>NW_027361728.1:73282500-73682500 GCF_039654945.1 Dendrobates tinctorius | reverse complement strand
AGTATTATACCCTATGAGGGGGGCAGTATTATACCCTATGAGGGGGTGCATTATACCCTATGAGGGGGTGCATTATAACCTATGAGGGGGTGCATTATTCCCTATGAGGGGGGCAGTATTATACCCTATGAGGGGGGCAGTATTATATTCTATGAGATGGCTGCATTATATTCTATGAGATGGCTGCATTATACTATGTGAGGGGGCTGCTTTATATTCTATGAGGGGGCTACCCCAACTCCTGCTACATAATTAAGACATGTACAACCTTATATTATACCCGGATATTAGCGTGTTTTACCGCATAATTGGTGGTCTGGTATTTAACTCTATGCAGCTACATAGTGGGCCCCAAGAATGATTTTCTCTGGTGGGCCCAAGGTGTTCCAGTCCGACGCTGCTGCTGGAACAGCACCAGCTTCTGAGGTAAGAACAAGGATTATTATTTTACTGAGAGGAAACATGGGGATTCAAAAAAAAGGTTGTCTGAGTAAATGACAACATCTTAAGGTAAAAAATAACGTAACCCTTTCTTTACCAAATATTAGTTTCATATGCACAAGACAAATCTAATTAGTTTTATTAATAATAATAATAATGATAATAATAATTTTATTTCTATAGCGCCAACATATTCCGCAGCACTTTACATTATAGAGGGGACTTTTACAGACAATAGACAATACAGCATAGCATAGCAATAAACACATAGATCAAAACAGGTATCAATAGGAATGAGGGCCCTGCACGCAAGCTTACAATCTAATTGAAAAGCGGAGTTTTTACAATGTGCTAATGTATCCTCTATTAGAAACATTACAAAGGTACATGCATACTGTATAAAAACTACAATCTATGAGCTAGTCTACATTAGTGCTACATCTGGTAATCATTAGTAAGGAGCTCTTAGAGGAAAGGGTGCAGGGACTGGAAGAAAGAATATCAACATTGAAGATAATTAAAGAACATGAGGACTTCATGGATAAAGCAGAAGCAACCATTCAGGATATGGAAAGTGAGAAAAGCTTCAGAGCACATACAGAGGCTGAAAAGTGGAGCCATGTGACAAAAAGAAGCAAACGGATCAAGTGGTCATCACCACCCACACAGCTTAGCAACCAATATGAAGCCCTCATGCTGGAGAACGAAAATGGCACAGCTGAGGATGATACCGTATCTACAAGAGAAGACACACTACCAACAAAAGAAGTTACTCTGTCAACAAAAGAGGAAACAAATGACACTCAAAAACACTCAGGAGAAACAAGCAGTGCGTCCGGAAAGAAAAGAAGAGTGGTAGTTATGGGCGACTCACTACTAAGAGGCACGAAGGCAACTATCTGCAGGCCATACATAACCGAACGAGAAGTATGCTGCCTCTCAGGAGCAAAAATCAAGGATGTGGCCAACAGGATACCAACTATCCTCGAATCCAAAGACGACTACCCTTTCCTACTGATACATGTAGGCACAAACGACATTGCAAGTAATGACCTACCAACTATCTGCGAAGACTTTGAAATTCTGGGGAAGAAAATAAAGGAACGGAACGTACAGGTTGTTTTCTCATCAATCCTCCCAGTCGATGGTCATGGCATCAGAAGATGGAATAGGATACTAGAGGTGAACAACTGGCTACGACAGTGGTGCAGGCAGCAAGGATTTGGATTCTTGGACCATGGCATGAATTACCTCTACGATGGACTTCTCGCAAGAGATGGGATACACCTCACAAAACCTGGGAAACACACATTCGCCAGAAGACTTGCCACACTCATCAGGAGGGCTTTAAATTGGAGGAAGAGGGGATGGGAGGAAAAACAGCAGACAAGAACATGCAGCAGAAGGACAAACTAATCAAGGACACTAGATGTGGTAAAGAGGACCCAAGACAGGGTACTCAGAAGGAAGCTAAGAAAAAGGAAGCAAAACTTCTTTCCTGCATGCTGACCAACATAAGAAGCCTGACCAATAAGATTGAAGATCTGGAGTTGTAATGTATGAGGTAGAGATGAGCGACTTTGCCTTTTTTCGGGTCGAGACGGGTTTCACAAAACCCGACTTTCGCAAAAGTCGGGTCAAACGAAATCGGCCAATTATCGTGAAAAGTCGAAGGCTGACTGAAACACGAAACCCAATGCAAGTCAATGGGGAAGAAAAGTCGGCAGTGAGTGGAGGACAGGAAACACACCTAGAGTGCCCATTTTAATGCCAAAAACATCAATTCTTATTCCTTAAGCTTGTCAACCTTAATTTACTTTATAATAATAGTTAGGCATTGAAAACTGGGGGTTATTTGACTAAAGTTGTGGGGGGGTAGGGCTGGCTCCATATTTTCGTAGGCCCTGGGCCAGAGTGTCACTGGGCTTCTTTAACATATGCTACAATTCATGATCCTCTGATACGGCAGAGAAATAGCGGTATAGCACAATAAAAAATACTTCACTTCTTACATCTCATGACTGATATCCATTTTAAATTCTCCAATAGCTCCGAAAATGGACAGTGTATTACTCCATACAGTATTATGGCCACCGCATAGTGCGCTATACAGAGTAATGAGGCGTATATATATTTCTCCATACAGAATCACTGGTCCCATATAATGTTTGAAACAGTATATGATGAGCTCCACATAATGCTACAGTATATGTTGGTCCCCATGGATGAAGCTCCACTGTGTTATGGGCCCAAATAATGCTCCATATATAATGGGCCCCATTTCTAATGCTCCAGTGCATAATGGGCCCTATAAATGCTGCTCCAGTGTCTGATATCCACCTTTGGAATGCTCCAGTGTATGGTGGGCCTCATATATCATTCTCCAGAGTATAGTGCTCCCCAAAAATAGCTGTGCCAACATTGAAAACAATTAAATAAGTCTCCTCGCTAGGGAATCCCTGTACTAGTCTGGACTCCTCATCGTCCCCATCTTCCATCTCACTGCACTTGGACTGTTTAGGCAGAGGGCGTACAGACGTGATGTAATCGCGCTCTCTGACCAGAATGTCACTGTCAGGAAACGCGGAAGACGTCACGGCGGTGGAGCAGGGAGAGGTAAGTATTTCAACTTTGCAAGTGCTGTGATCCTGAGCAAGCAGGGGGGGGCCCACTCATTGGCGACGGCAGTGGCACAGGGTTCCTCATAGTACGCCGGTTTGTCTGACAGCGGGTGTGCACCCCCACCGTCAGAGACACTTGATTGCACTATGAGGGACCCTGTGCCAGTGCCTTCACCCAAGAGTCGGTCCACCCACCTGTCCAGGGCAATGGCACTTGCACGGTTGCATGCACTAGGTGGTGACCCCGGCCATGGGGGGAGGCAGCCCAGTTAGGGAGGTTTAAAAAATGGCATATGTTGATATTGGACATTCAGCAGCTGCAAATGGAGGAATTGGAGAAGTCCGAGGAAGAGGAGGACAAAAGCGAGCCATTTTTCTGGCAACCTATGTGTCATCAGGGGAAGGTGGGACAAAATCCTTTGAAACCCATGCATGGTTCATTTTAATGAAGGTTAGATCATCAACATTTTGGGTCGACAGACGGGTCCTTTTTCCTGTCAGGATTGAGCCAGCAGCACTGAAGACCCTTTCCGATAGCACACTAGCAGCAGGGCAAGCGAGCTCCTGTAAGGCATATTGTGCCAATTCAGGCCAGGCGTCCAGTTTAGAGGCACAATAGTCAAAGGGGAATGACCTGTGAGGGAGAACATCGATATGGGACGAGAAGTAGTTTGTAACCATAGTTGACAACTGCTGACTACTGTCACTTTCATCGATGCAGTATTACCAGTCGTGTAAGCGGGACTTGAAAAATCAGTCCACAGCATGGTCAAGAAACCCCTGTCTCCAATGAAACTTCTGATGTGTGCACCACGAACACCTCTTCCATGTTGCCTCCTACGGCTCGTTGGAGAACCATCACCGCTGATGTGTGCTGGGAATGCCTCAAACAAACGGTTTACCAGAGTTGCTTGTTTGTTAGTCAATATTAGGTCAAGGTTCTCCTGTGGCATGATGTTTTGGAATTTGCCTTTATAGCGTGGATCCAGGATGCTGGCCAACCAGTAGTCATCATCGTTCATCATTTTGGCTATGCGGGGGTCTCTTTTTTGAATCTGCAAGGCATAATCTGACATGTGGGCCAATGTTCCAGGTGTCAATGATGCACTGAGAGTGCTGGGTGGAGGAGCACTTTCTGGCAAATCCATATCCCTCCAGTCACGCACAAACCCTGTACCAGACCTTGCCACGCCAACATTTTCTCTTGCCCCACGAGAAGCATCCTCCTCCTCTAAATAATTATCCCCATCATCATCCTCCTCCTCTTCTTCCTCCACCTCGTCCAGGAGAGGTCCCGGATCAGACAATGGCTGACTGTCATCAAGGCTTCCCTCCTCCTCTTCTTCATCCTCCTCGGCTGCAGATGCTTGCTCCTTAATGTGCGTCAAAGTTTCCATGAGCAGACGCATAAGTGGGATGCTCATGCTTATGATGACGTCATCTGCGCTTACCAGTCGTGTGCATTCCTCAAAACACTGAAGGACTTTACAGAGGTCTTTCAGCTTCGACCACTGCACACCCAACAACTCCATGTCTGCCCTCAAAGTGCCTGGCCGTGTATCCTCCCACAAATGCATTACAGCCTGCCTCTGTTCGCACAGCCTCTCAACCATGTGCAGGGTAGAGTTCCACCTTGTTGCAACGTCGATAATTAGGCGGTGCTTGGGAAGTTGGAGCAACCGCTGCAGCTTCTGCATACGACTGGAGTTTACGGGCGACCGGCGGATGTGCGAGCACAGTCTTCAGACCTTCTGGAGCAGACCTGTTAACTCCGGATAATTATTGAGGAAGCACTGCACCACCAGGTTCAAGGTGTGAGCCAGACAAGGTATGTGTCGGAGTTTTGAAAGGGCTATAGCTGCCACAAAATTCTTGCTGTTATCACTGACTACCTTGCCTGCCTCAAGATGTAGACTGCCCAGCCATGACTCAGTTTGTCGCTGCAAGTAGTCGGCCAGTACCTCCGCGGTGTGTCTGTCGCCCAAACATATCATCTTCAACACTGACGCTTACCACTAGCTGTTCGATAGTGGGACACCTCATGTGCAACACTGGCAGCTGCGGATGGAGTGCTCATGCGACTGCGCTCTGTGGACGAGCTTTCGCTTCTGGAGGAGGAGGAGAATCGAACGCCTACACCCAACTGTTTCCTATACCGTGGGCTAGGCAGCACTCTCCCATCGCCGCTGTCCCCTGTGGACCCTGCATCCACCACATTAACCCAGTGCGCAGTGATGGACACGTAACGGCCCTGGCCATGCCTACTGGACCATGCATCTGTTGTGAGGTGCACATTTCCACTCACTGATTGCTTGAGTGCATGGACAATGCGGTCTTTCACATGAAGGTGGAGGGCTGGGATAGCTTTGCGAGAAAAGAAGTGCCGACTGGGTAGGTCATAGCGTGGTACTGCGTAGGCCATGAGTTCGTGGAAAGCTTTGCTTTCAACCAACCGGTAGGGCATCATCTGTAACAAGATTAGCTTGGCAATGTGGGCGTTCAAAGCCAGTGTACGCGGATGAGAGGATGAGTACTTTCTTGTCCTACTCATAGTCTCTGGTAGGGTGAGCTGGACTTGAGAGCTGCATATGGTGGAACTAGCGGTGGACATGGCGGACAGAGAGAGGGTTGATGATGGTGATGGAGTTGGTGTTCTTTCTGATGGTCTAGATTCAGTCTTTCGTAGCAATAACATTGTGATTCCCTGACTGCTTTGGCCTTGCGACGACACCTCAACATTTGCTGCTGGTGGTGTGCTAACTGGTGGGCTTACAGAGGGGGAAACGATGTAGTGTTGCTGACTACCTTCATTGGGAGCAGTTGCACATGTGATACGTGAGGTTTGGTAGTCCGTCCACGCTTGCAAGTGCATGGTGGTTAAATGTCTAAGCATGCAACTGGTATTCAAATTTCTCAGGTTTTTCACTCGGCTAAAGGTCTTTACAGACTTCTTACAGATAACCTTTGCCTGATCATTAGGATTTTGTTCAAAAAAGTGCCACACTGCACTCTTCCTACTATGCATTTTGAGGCCTTGCAGGCTGTGCTAATTTGACCGTCTGGCCTAGCTGTCCTGCAACTCTTTTGGTTTTTGTAACCCATTTTTGGACTGCTCCGGGCCTGCCAGATAACAGCTGTTGCGATGTCAATGCCTGCTGCGGATGCTCCTCCTCCTCTTCTGAGCTATTGGCAGCGGCACCCTCTTCCCCCAATGGATGCCAATCTGGGTAAACAACTGGGTCATCCATCACCTCCTCTTCAAGGTCATGTGCACCTTCCTCTCTGTCACCATGTAAGGTGGTATAGTATGCGGGAAGGGGCACCTGAGTTTCATCAGGGTCAGATTCTGGCTCAGTACACTGTGAGGACAATGTAGTGCTCTGAGTGAATGTACAAGCAGATAAATCTAGCAGTGGTTGTGCATCAGTGCACTCCATGTCAGATTCTTCTTGGATTGGGTAATTCACAATTTGACTTGATAACCCAGACATGGTATGTGAAAAGAGCTCCATGGAGTAATCTGTAGTGTGGCCTGCCGCATCCTTTACTTTTGGTAGGGGTGAAGGACACAAGGAAAGGTGTGGTTCCTGACCATGAGCCTCCAATAACGACTCAGTGCTTTTATTTTTTGAAACTTCAGAACAGGAGGCGATAGAGCTGGAGGCTGTGTCAGCAATGTAAGCCAAAACTTGTTCCTGAAGCTCCGGCTTTAAAAGTGGTTTACCTACTCCCAGAAAAGGGAGCCTTTGAGGCCTTGTGGAGCCAGACGATGACGCAGGCTCAACACCTCCTGCATTAGGTGCTATTTTGCTTTTGCCACTACCAGCAGATCCACCACCACCACCATCACCATCATTACCAGCTGGCAACCCCCGCTCACTTCCACGGACTCTTCCAACACACTTCCTCAATATGGTACTGTAAAACAAGGTACAAGGTGTATATAGTATTGGGGAGAATTTGAATCTCCCTACAGACTTGAGGACACTGAACTATTATCTCAGGCCTAGTGTTGTAGATTACACCTCAATATAACAGGCTGAAATTGGATGGTGTATAAAATGTCTATATAGGACTGGGGAGAATTTAAATCTCCCTACAGACTTGAGGACACTGAACTAATATCTCAGGCCCAGTGTAGATTACACCTCAATATAACAGGCTGAAATCGGATGGTGTATAAAATGTCTATATAGGTATATAGGACCGGGGAGAATTTGAATCTTCCTACAGACTTGAGGACACTGAACTATTATCTCAGGCCCAGTGTAGATTACACCTCAATATAACAGGCTGAAATTGGATGGTGTATAAAATGTCTATATAGGACTGGAGAGAATTTGAATCTCCCTAGAGATTTTAGCAAGCTGACAATGATGCTCTCAGTCCCAAGTATGGCAGTAGGCAGCCTAATATGCAGGACTGCTGCACACAAAAGTGTGGAAAAATGAACGCTTGGTAACCGGGCAAAAAAGAGGATGAAAAGTATTTTTGCTTTTGAAAAAGCAGTTTGCACAGCAGTGTGAAAACAGCAATGCAGCTATCAGGGAGCCTTATAAGGCAGCCTAATAACCAACAGAGCTGATGCACCAAAATATAGCCTCCCCTTGCACTGCACACTAACTGGTGTGCTGTACAGGCAAAATCACTAGCAGTAGAAGCAGTTTTTTGTATCTTCCCTGCCTAACGCTCTCCCTACAGAATCAGCAGCAGCAGCAGCTCTCCCTATTCTGAGATCAGCAGAAGTAAGATGGCGGTTGGCGTGCACGCCATTTTATAGCCCCTGTGACACCACACAAAGCAAGCCAATCACTTGCATGCCCTTCTCAAGGATGGTGGTGACCGCTGCCTATGTCATCGCGTTGCCCACAGTGTGCGTCCTCCATCATTGGCTGAAAAAGGGCGCTGGAAGCATCTTTTGAAACACGACTTTGGCGCTCTGGTCGCAGACCTCTTGGCCGACCTCACGCTATGGTCGGGTTTCGTTTCATGAAACCAGACTTTTGCGAAGTCGGCGACCGACCCGTTTCGGTCAACTCTAGTATGAGGAAAAATACGACATAGTAGGAATAACTGAGACATGGTTAGATGACAGCTATGACTGGGCGGCTAACTTGCAAGGATACGATTTGTTTAGGAGGGATCGTAAAAAAGGAAAGGGGGTGGAGTCTGTCTATATATAAAGTCCACTTTAAAGCCCACACTAAGAGAAGATATACAAGAGGGAAAGGAAGAGGTGGAGTCTCTATGGGTGGAGATACAAGGAGGGAAAAGTAATAAAATCCTCATAGGGGTTTGTTATAAGCCACTAAATATTACAGAAACCACTGAAAAAGTATTATTGAAACAATTAGACAAAGCAGCAAATCACAATGAGGTGATTTTTATGGGGGACTTCAACTACCCCGACATAGACTGGGAAACTGAAACCTGCGTATCTCAGAAAGGAAACCAATTTCTGTCAGTGACCAAGGATAATTATCTGTCACAACTTGTGCAGGGCCCAACTAGAGGAACTTAATTTTAAGCAACAGGCCAGATAGAATAACAGAAGTACGAATCGATGGGCACCTAGGGAACAGTGACCACAATATAATACAATTCCACTTGTCCTTCAGTAAGGTGCCCTGGAAGGGGGTTGCAAAAATGCTGAATTTCAGGAAACAAAGTTTGATCAGCTTAGAGAGGACCTTCGCTGAATTGGTTGGGACAATGTCCTCAAAAATAGGAGCACAGAAAATAAATGGGAAATATTTAAATCAGTTTTACACACCCACTGCGAGCTAGCCATACCATACAGAAATAAAATGGCTAGGAACAGGAGAACACCAATGTGGCTACATAAGGATGTAAAAAGGGCAATAAATAGCAAGAACAAGGCATTTAAGAAGCTAAAACAAGAAGGCAATGAAGAAGCATTAAAAGGTTATAGAGAAAAAAATAAAATATGTAAAAAACAAACACATTTAGCAAAAGTGGAAACTGAGAGACTCATTGCTAAGGAAAGTAAACCAAACCTCAAACTATTCTTTAATTATATAAACAGTAAAATGATTAAAATTGATGGTGTCGGCCCTTTAAAGAACAATGAGGGGGAAATCATAGAGAGCGATGTGGGAAAAGCAAATGTTTTAAATACTTTTTTTCTCAACAGTGTTCACACAGGAAAAGGATTTGCCAGGGGAAATGCAGAGTGATAATGTAAACTCCCCATTAAGTATTACCTGCCTAACCCAGCAAGAAGTGCAGAACTGCCTTAGTAAGATTAAAATTGACAAATCACCAGGCCCTGATGGCATTCACCCTTGGGTATTAAGGGAGTTAAATAATGTGATAGACAGGCCTCTATTCCTTATATTTAAAGACTCTATAGAAAGAGGGTCTGTTCCTTTTGATTGGCGGCAGCCAAATGTCGTACCAATATTCAAAAAGGGGTGTAAAATGGAATCTGGAAACTATAGGCCGGTAAGCTTAACATCTGTTGTGGGTAAAATTTTTGAAGGGTTTCTAAGGGATACCATTATGGAATATCTCAATGTTAATAAATGTTTAACTCCATATCAACATGGATTTATGAAGGATCGCTCCTGTCAAACTAACCTGATCAGCTTCTATGAGGATGTAAGCTCTCAAATGGACCAAGGAGAATCATTGGATGTCATTTATCTCGACTTCTCTAAAGCATTTGACACTGTCCCACATAAAAGATTGGTAAGATGAGTAAGCGTGGGCTAGGGGAGGAAAATGTGTGTAGATGGGTAGGTAGCTGGCTTAGTGATAGAAAACAAAGAGTGGTTATTAATGGTGCATACTCAGATTTGGCCAGGGTTACTAGTGGGGTACCACAGGGTTCTGTATTGGGCCCTCTACTATTTAATATATTTATTAATCATCTAGTGGATGGCTTACACAGTAAAATATCAGTATTTGCAGATGATACAAAACTATGTAAGGTAGTTAACACAAAGGAGGACAGTTTGCAATTACAGACAGATTTGAGTAAATTGGAGAATTGGGCTGAAAAATGGCAAATGAGGTCTAACACAGATAAGTGTAACGTTATGCACATGGGAAGGAGAAACAGATGCTACAATTACTTACTAAATGGGAAACTGCTGGGGAAATCAGACATGGAAAAAGACTTAGGCATCTTAGTCAATAAGAAGCTAAATTGGAGTGCCCAGTGTCAGGCAGCTGCCACCAAAGCAAATAGGGTCATGGGATGCATTAGAAGAGGTCTGGGGACACGAGATGAAAACATAATTCTCCCTCTGTACAAATCACTCGTCAGACCACACTTGGAGTATTGTGTGCAATTTTGGACGCCGGTGCTCAAGAAAGACATTACTGAACTTGAAAGGGTTCAAAGGCGGGCTACTAAAATGATAAATGGAGTTGGTTCACTACAATACCCAAAACGTTATCAAAATTAGGTCTATTTACTGTAGAAAAGAGAAGACCTAATATATATGTACAAGTATATCAGAGGGCAATACAGAGATCTCTCCAATGAACTGTTTGTACCAAGGACTGTGACAAGAACAAGGGGGCATTCTCTTCGTTTGGAGGAAAGACAATTTCTGCACCAGCATAGAAGAGGGTTCTTCACGGTAAGAGCAGTGAGGCTCTGGAATTCTCTTCCTGAGGAAGTGGTGATGGCCAACTCACTGAATGAATTTAAGAAAGGAATGGATGCTTTTCTTGTGAGTAACAGTATAGAAGGTTACGAATAACATAATATTATAGGTAGATGGTTGACCCAGCTTAGGGGAAGGAATTTTTTTCCCTATGGAGAAAATTGGCTTCTACTCTGTGGGTTTTTTGCCTTCCCCAGGATCAACAATGCAGAACAGCTGCACTAAAAATAGGCCGAACTAGATGGACATAAGGTCTTCTTTCAGCCTTCAAAACTATGTTACTATACCGTTCTGCATTTACTACAGCTGCCTAGACATTCATAATGGCTTGTACATGTGTGCCTATTAAGCGGTACAAAGTATTCCTGTTCCTAGTAGTAGAGCCCAGACTGGCACTAGCATTATAAGGTTCTGCCAAGACAGAATGCCCTGGAATGAGCAAACATTATATCTCATGAGACCCCAAGCTCTGATTGTTATTATACTGTATGGTAATACTTAGCATCCTCTGATTCATTACTGTTGCCATGCTAAGAACTATTAAGTGGAAGGTAGGGGCAATAAGGGAACATTTTGTATCTCCTATCACAATACATGGGAAGATGATGTTTGCAAGTTCCTTTGGACTTGTCAGTTTTCTATGAGATGGCTCAGTGGTTGACTTGTTCCTTACTATACTTAAAGGGGTTGTCCACTACTAGAACAATCCCTTCTCAATCTGAATGTCTAATTAAAATAAAAACACCTATACTCAACCTCCCTTACCGGTGCTGTTCCAGGGGTGTCGGCACTCATGTTCCTGGGGCTGACGTGAGGTTATTACGTCACGTGAGCCTTTCGTATTCCCTGCCTTTGCAAGTAAATGTAATCAACCGGAAATGAGAGCTATGGCTGCCCACTCACTTCTTTTTGATTATTCATACATCCAAAGGTGGGGAGAGTGACGCCAGTCCTCACATGACATAACAACCTTATTTGAGCCCATAGAATGCAAGTGCTGACACCGCTTGATCGGCGCAGGCACAGTAAGTAAGTATATAGCAAGAGTTTTTATTTTATCAGGAGCAAACATTCAGAGTGAGAAGGCGTTGACCTATTAATGGACAATCCCCTTAATAAAAAATGCTTCACCATATGCATTGTACATAATACTGTTTCTTTGCCAGTTACCAAAATCTTGAGTCACAATAATCAGCGGCATCACAGGGTATATTTCTGCAGCTAACTACAGTAATGATAATCCTCCTGGCTGTCAGCTACATGTGGGAGGTGTGTCCATTAGAATAGCCTTATATTGTGACCCTCTATGTTAGACTGCTGATAGGAGAAACAGTCAGGAGGACATTAAAGGAGAAGTTTGGTGCCAATAAAAGTGAGTTTAACGCTACAGTTGACCTATGAATACAGGCTGGAGGTCTCCTCCACTTCGATGAATGTAAGGGCCCCGTCACACACAGCGCTGGTGTTCTTCCTGGCGCCGCTGGAGTGGCAGCCTGTTACAGTAGCTCCTTCTTTGGTCTCCTTTTTTCTCTATTTTTTTCTATTTTTCCTTTCTCTTTTTTATTGTTACTCCAAAGGACATTGCAGTATGGAAAACCATAAGAGGACCTGGACCTTCGATGGACTTTTTACCTTGTTTTTACTTGGATCTATTGTGTTGGGAAATCCAGGAACTGAAAAAGACCCTATTGTCTACTCCAGAGAAGCTATACTGCTGCTTATGGATACAGCAAGGCAGCATGCTGCTAATAGACCAGAGAACATTCTAACAGAAATAAGGAGGACTAAGGCTAGTTTCATACTTGCTTTTTTTTGCAGCGCGTTTTTCCCGCAAAAAAACGCATTGAAAAAACGCATACAAAAGCATACAACTGCTGCGTTTTTTTCAAGCATTTTTATGAGCATGCATGAAAAAAACGCAGCGTTTTTATGCGTTTGTATGCGTTTTTAGTGCGTCTTTACCGCGTTTGCGGTTTTTTCCAACATTAGGTGGCCCCTCACACTAACCCAAACCATGACTTTACTAACCCTAACCCTAACCCTAACCCTGACCCTAACCCTAACCCTGACCCTAACCCTAACCCTAACCCTAACCCTGACCCTAACCCTAACCCTGACCCTAACCCTAACCCTAACCCTGACCCTAACCCTAACCCTGACCCTAACCCTAACCCTAACCCTGACCCTAACCCTAACCCTGACCCTAACCCTAACCCTTAACCAAACCATACTAACCCTAACCCTGACTCTAAACCCTAGCTAACCCTAACCCTAGCCCTAAACCCCCTTAACTAACCCTAACTCTAACCCAAACCCCTAAATTCCATTGTCCAACTAATGGTAAAAAAAAAACGCATGCGCAAAAAAACGCATACATAAGCATGCCAATGCGCACATATGCGCACCCATAGACTTATAATGGGTGTCTTGCTGTAAAAAAACGCATTGCGCGTGCATGCGTTTTTTTGAGGCAAGTCGGACGCACAAAAAATGCAACAGGATGCATTTTGTGCGCCCGAGCGCATACCGCAAAAAAACGCATGCGCGGAAAAACGCATACAAACGCATGTGTATGCGCACATAAGCGCATCCCATGCAAAGTATAGGGAAAAAAAACGCATGCGTTTTTTAGCGCTAAAATCCCGCGGAAAAAAACGCAAGTGTGAAACCAGCCTAAGAGAAGAGGTTGCAGAGCTGGAGCCCTCAGGAAAGCTAGAAGAAGGCGTTATAGACCTGCTCTTCCCTCCGCCATTATGAGCAATGTGAGCTCACTCGGGAATAAGATGGACGAACTGTCGGCGCTGACCAGACATCATCGGGAATTTAGGGAGTGCAGTATGTTGCTGTTTACAGAGTCCTGGCTCACCGAAGGTACTCCGGACACTGTTGTCTCGTTGGATGGCTTTAAACTCATTTGCATGGACAGGACAAGGGAGAGCGGTAAGAGGAAAGGCGGAGGGCTGGCGATATTTGTGAATGATCGATGGTGTGACTCTAGGCATATCGTGGTCAAAGAGCAAACATGCTGTAAGGACATTGAGCTATTAGCTGTGGGCATGAGACCTTTTTATTTACTGAGGGAACTATCGCATGTAATCATGATAGCTGCATATGTCCCCCCTTCTGCGAAAGCTGATGCAGCCACTGAGGTCCTACAATCCACAGTGAGCATGATGCAGTCCCTTCACCCCCAAGCACTCCTTCTGGTTTCGGGAGACTTCAATCATGTGTCTCCAGCATCCAGACTACCCGGTTGTACACAGTATGTTACCTGCCTCACTAGAGACAACAAAATATTGGACTTGTTCTTTGCCAATGTGAGAGTGGCATATGCCTCGTCAGCCCTACCGCCCCTTGGAAGATCGGATCACAACCTAGTGCACCTCCAACCCGTGTACAAGCCACTTGTACAGAGAGAACCTGCTGTCACTCGCACAGTGAGGATATGGACTGAGGAGAGTGATGATGCTCTGAGAGACTGCTTTGAAACAACCACTTGGGATGTGCTGCAAGATTCCTATGGTGATGACATGGATGGTCTTACACACTGTATAACGGACTACATTAATTTCTGTGTAGACAACACGGTACCCACAAAAGTAGTGAGGTGCTTCTCTAACAATAAACCATGGATCAGCCCTGGAATAAAGGTTCTTCTCAAAGAGAAGAAGTTGGCCTTCAGATCAGGTGACAAGGGCAGGCTGAGAGAGGTGCAGAAAGATCTGAAGAATCTAATCAGGCAGGGAAAGGCTAATTATAAGAGAAAGATTGAACTGAAATTGTCACAGAAAAGGATTCATGAAGTCTGGGAGGGTCTAAAGTCTATATCTGGGCATAGACAGACTGTCTCCAGGATGGTTGTAGATAAAGAGGGGCTTAATGAACTTAATCTATTCTTTAAAAGATTTAATCACACACTGGCTGCTCCTGCCCCTGCATACCATTCACACCTCTCTGCTACAATAACCTCACCCCCTGCTGCAACTTGTCAACAGAGCCAGGGTCTGTTCTTCACAAGTACCCAGGTTGCAAAAGAACTGGATAAGATCAAAGTTTTGAAGGCTGCAGGTCCTGACGGCATCAGTGCAAGGCTAATCAGAACCTGCGGGCACCAGCTGAGTGAGATCATTACATATCTGTTCAATATGAGCCTGAGAATAGGTATAGAGCCACAACTGTGGAAATTATCGTGTGTGGTACCAGTTCCGAAGAAACCTTATCCGAAAGACCTTAATGACTATAGACCTGTAGCATTGACATCACACCTGATGAAGGTACTAGAGAGATTGGTTCTCACACGTCTCCGTCCTCTAGTGAGCTCGGATATGGACCCTCTCCAGTTTGCCTACAGGCCGGGCATTGGTGTGGATGATGCCATTATCCACCTTCTAGATAGGACTCTCTCACCTGGAGAAACTTGGGAACACTGTGAGAATAATGTTCTTCGATTTCTCTAGTGCTTTTAATACCATACAGCCAGGTCTACTGAGAGACAAGCTGGGCCTTGTTGGCGTGGACCTCCAACTCTCCACCTGTATCCTTAACTACCTCACGAACCAACCTCAGTTTGTAAAGGTTTGGGACAGTGTGTCAGATACGGTGATCTGCAATACAGGGGCACCTCAAGGTACAGTTCTTGCCCCTTTTCTCTTCACACTGTACACTGCGGATTTTAAGTGCAACTCATCTAGCTGCTACTTGCAAAAGTATTCTGATGACTCTGCAATAGTAGGCCTCATCACAGGAGAAGATGAAAGAGAGTACAGAGATACTAACCAAGCTTTTGTGGAGTGGTGTCAGAGGAACCACCTTAGGATTAATTCCGGGAAGACCAAGGAATTGGTGGTGGACTTTCGCAAGGGAAAAAGTCCACCAGTAGTGATGAACATTCAGGGAAATGACATTGAGATAGTCGACACCTATAAGTACCTTGGTGTGATCCTCATTAATAAGCTTGACTGGGCCCATCACTTGGATGCAGTGTACAGGAAGGGCCACAGTAGGCTTTATCTGCTCAGAAGGCTGAGAGCCTTCGGAGTTAGGGGGGCACTCCTTGCATCCTTCTCCAACTCTGTTGTGGCATCAGTCATCTTCTTTGGTGTGGCGTGCTGGGGTAGTGGCATATCAACCAGGGACAGGAATAGGCTGGACAAACTGATTAGAAGGGCCAGCTCTGTCCTGGGATGCCCCCTTGATCCAGTTCAGGAAGTAGGCGACAGGAGGATACTGGCCAAGGTGAGCTACATGGTGCAGAATGATTCCCATCCCATGCATGAGACCATGACAAAGATGTGCAGTACTGTCAGTGACCGGCTACTTCATCCTAAATGTGAGAGGGAGCGCTATTGAAAGTCCTTCCTTCCTGCTGCAGTTAGGCTGTATAACCAGCACTGTCCAAAACGGAGAATGACCCAAACAGTGAACTGATAGATCCAAAGTTGTGATAGTCCAGTTATATCTTTTTTTTTCGTATATGTACCCACCTACTGTCAATGTAATGCCTTTATGCATCTGTATCTGCACTTGTTCCTGCCTTGCTGCTGTAATGCTCTGAATTTCCCCATGGTGGGACGATTAAAGGATTATCTTATCTTATTGATCTCACCAGCGAGATCTCTGTGTGTGACATGGATCAGCGATCAGCCCCCCTGCCGGGTATCGCTGATCGCGCTCCATCGTCCTGGGCCATTTTTTGATCGTTGGTCTCCCGCTGGCCAGCGCGCACCACTGCGTGTGGCAGAAAGAGACCAGCAATCAGCGACGCTGGTTTCCAATGTAAGCAGGGGGTATCTAAGAGCTGCGCGGATCTTAGAAACCCGCTGTTTACCTTGGAAACCAGCGTGCATGCTGGTTTCCAGGGTAAACAGCAGGTTTCCAAGAGCCACGCAGCTCTTGGATACCCACTGTTTACATTGGAAACCAGCTTGTTCGCTGGTCATGATCGCTGGAGGGGCTGTCTATGTGACAGCTCACCAGCGATCAGCCTAACGATGTCCCAGCGATCCCATCCATGTCGGATCGTGGGTGAGATCGCTGAAACATCGTTATGTGTAACGGGGCCTTAAGAGTACTAGAAGCCAGATAAATATTGAAAGAGGTGGTGGAGGGCATACACCGTTTCTCATAAGGAGATTGACATTGGGCTTCAAGTCAGTAGATGTGACAATGGGGTCCTCAGAGAGTTGTGTGGGACCTCACCTGGTATGCTTGGGTGACCATCGCTAGGGGAGTGGCTAAGCTGCTATCCTGAGGATGTGGGTCCTGACAGACCTGAAAGAGTGTATAACAATTGAGAAGTGCTAGATGTTGTTGAGCTGAAATGCTTTTCCATGGCTAAATAAAACCTGCCTTGAGTAGAATATAAAGTAAGTAGCTAAGGCCTCTTTCACACTTCAGTTTTTTACAATCAGTCACAATCCGCCAGGTTTTGAAAAAAACGGATCCTCAATTTTCTTTTGAGGATCCGTTTTTTTTCCCCATTGACTTCCATTAATGGCGGATTGTGACGGATTGCCGTCCGTTGCATCCGTTTTTTTGAGGATCCGCCAAAAGTTGCTGTCCGTCACCATCCTCAAAGATTTCAAAATGGAGCTTGCAACGTTTTTTTCTCTGGCGGATCCTCCAGACAATCATTTAACCCGAAATTCTTTCTGGGTGCCGGACAAAAAAAAAAATTCTCTCTTTCTCCTCTTTTCCAGGCTGTCCTTTAAAATTCTTCATTTGTTGGATCCCTCAAAAAAACAGACAGGTGGCATCCGTTGTCATCAGTACTTAAACGGATCCGCCATGTGTCCTTTTGGCGGATTTTGACTGATGCAAAAAACTGAAGTGTGAAAGAGGCCTAACATAAATCAATTAACAGCAATCAATTAATGAGGTCAGTGGAGGATGTCAACAATCATTTTGTCAATTGAATGCAATTCTAGTGCTCAAACTAACATGTCTGAGCACACAAGTTCTTGTTCCTTAGAGCATTTGGCTATAAATGCAGACCCCCCAGTTCTAGTGCCATTGTTGTCTTAGGGAAATAGACTACAAGACTCCAGTGGGCAATCACTGAGCAGTAAAAAACATTGTGTGCTTAAATGAATCCACATTTCCTTTAAATCTTTCCTGTCAGGTGTCAAAAGTTCAGGCTGCTGGTGATGGAGTAATGGTGTGAGGAATATTTTCTTGGTTCACCCTCAGTCCTCCAATATCTGTGGATGGACATTTGGACAGTAAAGGTTTACTGTACCTAAGTATTGTTGCTGACCAAGTTCATCAATTTATTGCAGTTGTACATCCTATGTCATAAGGAGGACACGTTCAGTAGCACAATGTATGATGCAGATTTGTTCATTCATGGATTGGTTTTAGTAACAAGATACATTTTCCTTGCTTGCCTGGCCTTCACATCCTCCAGATGTTAATACTGTAGAGCATCTCTTGGATAAGAAATAATAAGCTGACCAGAGCATTGTCAGCGCCTCCTTCGAATTTGTGGCACTTGCGAGGAGCTATCCTGCAGAACGATTTCAACATCTAATGGAATCTCCAGTGGATATAATAAGATAAAATACCAGGTGTTAATCTAAAACTTTGCTGAATTAACCTTTGAATTTCAGACAACATTCAGTCTGTTTGGGTAAGAATCTATCAACATTAGCAATCTTTACTCACTCATCTTTGCAGTAGCTTCAAATCTGTCAGATTGCAAGGACATCTGCATACAGCATCTTCTTTAGGTCAACCCACAGGCATGCAAATGGATTCAGGTCTGGCTTCTGGATGGGACATTTCTAAACTTTATTTTGCTTTGTAATGTTAGTGTAGGATTAGGGACCCATTTGAATGAAGTTGCATTGTGGTGGCAGGTAGGCTAACATAGCCTGCACCTGCTTAGTGCTGCTTTATTCTTGTGTTTGTCCTTGTATTGTAATCATAGCAGGTTAAGGGCCCCGTCACACATAGCAACTCACCAGCGATCCCGACAATGATATCAACTTGTCAGAATCACTGGTGAGTCGCTACGTGATCGCTGGTGAGCTCTCAAACAGACAGCTTCACCAGCGGATCAGCACCAGCGACGCCGAGCGTACGGCGTCGCTGTGTACATTAGTTACCAGCGCGCTGATGCAGGGAGCTGGTAACTAAGGTGCACATCGGGTTTCTAAGCACCGCACGGTGCTTAGAAACCCTGCGCTTACCTTAGTTACCAGCGCGCTTATTGCTGATCGCTGGTCTCCCGCCTGTCACACGCAGCGATGCGTGCTGCCCAGCGGGAGACCAGCGATCAAAAAAATGTCCTGGCTATTCCAGGACGATCAGCGATAACCGGCAGGGGGGCCGGTCGCTGGTCAGTGTCACACACAGCGATCTCGCTGATGAGATCGCTGTTGCGTCACAAAACTTGTGACTCAGCAGCGATCTCGCTAGCGAGATCGCTATGTGTGACGGGGGCTTTACACTTACTAAATCACCTGCTAATCTGTTAGCGGGTGCTGGCAAATATAGGGTTTTTTAATACATTTTGAAATATTTCACTTTCTTTCATTGCATTCCCTAATTGTGTAGAACAGTTGAATCAGTGTCATAGAGCCATCTATCTGCTAGTAGTTTACAAGAATACTCAGAATGCCACTTTCAACATTTATTACTACGTTTTGGTAATTTTCATAAGGAACTGCTGTGCTGGCATTGATCAGACATCTTTTGTCGCAGATACAGTACTTTAAAAGTGGTTCTTCATCACTCCATTAAAATATCAGAGGATGTTCTAGGATTCTTTTCTGTCTTCAGATGTCATGACTTTGAAATGTTTAATGTCTGCTGCACTGGAAAACATATATGTGTAACACATTAACAAATTATTACCAGGAGGACTGTAAGAAGTGGAAATGACTTTACTAAAGAGAAGAATATAGAAGCTAAAATAAATAAAGCAAATAAGCCTCCTAAAGAGACATTTAATAATGGAAGTGTCTTTCTACTACCATAATCCATAGTGTCATTACTAGTCACAAACACTGATTACTCACCCACATAAGTGCAGAAAATGTATGAGTATTCCAGGCATGAGTGCAGGAAAATATTCCAACAAATGCCTAGTTATTTCTAGGAAAAATGTCCCTGGCATCTGTGTCTTTTCTGCTGTATACTGAAAATATACACAGTATGAGTACGTTATTTCTCAGCTGAGGAAATAAGCAATTAAATAGTGATTAAAGACATACATAGATTATTCTTAAACATAAGCATAACATTTGTTCTTTATTCTAAAGCCATGAGAACACTTTCAGGTTATGGCACTAATTATCACTTTAATGGTTATACAGTATATTATAGTATACTATTAACCTTGTGTATGAATGTAATTTAAAAATAATAAAAATTCTAGACTCAAATCCATCAGGTATGGCATTGTGAGTGTAAAATTGTATTACAGTTTAGAAATAACAATGTGCATCTTTAATTTTTTTCTCTGTCACGATTTGACTTTAGGGTCCCGTGACACATCAGCAATCTCGTTAGCGAGATCGCTGTGTGTGACGGGGATCAGCGACCAGCCCTCCTGCCGGTTATCGCTGATCGTGCTCGAGCGGCCAGGGACGTTTACCGGTCGCTGGTCTCCCGCTGCCCAGCACGCATCACTGCGTGTGGCAGCGAGAGACCAGCGATCAAAGACGCTGGACCCTGGTTTCTAATGTAAACGTCGGGTATCCAGGAGCCGCGGTACACTGGTTTCCAAGGTAAACAGCGGGTATCCAGGAGTCACGCTGCTCCCGGATACCCGACATTTACATAGAAAACAGCGTCCAGCGTCGCTGGTCCTGATCGCTGGGGCTGTCTATGTGACACCTCACCAGCGATCAGCCTAACGATGCCCCAGCAATCCCATCATGTCGGATCGCTGGTGGGATCGCTGGGACATCGTTTAGTGTAACGGGGGCTTTACTTTGTGTTTTGGTACAGATAATGTAAATGTCCCCTATCCAATGTGAAATCTTTGGACACATCACTTACTGGAACATTATCTTTATTAGAATTTGCGGTGCATTACACAGGCCGATGATCCATGAGATTCTTGTGTTATGACCCATCGTTCATGATAATTGTGTTATGTAAATGGGTTGTGCGACTTAACATTGTGCCCAAAAATGCTGATTTATCGTGCATAAAATCGTTTATAATGTGCACAAAAAGGCTTGTTCGACGTTCAAAATTTGTGTAATAAAAAACCTAAAGAGATGAATATAAGTTGGTGTGCACACAGCGTGTAGGCGCATGTTCACACTGGCCACTAAACAGACAAAACCCAAGATAAAAATGTAATAAGCAAATACCCTGCAGTAAATAAATAAATAGCAATAGTGCATGGAAATAAGATAGGGTGCTTAGTTATATAAAAAAAAAACATAAAAACCTTTCCAACATGTCACGGTGACCTTATTCATGATGGCTCTAACCTCTAGTATTAAAACTTTACCATTTTTCAAGTGATATATATGTGGATAAGGGCTGAGAAGGAATGAGACCCACCTAATGGACATCCAGGTGTTGTGAAGTCTCTTACTTCTGAGTTGGGGCTCCCTCTGGTGGTTACTGTGGGTAGTGGAGCTGGCCGGATTGACAGATATCTGCCACCTGACGATGATGATTGGAAATCTGGGGTTACTAATTGGGAGTATTTAAGTGAGCAGGCTTCCCTCAATTGTTGCTGGTGATTACTTCTTCCTGTGCAACTTGAGGTCTGCTGTCTCCTACCTTATCCTGCATTTTTCAGTTAAGATGTCGATTTGCTAATCCTTTGCATCTGATCTGGTTTTGCCTCTTTCTGCTTTGCTGTGCGGGTTCAGCATGCTCCCTGCTGGGGCTGTGCTGGACCCCGCTCCATATGTTACAGCTTGTGTCAGTTTGTTCAGTCCCCTGTTTTATTAGTCTCTTTTGCTTTGCTGCCTGTTTACACCAGAATGCTGATATAGTGGGGGAGAGGTCGTGAGACCTCAGTGTTTTTTTGTACATCAGACGTGTTGGATTTTTTAGTGTTTTTGCATAATTGCAAACAGTGTCTTTCCTTTCCTATCCTATCTGGACAGTTTGGGCCCCATCATTTGCTCAGTGTATTTTCTGCCTGTGTTTGTCCCTCATCTGGTCTCACTGACAATATATGTTTGGGGGCTATCTATTTCTTTGGGGTTCTACTCTGGGGCAATTTAGATTTCACCTTTCTTGCTTTAGGCCTAATTAGTTCTCCGGCTGTGTCAAGGCATCTAGGGCATCGTAGGTACGCTCCACGGCTACTGTTAGTTGTGTTGTTAGGATTAGGGGTCTGCAATTCGCTAAGTGACTAACCTTTATGGTTTCCTGGTGGCCTAGCCTATTCCTTCCATCCTCCTTGGTGACCTGTTCATAACATCCAGGCATGGGGGATTACATGAATGTAATGTTCAGCACAAAGAAAAGAGAGGCTGCATCTTTATTTGCACAGAGTGAAAAAAAAGTTGAAACAAAAAACCTAAAGAGATGAACTAGAATACAAGTTAGCATGCACGCAGCAAGTAGGCGCATGTTCACACTGTCCACTAAATAGACAAACCCAAGATAAAAACATAATACGCAAATACACTACAGGAAATTATAAATAGCAATAGTGCATGAAAATAATATAGGGCACTTAGTTAATATAATTTTGATTAAAAAAAAACATAAAAGCCAACCCACCACATCCCGGTGACCCTATTAAGGATGGTCCAAACCTCTAGTATTAAAACCTTTCCATTTGTCAAGTAATGTAAAATGTGAATATGGACTGAGACCCAGGTAATGTGTAATTTAAACTGAGATTGTTCACTCATTAAGTGATTAGAATGAGAAGTGGGAATTCAAATCCAGGATAGATCTGCTTTTCAGCGATTGTCTAATTGTGTTCAGAGGCAATTGTCTTTTATCCACTGGAGTATTGGAACAAAAACATATTTGACTCATAATGTTCACCATTATTGTAAGTGCTACTGTTCATATTAAACTGATATATGCAAATACCTCAGTGACATCTCAAAATGTCAGAGAGTGGAAGGGCTAAAAAAGTCCCCCTAGAGAAGGAAGAAAAGCACCCACTCCAATACATATGAATGGCAAGAGAAACCTGAGTAAATAGGTGAATGGTATAAAACTTTCATCTTTACTTAATAGAATAAGAGCATAATCAAAGTGACAATAGGGTAATAAATGTGACAAGCAGGAAACCGCAAGGTATGCAAAATTGCCGAGCTGCACATGGGTGTACGGTATACATAACGGTGAAAATATCACAATAGAGAGCAAATGCATGTAACACAGTAATGCAAGATCATGCACCGCGATAGAAAACCCCCATAGCGCAAGTGCATGAAGATAGTTAAAGTGGTCCAAGCGTTCAGACCTTATAAGGGGGTAATAGCTTACCAGAGGCAGAGGCAATAAAGACCCTGGGCCAGGTGTGAGAGGGCCCGACACGCGTTTCGCATGTCACCAAGCACGCTTTCTCAAGGGAAGTGTACGTCAGGTATCAGCAGGACCTTCTTAAGCCCATGTGATCAGTCACATGCTGGCTGTAAGCTAATCATAGCGGTTCTCAGCGGCGCATACACACCGCACATCCCGAGTGACGGCAAATACAGGAAGAGCGTCATGCATTACAGCGGGTGTGTGGGAAAGGGGAGAGGAGTCCCCGAGCTCCCGGAGGAAGGCAAAAAGACGCCCCGTTGATTGCCGGCAGCAGGGGAGCGCAGAGCGCACGCGCACAACCACTATATCACTATCGAAAAGTAAACATGGGAACAGCAAAAAAAGCTTAATATGTTACAAAGAGAATCATGTAGGCATACAACAACATTGGAATACACATATTTGCTTGTAAGCACATAAAATGTAAGTCTTTCTCAAACAGAAGAATCAATGAAAATGTGGAGTATGCGTCCAAGGAGGCAGAGGGTCCCACTAAAGCTGAAATAGGAGAAAATGTCACATATTAAAAGCAAACAATAAAACAAATAAAGATAAACACAAGAGTCACTCCCAAAGACCCGGATAGGGGCCTACAGAGGAAAGACAAAAAACAAGGAACATACGTTCAGTATCAAGTCAAAATAAGCATATGGCCCGGAATTATTCCTGCAAAAAAGAGAAGGACAAAGACTCATTTAGGCCCCTAGGGGTCACTGTATCCAATGTTACCATCCATTTTGCTTCAACTTGAGCCAATCTTTTTTTGTAGTCACCACCCCTTATACCAAGATGGATTTGGTCAATCCCTCTGATTGAAGGGAAGCAGGCTCACTATTGTGAAATTGCCTAAAGTGGCATGGAAGTGTTTTAGAAGTGAGATGTCGGCCACTGACTTTGATGCATAAATGTCCTGCACGTGCTCACGTACCCGTATTCTGAGTTCCCTGGACGTGAGACCAATATAGATTTTTGAACAGCCGCATGTGGCATAATAGATTACATTTATGCTACTGCATGAAATTCTGTGCCGGGTCTCAAAATGTTTCTGTCCATCTGAGGAGCAAAAGGTGGTACAGCGCAGGACATTTGTGCATGCCAGACAGTGGCCACATGGTATAAAGTAGATCCAAAAGTAGGGCCCCTGGAGCCAAAGGGATTGGGAGGGACGGGTACATAATGACTCTTGACTAGGAGGTCATTGAGGTTTTTAGAAATCTTTGAGGTCAATGAAGGATATTGGCCCAAGGATGCACCCAGGGAGGGCTCGGTACTCAATATTGGCCAATGTTTGATGAGGATCTGCCTCATTTTCTTCCATTCAAGATTAAAAGTGGAGATAAACCTGATAGGCCCATAGACAAAGATGTTAGAATATTAGGGTTCCTCCTCTGCGACTTGAGGAGGCTACGACGTGGAGTAGCCCTGGCTCTCTAGTATCCTTTTTCAATACATTTATTTGAATACCCACGGTTGGAAAAATGTGACCTCAAATCAGAGGCCTGGGCCTCAAATTTGGCGCCTGACGAACAAATCCGCCTCATCCTCAGAAACTGTCCGACCGGGACGGCCCTTATGGTGGAAGGGTTGTGTCAGCACCGCTCCCCGTTCCACGGCTCCCGCCCCCGCTGCTGCACTCACCACCTCCGCTTCCGGCCCGGGTTCCTCCACTGACACTGTCTTGACGCGCGCCCCAGCTCCTCTCGCTTTCCTACAGCCAGCTTCCCGACGCGCTCCTCCACTTCCTTTGGCCACTCGCACTGTACCTCTGCGCACGCGCCTGAGGGTTAGACCGCGCGCCCCTGCAATACAGCCACCTGCCAGCGTGACCAGACCCGGACCCTCCTCCTAACCAATCAGAGCATACCACCAGGTATTTCAGGCCGCCCTCCCTTAGTGGAGGTGCCTGACTATTGAGTTACTCTCTCGTTTGTCTAGGCCGTGCTCGCTGCTGCTAGCCGCTTGCGTTGAGCTCGTTCCCGTGGTTCTCCTGCCTGTGCCTCTGCTAACCCTCTGTGTCTCCTTCCTTTTTCAGTTCACCTCCATCCCTGCCTCCTCCTGGTTCCCGCCAACCTCCTCTGTCCGTCCTCAACTCCCTCCTCCTCTGGACCCTGGTTATCCCATCACCTCACTGGATTTCCCACCTCTCCTCATCTTCAGCTCACCCTCTTGAGCCGACCCCAGGTTCTGGCTGCCGTAGAGCTTGAACTCCCCGAGTCTACTCCCTAATGGTCCCTGTATAGTGGTTGGTCCACTTGGTGAGCTTGCTCAGGGAGGGTTCGGCGTCACGGTCCAGTGGGTCCACTCTTGCTCCCGTCACCAGTAGTAGGTCTAACCTCTCAGGTGATGATGAGTATACATCCAAAACTTCCACTAGTGCAGGTCGCCCTGGTACTACCCCTGCAACTAAGCGAATTGTGACAAGACAAACCACTTAGTACAAGCCTAACACCGGCAAGGCCTCTCAATCCCAGGGGGGCTACAGGTACTTAATATTTCCTCCCATGTATTGTCTAACACTCAATTGGAGGTCCTGTCCAAAGGCCTCTCGTTCTGCCCTACTAATTAATTTCATCTTTTAGATCTGCACTTATTTTCCCGCAAGCTTTTGCTTCGGAAACGTCACAATAAGAGGGCCTCCTGAGAATTGATGTGTGAGCTCGAGAGAGAAGCACTTCGCAACCTGGAGGAGCTCCTTGATGAACAGATTGTTCCCTATCAAAGTAGGTTTCCACCCTTCACTCCTCCCAGGTCAGTCAAATTCCCTCCCTTGTCCATGATTCTGGCTATTGAAGTCTTCACCAAATTAGTATGTGAAGACTTCAAAGCGCTGTCTACCAAACGTCGGTATGACAATTTAACACACGCTCAACGCACCGCTATAGCTCAACTTCAATCTATGTCTGATGTCGGTTTTAAGCCGGCGGACAAGGCGAGAATATTGTCATCTGGCCCCATGATAAGTACGAGCGTGAAGCCCTCCATCAGTTGAGGGACTCCAGCACCTATCTCCGGTTACCCTCTAATCCACTCGTTTCTTTCTCTCTTGACCTCCAGCGTATTCTTGTTGGGGCCCTCGATAATAATTTCATCACCAAGCAGATCTTTGATGGCCTCATGGCTAAACATCCAAGGGTCCCAACCTTTTACTTACTACCTAAGGTCCACAAGAATGCCCTTGACCCTCCGGGGTGCCCGATAGTGTCCGGCATTGGTGGGTTATGTGATCCCATCTGCCAATTCATAGACTTCTATTTAAATCCATTAGTGGAAACTCTACCATCCCACGTACGAGATACTGCGAATGCCCTGGCTAAGGTTGATGGCATTGTTGTGGACCATGGGACTTTGCTGGTGACTGCCGATGTAGAGAACCTCTACACCTGTATTGAACACTCCAATGGCATTGATGCGGTCCGCCTCTTCTTGGGTGCCTCCGACCTGGACGGCCCTTTATGTGAGCTTATCCTTGAGCTGTTGCACTTTATCCTTACCCACAACTTTTTCATCTTCAAAGATCAGTTTTACTTGCAGAAGCACGGCACAGCCATGGGCGTGGCCTGTGCGCTTGCGTATGCCAATCTCTTCCTTGGTTCTTGGGAGAGATTAATTTTTGGTGACGCGGGCGCACCGGCCGCCTCCCATGTGCTATGCTGGCATAGATATTTCGATGACATTTTGTTTTTGTGGGATGGGATGGTGCAGCAGCTCGAGGATTTCATGAGGACGCTGAACTGTAATCTGTTCAACATCCATTTGACATATTCCTATGATTCTTGGAAAGTTAACTTTCTGGATGTCACTATGGATGTCAATGAGACTGGTTATATTCAGACAGATGTTTACCGTAAACCTACATCCGTGAACTCCTTGGTTCATGCGTCCTCTGCTCACAACCCTTCCACCATAAGGGCCGTCCCGGTCGGACAGTTCCTGAGGATGAGGCGGATTTGTTCGTCAGATGCAAAATTAGAGGCCCAGGCCTCTGATTTTAGGTCACATTTTTCCAACCGTGGGTATTCAAATAGATGTATTAAAAAAGGATACTAGAGAGCCAGGACTATTCCACGTGGTAGCCTCCTCAAGTCCCAGAGGAGGAGCCCTAATATTGACAAAGATGCGCCTATCAGGTTTATCTCCACTTTTAATCACAAATGGGAGAAGATGAGGCAGATCCTCATCAATCATTGACCGATATTGAGTACCGAGCCCTCCCTGGGTGCATCCTTGGGCCAATATCCTTCATTGACCTCAAGTAGGTCTAAAAACCTCAATGATCTCCTAGTCAAGAGTCATTATGTACCCGTCCCTCCCAATCCCTTTGGCTCCAGGGGCCCTACTTTTGAATCTATACCATGCGGCCACTGTCTGGCATGCAAAAATGTCCTGCGCTGTACCACCTTTTGCTCCTCAGATGGACAGAAACATTTTGAGATCCGGCACAGAATTTCAAGCAGTAGCATAAATGTAAGCTATTATGCCACATGCGGCTGTTCAAAAATCTATACTGGTCTCACATCCAGGGAACTCAGAATACGGGTATGTGAGCACGTGCGGGACATTTGTGCATCGAAGTCAGTGGCCAACATCTCAC
Organism: Dendrobates tinctorius; assembly: GCF_039654945.1. NCBI lineage: Eukaryota > Metazoa > Chordata > Amphibia > Anura > Dendrobatidae > Dendrobates > Dendrobates tinctorius. Next base: position 73,654,742 of record NW_027361728.1, on the reverse strand, counting down.
TTCTAAAAACACTTCCATGCCACTTTAGGCAATTTCACAATAGTGAGCCTGCTTCCCTTCAAGTCAGAGGGATTGACCAAATCCATCTTGGTATAAGGGGTGGTGACTACAAAAAAAGATTGGCTCAAGTTGAAGCCAAATGGATCGTAATATAGGCTACAATGACCACTAGGAGCCTAAATGAGTCTTTGTCCTTCTCTTTTTTGCAGGACTAATTCCGGGCCATATGATTATTTTGACTTGATACTGAACGTATGTTCCCTGTTTTTTGTCTTTCCTCTGTGGCCCCCTATCCGGGTCTTTGGGGGTGACTCTTGTTTTTATCTTTATTTGTTTTATTGTTTGTTTTTAATATGTGACATTTTCTCCTATTTCAGCTTTAGTGGGACCCTCTGCCTCTCCGTGGACGCATACTCCACATTTTCGTTGATTCTTCTGTTTGAGAATGACTTGCATTTTTTGTGCTTGCAAGCAAATATGTGTATTCCAATGTTGTTGTATGCCTACATGATTCCATTTGCAACATATTGAGCTATTTTTTTGCTGTTCCCATGTTTACATCTCGCTAGTGATATAGTGATTGCGCGGGTGCGCTCTGCGCTCCCCTGCTGCCGGCAATCAGGGGGGGCGTCTTTTTGCCTTCCTCCGGGCGCTCGGGGACTCCTCCCCCCTTCTCCGCGCGCCCGCTGTAATGCATGACGCTCTTCCTGTATTTGCCGTCACTCGGGATGTGCGGTGCGCATGCGCCGCTGAGAACCGCTATGATTGGCTTACAGCCACCATGTGACTGATCACATGGGGCTTAAGAAGGTCCTGCTGATACCTTATGTACACTTCCCTTGAGAAAGCGTGCTTGGTGACACGCGAAACACGCGTCAGGCCCTCTCACACCTGGCCCAGGGTATTTATTGCTTCTGCGTCCGGTAAGCTATTACCCCCTTATATGCCATACAACAAGGCCTATGCAAGACTTCCTATTAACTGAACTTCAAACTAAAACATAAAGGAAGTATAAATCACGATTCTATAATATGCAAATTGCCTCTTCAGAAAGAAAGAGGACTTTTACTCTACAGCGCCACCTATTGGTAGTAGCGATCCTACAAGTCATAATCAACCCTTTAACGAGTCTTGTAGTATGACTTAGGATACAAGCCAAATCAGAATCTCAATTTGCAGACACGGTGTTTCGAGCTGTTGGCTCTCTTCAGTGCAAAGTATGAGATCTGATTTGGCTAGGTGAGAGGCTCTGGACTAGGGTCTAAGAAGTAAGGTTTCTCCTTGCGGAGAATGACATGCCAGCTGTGGCTTGTCAAGGTAAGGAGACTTATTCGCCGTGCAATGCTCCTCTGGGAAAATAATATGCAAATTGCCTCTTGAGAAAGAAAGAGGACTTTTACTCTACAGCGCCACCTATTGGTAGTAGCGATCCTACAAGTCACAATCAACCCTTTAACGAGTCTTGTAGTATGACTTAGGATACAAGCCAAATCAGAATCTCAATTTGCAGACACGGTGTTTCGAGCTGTTGGCTCTCGTCAGTGCAAAGTATGAGATCTGATTTGGCTAGGTGAAAGAGGCAATTTGCATATTATTTTCCCAGAGGAGCATTGCACGGCGAATAAGTCTCCTTACCTTGACAAGCCACAGCTGGCATGTCACTCTCCGCAAGGAGAAACCTTACTTCTTAGACCCTAGTCCAGAGCCTCTCACCTAGCCAAATCAGATCTCATACTTTGCACTGACGAGAGCCAACAGCTCGAAACACCGTGTCTGCAAATTGAGATTCTGATTTGGCTTGTATCCTAAGTCATACTACAAGACTCGTTAAAGGGTTGATTGTGACTTGTAGGATCGCTACTACCAATAGGTGGCGCTGTAGAGTAAAAGTCCTCTTTCTTTCTGAAGAGGCAATTTGCATATTATTTTCCCAGAGGAGCATTGCACGGCAAATAAGTCTCCTTACCTTGACAAGCCACAGCTGGCATGTCACTCTCCGCAAGGAGAAACCTTACTTCTTAGACCCTAGTCCAGAGCCTCTCACCTAGCCAAATCAGATCTCATACTTTGCACTGACGAGAGCCAACAGCTCAAAACACCGTGTCTGCAAATTGAGATTCTGATTTGGCTTGTATCCTAAGTCATACTACAAGACTCGTTAAAGGGTTGATTGTGACTTGTAGGATCGCTACTACCAATAGGTGGCGCTGTAGAGTAAAAGTCCTCTTTCTTTCTGAAGAGGCAATTTGCATATTATTTTCCCAGAGGAGCATTGCACGGCGAATAAGTCTCCTTACCTTGACAAGCCACAGCTGGCATGTCACTCTCCGAAAGGAGAAACCTTACTTCTTAGACCCTAGTCCAGAGCCTCTCACCTAGCCAAATCAGATCTCATACTTTGCACTGACGAGAGCCAACAGCTCGAAACACCGTGTCTGCAAATTGAGATTCTGATTTGGCTTGTATCCTAAGTCATACTACAAGACTCGTTAAAGGGTTGATTGTGACTTGTAGGATCGCTACTACCAATAGGTGGTGCTGTAGAGTAAAATTCCTCTTTCTTTCTGAAGAGGCAATTTGCATATTATTTTCCCAGAGGAGCATTGCACGGCGAATAAGTCTCCTTACCTTGACAAGCCACAGCTGGCATGTCACTCTCCGCAAGGAGAAACCTTACTTCTTAGACCCTGATTCTATAATAGACATTCAGTTTGGTTAAAACCAACATTTATTTGGTCATAGATAAAATACATACTCATTGTATACATCACAAAAAATAGAGATACACGGTGCACAATATAACCACCAACAAGGGTATCACAATAAGCAGAATTCAGGGAAGAATGTAATTTTAAATAAACCTTATACAAACTTGCGCTAATAGAGTGTGTCCTGATTAGGTAGGAGATATCTTGTGAGGAGGTCTGTTACCTTTACTGAAGCTTAATATGGCGAGCCAGGAGAGACAGAAGTCCAGGTCCTTCCCAGAGATACTCCCCGGCACAGCGATGTATAGAGTAGCTGGAGCTAAAGGGTGCTACCTCCTAGCATACCGCCGTCCCGGCCGGTGACTGGCGTGCAGCTGGAGGTATGTATCGGCAGGCTGTACAGATACCAGCCGCCGCTTACAAAAACATGCCTGCAAGGTCCGAGAACGCTGAAGGACCTTGCATGACGTCACATTCACGTGGGAAGTCACGTGACAGGCAGAAAAAACGCTATGAAGCGCTGAAGGGGCCAGAATACAATGGTAGATCCTACGCGTTACGGAATTCACTGATTCCTTCTTCAGGGATGGCCCCCTGGAACAAGAATAACCCTTATATAGCCTCCAGTATATAGCCTCTAATAACAAAACATCATATTAGGCATTAAAAGCAAATAGCTCAATTTCGCTGTTTAGAACATTTGGGATCAGAGTATTTAATTCAAATATCCATTTGCTTTCTACCCTGGACATTTGGTGGATAAAATTGCCTTTCCTCATGCTTCTTTTAACAATTTGAATCCCAGTCACCTTAGTGTCCCTTAAAGAGCTCCCATGGTGTGTGAGATAATGATTAGAAAGGGGGTGACCTGTGAATTTATTACAGATATTACGTAAATGTTCCCCAATTCTAACATTTAGGGGACGTATAGTTCTTCCTATATATAATTTATCACATGGACATGTGATACAATATATCACCCCCTTCGTGTCACCATTTAGTTGATGATGTAAATGAGAATTGGGGCCTGGTGTTGGTATAGAAATGGAGGGGGCTACCAGGTTACTCAAATTGTTTGCCCTTCTAAAGACAAACCTAGGGCGAGCTGGTTCTCATTTACATCAGCAACTAAATGGTTTTTTTCCCTGCAAAAAATGCGCATCTTGCAAAAAATTTGGCAGTAAAAAACAACTCTCGATTGTGAATAAGTCCATGGAGATTCAGATCCGTGATTTCATCACCTGTGACACGAAGGGGGTGATATATTGTATCACATGTTCATGTGATAAATTATATATAGGAAGAACTATACGTCCCCTAAATGTTAGAATTGGGGAACATTTACGTAATATCTGTAATAAATTCACAGGTCACCCCCTTTCTAATCATTATCTCACACATCATGGGAGCTCTTTAAGGGTGTGTGAGGAGGTAGCACCCTTTAGCTCCAGCTACTCTATACATCGCTGTGCCGGGGAGTATCTCTGGGAAGGACCTGGACTTCTGTCTCTCCTGGCTCGCCATATTAAGCTTCAGTAAAGGTAACAGACCTCCTCACAAGATATCTCCTACCTAATCAGGACACACTCTATTAGCGCAAGTTTGTATAAGGTTTATTTATTATTATTTTCATAGAGACAATTTGAGTGGCGGGTTGTTCTAATACTTGCTGCTTTGTGTCCTGGAGTTGCACGCTTTTGCGCCATTGGTATATATATATATAAAGAATGTAATTTTGTATAATATTGCTGTAGTGCACAGGATTATGTCTACACAAATTATATACCAATATTAACATCATGCAGTATATTTATAACATCTGTGCACCTCTCTTAAATGTGTAAATAAATAACATTGTCCCCAGATACTGTGATCAACATCTAGCATATGAAAAAGGACAGATAAAAGCAACTGCCAAAAAGTGTGCTTAATATGGGTTACAGGAAATTTCCCTGAGACAACTGCTAAAGAGCAAGAATAGGACAGGCTGAAAGTTAATTATCAAAGAAATATATATATCTCTCTTTTTAAAGTGCTATGTGCAAAATGCGATAAGATATAGATATCATTTATATAATTATATGTATTGCCAAGTGTCAGTGTACAGATAGACAGCCTCAGAGTCAATGAAACTCAATCATCTCCAACCATAATGAAGCATGTCTCTATGTGGAAAAACCCATGATCACAGTGAAGAGCCAAAACATAGAATACACATGGCAGCTAAAATGTGAATACCTGACCTGTTAGTGGCAGCTGTTCCCCGATGCGCGTTTCGCGTGAGCTTCTTCAATAGGGGGGTAAGTATATGTGAATATTGTTTAATGGTCTATTTATAGTCATGTCTCCTGTTACCTGGGCGGTCTGTAATGGCGCTTGCTTCACATCGCCGATGAGGTGACGTCAGAAGACTCAGCGTCCCACGTGATCAACCCATGATTACTCAGCCCGATGCGTCAGGGCAAGGAGAAGGGAGGGCCACCCTAAAGACGCGTTGCCATAGTGACTCACTACGGACCACATCACATTTGAAGACACTTTGAGGGGTCTATATGATAGAAAATACCCAAAAGTGACACCATTCTAAAAACTGCACCCCTTAAGGTGCTCAAAACCACATTCAAGAAGTTTATTAACCCTTTAGGTGCGTCACAGGAATTTTTTCTGAATATTTAAAAAAAAATGAACATCTAACTTTTTTTCACAAAAAAAATACTTCAGGTTCAATTTTTTTTATTTTACCAAGGGTAACAGGAGAAATTGGACTGCAAAAGTTATTGTGCAATTTGTCCTGAGTACGCTGATACCTGATATGTGGGGAGGAACGACTATTTCGGCGCATGGCAGACCTCAGCAGGGAAAGAGCGCCGTTTGACTTTTTCAATGCAAAATTGTCTGGAATTCAGATCGGACGCCATGTCACGTTTGGAGAGTCCCTGATGTACCTAAACAGTGGAAACCCCCTACAAGTGACCCCATTTTGGAAACTAGACCCCCCAAGGAACTTATCTAGATATGTGGTGAGAACTTTGAACCCACAAGGGCTTTACAGAAGTTTATAACGTACAGCGGTACAATTAAAAAATCATATTTTTTCCACAAAAATGATCTTTTCACCCCACTTTTTATTTTCCCAAGGGTAACAGGACCCTAAAATTATTGTGCAATTTGTCCTGAGTACGCTGATACCTCACATGTGGGGGTAAACCACTATTTGGGCGCATGGCAGAGCTCGGAAGGGAAGCAGCGCCATTTGACGTTTTTGGCTGGAATTGAGATCGGACATCATGTCGCGATTGGAAAACCCTTGATGTACCAAAACAGTGGAAACCCCCCACAAATGACACCATTTTGGAAACTAGACCCCCTAAGGAACTTATCTAGATGTGTGGTGAGAACTTTGAACCCCCAAGGGCTTCACAGAAGTTTATAACATAAAGCCGTACAATTAAAAAATCATATTTTTTCCACAAAAATGATCGTTTCACCCTCAATTCTTATTTTTCCAAGGGTAACAGGACCCTAAAAGTTATTGTGCAATTTGTCCTGAGTACGCTGATACCCCACATGTGGGGGTAAACCACTATTTGGGCGCATGGCAGAGCTCGGAAGGGAAGCAGCGCCATTTGACGTTTTTGGCTGGAATTGAGATCGGACACCATGTCTCGATTGGAAAACCCCTGATGTACCTAAACAGTGGAAACCCCCCACAAATGACACTATTTTGTAAACTTGACCCCCCAAGGAACTTATCTAGATGTGTGGTGAGCACTTTGAACACCCCAGTGCTTCACAGAAGTTTATAACGCCCGGGCGTGAAAATAAAAAATTTGTATTTTTTCCACAAACATGATATTTTAGTCACCATTTTTTTATTTTCCCAAGGGTACCAGGAGAAATTGGACCCCAAAAGTTGTTGTCCAATTTGTCCTGAGTATGCTGACACCCCATATGTGGGAGAAAACTACTGTATGGGCACACGTCGGGGCTCGGAAGGAAAGTAGTGACGTTTTGGAATGCAGACTTTGATGGAATGGTCTGCGGGTGTCATGTTGCCTTTGGAGGGCCCCTAATGTACCTAAACAGTGGAAACCCCCCACAAATTTTCCCCCCATTTTGGACACTAGACCCCCCATGGAACTTATCTAGATGTGTGGTGAGCACTTTGAACCCCCAAGGGCTTCACAGAAGTTTATAATGCCCAGGCATGAAAATAAAAAAATCTTATTTTTTCCACAAACATGATCAATTAGTCCCCAATTTTTTCATTTTCCCAAGGGTAACAGGAGAAATTGGACCCCAAAAGTTGTTGTCCAATGTGTCATGAGTACGCTGACATCCCATATGTGGGAGAAAACTACTGTATGGATACACGTCGGGGCTCGGAAGGGAAGCAGTGACGTTTTGGAATGCAGACTTTGATGGAATGGTCTGCGGGTGTCATGTGCGTTTGGAGAGCCCCTGATGTACCTAAACTATTGAAACTCCCCACAAGTGACCCCATTTTGGACACAAGACCCCCCACGGAACTTATCTAGATGTGTGGTGAGCACTTTGAACCCCCAAGTGCTTCACAGAAGTTTAGAACGCTCGGACGTGAAAATAAAAAAATCATTTTTTTCCACAAAAATGATATTTTTGCCCCCAATTTTTAATTTTCCTAAGGGTAACAGGAGAAATTGGACCCCAAATATTGTTTTGCAATTTGTCCTGAGTAGGCTGATACCCTACATGTGGGGATAAAACACTGTTTGGGAGCATGTCAGAGCTTGGAAGGGAAGGAGCACCATTTGACTTTTTCAACTCAGAATTGTCTGGAATTGAAATCAGACGCCACGTTGCATTTGGAGAGCCCCTGATGTGCCCAAACAGTGGAAACCCCCAATTCTAACTCCAACCCGAACCCCAACACACCCCTAACCCTAATCTCAGCCCTAACCCTAACCCTAGCCCTAACCCTAGCCCTAACCCTAACCCTAGCCCTAACCCTAGCCCTAACCCTACCCTAACCCTAGTCCTAACCCTAACGGTAATGGAAAAATGGAAATAAATACATTTTTTTTATTTTATTATTTTTCCCTAACTAAGGGGGTGATAACGGGGGGTTTGATTTACTATTTATGGCGGTTTTTATGATTGGCGGCTGTCGCACGTTAAAAGACGCTTTTTATTGTAAAAACAGTTTTTGCATCACCACATATTGAGAGCTATAATTTTTCCGTATTTTGACCCACTGAGTCATGTGAGGTCTTAATTTTTGCGGGACGAGTTGATGTTTTTATTGGTACCATTTTCGGGCACGTGACATTTTTTGATCGCTTTTTATTCCGATTTTTGGGACGCAGAATGAACCAAAACCAGCATTTCATGAATTTCTTTTGGGGGGGTGCGTTTACACCGTTCCGCGTGCGGTAAAATTGATAAAGCAGTTTTATTCTTTGGGTCAGTACGGTTACAGCGATTCCTCATTTAGGTCGTTTTTTAATGTTTTGTCGGTTTTATGCAATGAAAACTATTTTATATAAAAAATAATTATTTTTGCATCGCTTTATTCTGCGAGCTATAACTTTTTTATTTTTTCGCTGATGATGCTGTGTCATGGCTCGTTTTTTGCGGGACAAGATGACATTTTCAGCGGTACCATGGATATTTATATGCGTCTTTTTGATCGCGCGTTATTACACTTTTTGTTTGGCGGTATGATAATAAATCATTATTTTTTACTTCGTTTTTTACTTTTATTTTTTAAGGGGTTCGCTAAAGGGGTTAACTAATGGGACAGTTTTATAGGGCGGTTCGTTACGGACGCGGCGATACCTAATATGTGTACTTTTATTTTTTCTATTTTTTTTTATTTTCAAAAAATGGATTTATTTGGGGGAATATTTTTTTTTTTGTAATTTATTTGGCGATTTTTTTTAAATTATTTTAACACTTTTTTTTAATTTTTTTTTTACTTTATTAAATAGTCACAGGTGGGACATCACTGTTCTGTGACAGATCGCTGATCTGTCACATCACAGATCACTGTGACAGATCAGCGATCTGTCACAGGCAGTGCACAAGGCTTCCTCATGCCTGCGCTTTGCAGGCACTGAGGAAGCCAGCTTCCTGCAGGCCCCCGAAGGCCCCCGTCGCCATCTTGGATTCGGGGGCCTGCAGGAAAGGAGCCCCCGGCAGCAGCGCTGCACATTGCGCTGCCGTGGGGGGCTCAGGGAAGCACGGAGGGAGCCCCCTCCCTGCCGATGCTTCCCTTTAACCCCCGGTACACCGCGATCATGTTTGATCGCGGTGTGCAAGGGGTTAACGTGTCGGGGGCGGTCCGTGACCACCCCTGACACATTGTGCACGGTGTCAGCTGTGATAATCAGCTGACACCCGGCCGCGATCAGCGGCGCTCACCACGTGGGCGCCGCTGATCGCGGTAGACGTACTATCCCGTCCATGGGCATAGGGGCCCGGGTCCCATGGACGGGATAGTACGTCTGATGTCAGGAAGGGGTTAAGCACACTTTTTGGCAGTTTCTTTTATCTGTACTTTTTCATATGCTAGATGTTGATCACAGTATCTGGGGACAATGTTATTTATTTACACATTTAAGAGAGGTGCACAGATGTTATAAATATACTGCATGATGATAATATTGGTATATAATTTGTGTAGACATAATCCTGTGCACTACAGCAATATTATACAAAATTACATTCTTCCCTGAATTCTGTTTATTGTGATACCCTTGTTGGTGGTTATATTGTGCACCGTGTATCTCTATTTTTTGTGATGTATACAATGAGTATGTATTTTATCTATGACCAAATAAATGTTGGTTTTAACCAAATTGAATGTCTATTATAGAATTGTGATTTATACTTCTTTTATTTTTTGGTTTGAAGTACCCCCTTATATGGTCTGAACGCTTGGACCACTTCAACTATCTTTATTCACCTGCGCTATGGGGGTTTTCTACCGTGGTGCATGATCTTGCATTACTGTGTTACATGCATTTGCTCTCTATTGTGATATTTTCACCGTTATGTATACCGTACACCCATGTGCAGCTCGGCAATTTTGCATACCCTGTGGTTTCCTGCTTTCACTCTGCGGTGTTGTCATATTTATTACCCTATTGTCACTTTATTTATGCTCTAAGGCCATGTGCACACGATGCAGATTTGCAGCGTTTCCGCAGCGGATTTTACCGCACATATCCGCATTGTGATGTACAGTACCTTTAAAATGAATGAAAAAAAAAAAACGCTGTGCAGACGCTGCTGATTTTTCCGCACGGTTTTCCTGCGGTACAAAATCCGCAGCATGTTACTTCTTTTGTGCGGTTTTCTATCTCCCCTGTTACCAAATCCGCAGGGGGAAGACCGCAATGGAAAACCGCACAAAAACCGCATGAAAACCGCGTGAAAAATGGAAGAAATCCGCATGAAAAATGCAGGTCATTTGACCTGCGGTTTTCTTCCATTCTGCACGGAAAAATCCGCAGGGCTCAAAACTCCGTCTGCACTCAGCCTTATTGTATTAAATAAAGATGAAAGTTTTATACCAGTCACCTATTTACTCCGACTTCCCTTGCCATTCATATTAAACTGATTAGAACTAGTGATGAGTGAAGTGCTTGGATAAGGTGTTATCTGATGACATTTATGTGCTAATAGAGTATCTTCGGCGTGCTGGAATACTATGCCCGAATCACTGTGGCTGCATTTCTCGTGGCTGTTCAAAGCTGCAAAACATGCAGGGATTGTCTGTTTGTTAACCCCTTCGCACCCGAGCCTGTTTTTGCCTTCGTGACCGGGCCAATTTTTTCAATTCTGACCAGTGTCACTTTATGAGGTCATAACTCTAGAACGCTTCAACGGATCCTGCTGATTCTGACATTGTTTTCTCGTGCCATATTGTACTTCATGATGGTGGTAAAATTTCTTAGATATGAACTGCGCTTATTTGTTAAAAAAAAGTCGAAATTTGGTGAAAATTTAGAAAATTTTGCAATTTTCAAACTTTTAATTTTTATGCCCTTAAATCAGAGAGTGATATCGCACAAAATAGTTAATAAATAACATTTCCCACATGTCTAGTTTACATCTGCACAATTTTAGAAGCATAATTTTTTTAGGAAGTTATAAGGGTTAAAAGTTGACCAGCGGATTTCTCATTTTTACAACAAAATTTACAACACCATTTTTTGGGGGACCACCTCACATTTGAAGTGAGTTTGGGGGTCAATATGACAGAAAATACCCAAAAGTGACACCATTCTCAGATCAGGTGACAAGGGCAGGCTGAGAGAGGTGCAGAAGGATCTGAAGAATCTAATCAGGCAGGGAAAGGCTAATTATAAGAGAAGGATTGAACTGAAATTGTCACAGAAAAGGATCCATGAAGTCTGGGAGGGTCTAAAGTCTATATCTGGGCATAGACAGACTGTCTCCAGGATGGTTGTAGATAAAGAGGGGCTTAATGAACTTAATCTATTCTTTAACAGATTTAATCACACACTGGCTGCTCCTGCCCCTGCATACCATTCACACCTCTCTGCTACAATAACCTCACTCCCTGCTGCAACTTGTCAACTGAGCCAGGGTCTGTTCTTCACAAGTACCCAGGTTGCAAAAGAACTGAATAAGATCGAAGTTTTGAAGGCTGCAGGTCCTGACGGCATCAGTGCAAGGCTAATCAAGACCTGCGGGCACCAGCTGAGTGAGATCATTACATATCTGTTCAATATGAGCCTGAGAATGGGTATAGTACCACAACTGTGGAAATTATCGTGTGTGGTACCAGTTCCGAAGAAACCTTATCCGAAAGACCTTAATGACTATAGACCTGTAGCATTGACATCACACCTGATGAAGGTATTAGAGAGATTGGTTCTCACACATCTCCGTCCTCTAGTGAGCTCGGATATGGACCCTCTCCAGTTTGCCTACAGGCCGGGCATTGGTGTGGATGATGCCATTATCCACCTTCTAGATAGGACTCTCTCTCACCTGGAGAAACCTGGGAACACTGTGAGAATAATGTTCTTCGATTTCTCTAGTGCATTTAACACCATACAGCCAGGTCTACTTAGAGACAAGCTGGGCCTTGTTGGTGTGGACCTCCAACTCTCCACCTGGATCCATAACTACCTCACGAACCGACTTCAGTTTGTAAAGGTTCGGGACAGTGTGTCAGACGCAGTGATCTGCAATACAGGGGCACCTCAAGGTACAGTTCTTGCCCCTTTTCTCTTCACACTGTACACTGCAGATTTTAGGTGCAACTCATCTAGCTGCTACTTGCAGAAGTATTCTGATGACTCCGCAAAAGTAGGACTCATCACAGGAGGAGATGAAAGAGAGTACAGAGACACTAACCAAGCTTTTGCGGAGTGGTGTCAGAGGAACCACCTTAGGATTAATTCTGAGAAGACCAAGGAATTGGTGGTGGACTTTCGCAAGGGCAAAAATCCACCAGTAGTGGTGAACATTCAGGGAAATGACATTGAGATAGTCGACACCTATAAGTACCTTGGTGTGATCCTCAATAATAAGCTTGACTGTGCCCATCACTTGGATGCAGTGTACAGGAAGGGCCAAAGCAGGCTTTATCTGCTCAGAAGGCTGAGAGCCTTCGGAGTTAGAGGGGCACTCCTTGGATCCTTCTTCAACTCTGTTGTGGCATCAGTCATCTTCTTTGGTGTGGCGTGCTGGGGTAGTGGCATATCAACCAGGGACAGGAATAGGCTCGACAAACTGATTAGACGGGCCAGCTCTGTCCTGGGATGCCCCCTTGACCCAGTTCAGGAAGTAGGCGACAGGAGGATACTGGCCAAGGTGAGCTACATGGTGCGGAATGATTCCCATCCCATGCATGAGACCGTGACAAAGATGTGCAGTACTGTCAGTGACCAGCTACTTCATCCTAAATGTGAGAGGGAGCGCTATCGAAAGTCCTTCCTTCCTGCTGCAGTTAGGCTGTATAACCAGCACTGTCCAAAACGGAGAAAGACCCAAACAGAGAACTGATAGATCCAAAGTTGTGACAGTCCGGTTACATTTTTTTTTTCCATATATGTACCTACTGTCAATGTAATGCCTTTATGCATCTGTATCTGTACTTGTTCCTGCCTTGCTGCTGTAATGCTCTGAATTTCTCCATGGTGGGACAATTAAAGGATTATCTTATCTTATCATTCTAAAAACTTCACCTCTCAATGTACTCAAAATCACATTCAAGAAGTTTATTAACCCTTCAAGTGCGTCACATGAATGAATGGAATGTGGAGGGAAAAAATAAACATTTAACTTTTTTTCACAAACATTTTACTTCAGAACCATTTTTTATATTTTCACAAGAGTAAAAAGAGAAAATGAACTACAAAATTTTTTGTGCAATTTCTCCTGAATATGCCGATACCCCGTATGTGGGGCTAAACCACTGTTTGAGCACACGGCAGAGCTCAGAACGGAAGGAGCGCCGTTTGACTTTTTCAATGCAGAATTGGCAGGAATTGAGATCGGATGCCATGTCGCATTTGGAGAGCCCCTGATGTACCTAAACAGTGGAAACCCCCCACAAGTGACCCCATTTTGGAAACTAGACCCCTTAAAGAACTTATCTAGATGTGTTGTGAACACTTTGAACCCCCAAGTGCTTCACAGAAGTTTATAACGTAGAGACATGAAAATAAAAAATCATTTTTTTTTCCACAAAATGACCTTTTAGCCCCCAATTTTTATTTTCACAAGGGTAACAGGAGAAATTGGACCCCAAAAGTTGTTGTCCAATTTGTCCTGAGTACGCTGATACCCCATATGTGGAAGAAAACTACTGTTTGGGCACACGGTGGGGCTCGGAAGGGAAGTAGTGACGTTCTGGAATGCAGACTTTGATGGAATGGTCTGCGGGTGTCATGTCGCGTTTGCAGAGCCCCTGATGTACCTAAATAGTGGAAACCCCCAACAAATGACCCCATATTGGAAACTAGACCCCCCAAGGAAGCTATCTAGATGTGTGGTGAGCACTTTGAACTCCAAGTGTTTCACTAAAGTTTATAATGTAGAGCCGTGAAAATAAAAAAAATCATTTTTTTTCCACAAAAATGATCTTTTAGCCCCCAATTTTTATTTTCACAAGGGAAACAGGAGAAATTGGACCCTAAGAGTTGTTGTCCAATTTGTCCTGAGTATGCTGGTACCCCATATGTGGGAGAAAACTACTGTTTGGGCACACGTCGGGGCTCGGAAGGGAAGTAGTGACGTTCTGAAATGCAGACTTTGATGGAATGGTCTGCGGGCGTCATGTTGCGTTTACAGAGCCCCTGATGTACCTAAACAGTGTAAACTCCCAATTCTAATTCCAACCCTAACCCCAACACACCCCTAACCCTAATCCCAACCCTAACCATAACCCTAACCACAAACCTAACACCAACACACCCATAACCCTAATCCTAGCCCTAGCCCTAGCCCTAACCCTAGCGCTAGCCCTAACCCTAGCCCTAGCCCTAACCCTAGCCCTAGCCCTAACCTGCGTGCCTGCTTTTTTTTTTCTTTACTTTTTATTTCTTTTTGTGACAAGATCGCTGCCCTGCAATCTGACTCATAGTAATGCCACTTCTCCTCTGATCTCACACTGACAGATGATCAGAGGAGAAGCAGGTTACTATGTGACAAGATCGCTGCCTGGCACATAGTAACGCAACTTCTCCTCTGATCTCACACTGACAGATGATCAGAGGAGAAGCAGCATTACTGTGTGACAAGATCCTGGGGTCCCAGCATGCGTTGTGCACCGCGATCCCCGCGTTATAAGGTATGTCGGGGTCCCGGGGGGCACAAAACCGCCGACAGTAGATAAACGTCGGCGCTGCACAACGCCCAGCAAGCACCAACGTTTATCTACTGTGGGCGGTCGGGAAGCGGTTAAGCAATACCTGCTTGTGTTGCTAACACCTGGTTAGCACATGAGAATGCTCGGATAACACCTTATCCTTGGACATTCACTCATCATTAATTAGAACATTTTATTACTAATTTCTTTAAATATTCTTTATACACAACAGAAAAGTTTGCAATTCTTTATGAATTTATGTATTCGATATAATTAGCATCACTTATGGGATCTGAATGTGGAATAAAAATGCACTTTCAGATTATGAGTCAGTGTGGACACAGTGCGCAATGTTCAATGTTACAACATAATCATCACTATTCTGCCATTTCATTCATGAATCCCATCCCTTACAAATACTTGTCTGATATCATTTGCATGCCGTGATATGTAATTGCATCAGTTATCATTTAAATGATTATCTGCTTGTGTAAATGAATCCAAAAACACATCAGTAGTTAGCCAGAAAAGAGTAAGAGCCAGATAATGTCATGCTTGATGGTCTTCGGTAAGGAAGGGGGGTCTCAAACTGTCCCTGTCCCAGTGTTTCTCTTGAAGGTAGAGAGGCCCAAGTCTCTGACCTTACTATGCTCCTGTTAAACTCTGATCTATCCCCTCACCCACTCCATGAGACCTGGGACATACTGTAAATATAAGGCAAACAAGACACAAAGGAAAGAGAGAGATTACAGAAAGCAACGACATAAAAACACTCATCAGAGGTAAATAGGTATATAAAAAAGGATAGGTATCTACCAACTAAACAGAAATAGAATAATGAGTAAAGCATAAACCCAAAACAGCACGCAAAAATCTCCAGTAGCAACAACAATCTCCTATTCAGCACAGTGTCTCCAAGGAACTAGGAAGCAAAGCTTTCACTGGCAAGGCAGAGAAGGTCTGTCCAGGTTTTATAGGGAGAAGTAATGACAAGATCAGAAGCAGCAAGTTTCTGACCAGCAATAAAAGAGTCATTAACCTCTTCAACATCAAAGGTAACCAAATCTATTTACTATAGGACACAAACATAATTGGAAGATCTGCAATTCACAATACATAGTGATCTTCTAAACCTGGATCTCCGAGGAGGATGGGACACACTCGTCATAGATGATAACAGTTTTTCATAATAATCCTCTATTGATGTGAATGAGCCTCAATAAAGGCATTTTTCAGTAACTGTTATAGTCCCTCAAGCTAAGGTCATGATAATCTAAAGAAACTGATCAGTCTTAATATTCTGAACAGCTATGATGGACCTAGCAGCCATCTTGGACAACCTTAAGCCAACTGACTTTGCAGCTAATGAGATGCAGGGAGCTCTGGAAGCCTTAACCAGAATAGAGACATAGAATGACATCAGCGCCATTAGCATGTATATATTGCGTACATAAAGGTTAATGGTAGTGAACAGTATATAGATAGATAGATAGATAGATAGATAGATAGATAGATAGATAGATAGATAGATTGATATTGAATTGATATAAAAACCAGGACCAGGCTTTCAATGTTTGAGAAGTTTTGTGAGTAGGCTAAAAGCAGTGATGTGAATAATGACATTAGCTAAGAAGAACATTCAGGTTTATGGATTGTAATGTAGTTTGGAGTAATACTCATTAATATAATTATGTTGTGTCATTGTATGCTTTGTTTTTAAATAAATGTTTTTCTCCACACTATGAGGTTATCCTTTTCCGCAGTCTGTAGTTTCCTTTGGTCTAAACCATGTATAAAAAGCCCCAGATACTGTGTTCGGGGGCCATACCACCATCACACCATTGACAGATATCCTAGCGTTGTTTTACTTTTTTAGGACACCTGAAAATGGCAACGTGCTTGAACTTACTGCCTTCTGAAAAACTGCTTTGATTCACGTCTCTGAATAAACCTCAACCTCTGCTTCAAGGAGAACTTTCTACAGTGTCTTCTCGGCTGTTTCTGCTCTCAGTAAAGAACTGTCTTACAGTTCACACAGTCAGTATTTGGTCAGTATTTTACATCAGTATTTGTAAGTCAAAATCAGGAGTGGAACCATAGGAGAAAAAGTATAATAGAAACACGTCACCACTTCTGGATTTTTCACTCCTGGTTTTGACTTACAAATACTAGTGTAAAATACTGACCAAATACTGAACGTGTGAACATGGCCTAACAATGTGAGTGTAGATTAAGGAATATCGACAAACAAGACCTAGGCACCAATTGCTGTAGCTTTGCAATATCTTTGAGACCAACACCTCTGAAACCTCCTTTTTAATTGGATCTCTTCTAGGTGGTGCATCCTCATAGAATATATGCATGAATCACAAGAAATTGTAAAGAATTGAAGCACTCACCCTATGCTTGCTGATGTGATTCTTTATTCCATAATTAGAATAACATTATAGAGTTCAGGGTGCAGGTGGCAGGGGAGTTTAACAGGTGAAAAAAGCCTGACGGACTACGGCCATTTTGCGCCTTCTTTGCGCTTCTACGGGCCCATGTTACTTTATTTTACAAGCACTTTGCAATTCTACCCATTTAAGATGATGAGAATAAACCTGTAAAAACAAATATAACTGCCATGGAGGCGATATACATCCCTAATACCTAAAATGTATTATCATAAATAATTGTATAAGGTTTATAGAACATTATTTCTCTTACAGTTACAATTTAAAGATATTTTCTAAAGCAAATAAGTTTGTCAGTTGGCAAAAAGCAAAATAACCATTTGTCTATAATTAGTATGAGGAAGGTAAATCAATAAGTAATGATGCGTCTGTAGTACAATCCTCTTCTTGTCAGAACAGGAATCCAGCATACTTTACATATCTAATGGTAGGTAGAAGAGTGTGAGAAGCAAATATTATGTATAAAAATAAGAAAAAAGTTGTAAAATGAGATGTTATGGAATTGTATGCATCTCATCCTGTAGGAAACGTGAGAAGTGATGAGGCAGAGAGAGTACAGTCATTGTGTAGAGTGAATACCCCTGGTCTGCGGTAACACAACAGCCCGCTCTGATTATCTGATCTCATGCTATATTCAGGTTAGATTGAATAAAACGCTCCTGGCAGTAAGACCCACCAGTGAAGTCTCAAATTCACCAAAACTGCTGCATATATGTTTTTTGCTTTATCACTTCCAGATCCTATAAGTTGATCGTAACATAACAACCACAGACGTATAAAGCTGGCCAAAGCTGGTAATTACTCAAGACACCATTGCCAGGTATAGAAAATATACTGACTTGTACATTCTGCTATTTAATAATAAAGAGTGATATTCAGTATCCAGATACAATGGTAGCATGGGCTCACTATTTAAACACTACTGATAATTTTTAATTATTTACAAATTACAAATTTTTCATTTCTTGCTTACTTAGTTTTACCTTATAACCGTTAAATGTGACCCTCCAAAAATAGTAAGAATTGAATATTCTTATGTCATGTAATTTTAATCTGAAAATTAACTGCTGTCACAGCTACCTAATCTATGATGTCACTTATGACATTGAAATCTTATGTGGCAGAGGGATAACTGCTACCAACCCCTCCAAATGCTAAGGCTTGGGTAAAACTACTGTTTCTGTTTCTCATATAGCTGCTGCTGCACTCATTGTTTTTTTTACTGGCAAAATAATAATAACCTTATATCCCCTATTTTAGGAGTCAACAAAATCAGTGAGTCGTGATAATTCATGGCACACGTCAATACTCTAATAATAATACTAAATAATAATAATATGTATCACCAAATATATGGCCATTGCTTTGATATTGCAATATTGTGGACAGAAAACTCAAAATCAATTGTTAACTACTTCCAGACTTTAAATGTCCAGACAGTCCATATACCACTCTGCAGTGAAGTTCTAAAATGTTCATTTATATAACTGTAGGAGCAGAGAGCTGTCTGTCAGACACAGCCAAGTTCCCTATAAAGAAGACACCAATGATTTATAACCATCTCTGCCTTCTCAATCTCTAATCCCTAAAGGTACTGTCACACTTAGCGATGTACCAGCGATCCCGACCAGCGATATGACGCGGTCAGGATCGCTGGTACATCGCTAAGTGGTCGCTAGTGAGCTGCCACACAGGCAGATCTCACCAGCGACATCGCAGGGGACGGGGGTCGCTACTTACTTGTCACACTAGGCGATCCTGCGTCCTCCCGCCCGGCTCCACGCTCGTCGCTCCACAGGAAGCGCCGCAGGAAGCTGATGACGAGAAGCGGTCCTGAACGTTCTCACACGATCAGCGATAACCAGCGGGGGAGCGGGTCGTAGGTAAGTATCAGACACAGCAATGTCGCTAGCAATATTGCTATAACGTCACAAGTTATAGCGATATTGCTAGCGATATCGCTTAGTGTGACATGCCCTTAAGTGCTGAACAAGCAATGGGTATACAGTAATAGGAAGTGCTAATGATGCTTTCACCTCCTGAGCCAGCTGTCATGTGATCTCTGAGTCTAGGGAGGGAGCAGAAGTTGTTGGGTCCTAGAAGACCCAGTTAGCATTACTATGAGTCCAGGAGGCTGCATTTCCATACAGTGGATGTAATAAGTATTGAACACATCCCCAATATTCTAAGTAAAAATACAGTTAAATATGCTATCGACATGAAATTCTCACCAGATTTCAGTAACAACTTATCCAGTCCACACAGGCAAAGAAATCAAACCATAGATGTCTATAAATTAAGTTATGTGTAAGAATGAGAACTGACACAAGGAAAAAGTATTGAGCATGGTTACTGAAATGTATTTTATACTTCATACAAAAGCCTTTGTTGGTGGTGAAAGCTTCAAGATGTCTCCTGTATGGAGAAACTAGTCACATACATTGCTCAAGTGTGATTTTATCCCATTCTTCCACATAAATACTCTTGAAATCCTGAAGGTTCCCTTGGTTCCATATCATCAAATTTCTATTGGATTCAGGTCAAGTGATTGGCAAGTCCAGTCTAGCAGCTTTATTTTCTTTCTTTGAAACCAATTGAGAGTTACCTTGACTGAGTTTTTGGGATCAGTGTCTTGCTGAAATGTACATCGTTGTTTAACCCTTTCAGCCATATGACATACTATCCTGTCAATGTGCCCTGGGACTTAATTCCTAAGGACGGGATAGTACGTCATAGCCGATGAGCGGTGCTTATAGGGGGAGCACCGCTAATCGAGGCTGGGTGTCAGCTGATTATCACAGGAGACAACCAGCACTATGTGCCAGGAGCAGTCACGGACCGCTCCTGGCACATTAACCCCTGGCACACTGCGATCAAACATGTTTCATTTTTGCATGCTATAGCGCTGCAGTGTGCTGCCTTGTTTGTTTGATGATTTTTACTTTAAACTTGAGTTATATTGTGCAAAGCTAATTTAACATACAGTAATTTCGTTTTTGGAAGGAAATATCTGTATTTGTCACATAGAGGAGTATTCTGACTCTGTGTCTAGGCTGCAAGTGTAGGGTGCTTGAGACACCATTTCTTTGGCTGTCTCTATGTACTCACACTCGTCAAATAGCTTGAACTCGACTGCAGGAGACATGTATGAATATTCCAGAGGAAGGTTTATTTTCCAGCAGAATTCTTGTAGTTATGCATAAATGCAGTAGGCAAAAATAACGCATTCTGAACCAGAGATGCAGAAACATTTGCTTCTTAACATGACTGACATACAGAATGATGAAGAAGAAGGAGGGGTTACTGATATCAGATTTACATCACAGTCACATGGAGAGTGGGAGGGCAATTTCTAAACTTGGCAAAACTTATTGCAAGGCAGCATAATAATAACTATGCAATGATAATTCAATACTGTCTGTATGATTCCTAAATCATGTAACATAGTAACATAGTAATATAGTTATTAAGGTTGAAGGGAGACTTTAAGTCCATCTAGTTCACCCCATATCCTATCCTAACTTGCCCTAACATGACACTCCTCATCTGAAATCTTTATATTTAATGATAATTCCATCTTGACATAATGTGCTTCGATGAAGTCCACTACCATTTTAGTAAACTGAAAGGAAAAAAAGAAAAAACATGTAACCACGGCTGCAAACACTATAATGTCCAATTTATGGTTGGTGGCCTGTAGTCCACAACATTTGTAGGATAATAAAAGTCCAATTGGAAACTCATCTTCGTATTAGGAAAGACTAAACTTGCAAAAACTTCCAACAATCCATTTGGGAATATTCCATGTCCTAACAGAGCTGGACGTACGCTCCCCCCTGCTGAGCTGTGTCCGGCAGTTATGTCCTACTTCTAGTAAATTAATTTTCTTGTTACATGCAGAGGTCCAGCCGCAAGGGGTGCAAAGGTGACAGCTCCATCCAAAGTCTGGTTCCTGATGGGTTCAAAGGCTCCTCATAACAAGAAACCCATAGTATATGCTGAATATCAGATTTTAAAACAGAATCTGGGAGCCATTGGCTATTGTTTTTATGCCACAAAATTTCAGATGGAGACATTATTTAAAAATGGTTCAGATTTACAGAGCTTCCAATCACTTTATTTTCCGACTTGCCCAGCCTTTATGAATAGCAGCTGTTTCTCAAACCGCTCCATGCCTATCCTTCACATCCTTCGCTGACTTGGGGTAAAAATGTGGCTGAGAAAACCTCATGTAAAAACTGTAAAACTCCTTGTTTTTAAATGTGGAACTTTGTGGCATTTCATAGCTGCAGTTCTAGGAACATGTGAACATCCCCAAGATTATGTGATGTTTGTTATCTGATTTACCAATGAATATGCAGCAAAAAGGCTGTTATAAATTGTGGGCTCCTAAAATAAATCATGTCATATAAAACCATGCCTTGTTGATCCTGATTTGTAATACCACATGTGTTGAAAAATGTCTGTGTTATAATTATAAGCCCTAAATATATCCTAGAAAAAGTATCTAGATAATCCCACCATATAAGTAAGGCCCCTTTCACATATCAGTTTTTTGGTGTCAGTCACAATCCGTCGGCTCGACGGATCCGTCGCAGATTGTGAAAAACTGATTCGACGGATCCGTTTTTTCGCTGGATCCGACTGCCCTACCTGGTAATAATAATTGGAGCATGCTCAGTTTAAAAAAAAACAGAATCCGTCGCTGGATTCCGTCATTTGACAGACAGCGACGGATCAGGCGCCCATAGGCTTCCATTCTAGCAAACGACGGACGGCGCCGGACCGTCGCTGTCCGACTTTTTGACAGAGACAAAAACGTTACTTTGTCCGCCGTCTCCGGCCGCCAGACACAAAATTTCAGACAGTTCCAGCGAACGACAGATCAAATGTGAGGCCATCTGTCGCAATCCGTCGCTAATACAAGTCTATGAGAAAATAAAACGATCCGGCGGCATCCTTTGCTGGATCCGTTTTTTTCAAAAATTGCCGGATTGCGACTGATGTAAAAAAAATGATATGTGCAAGTAGCCTAACTGACCAACATATTGCTGTAACTTTATAGTGTTTTATGTAGAATATTGGTTTGTGTGATGCATCTTAAAGGGATTGTCCAGATGAAGAAGCAATGTCTGCAATGTAACTGAAAACAACTGAATGGTGACAATATGTTATTCACACTGTCACAATTCCCTTTTATGTCTCTGAGGATGGGGAGTCTTGTGACTGCATACATGCGTACTTGTGGTTCACTAGACTCCTGTGCTTCTCTCACTTCTCTTTTGTTGAAAGAAGCCAGATGACACTAGTAGGCACAAGCCCAAAAGTATGCAAAATACAATACAGGAATACAGAGGATACAGAGGAATCGCAGCCTGTCAAAATTCAGCAGTCTGCAGTAATACAATTGCAAACTTTGCTTATTAGGGTGTGTGCACACGCTGCGGATTCTGCTGCGGATCCGCAGCGGATTTGGCCACTGCGGATCCGCAGCAGTTTTGGCTGCGATGTACAGTAGCATTCTAACCTATGGAAAAAAAAACGCTGTGCAGACGCTGCGGAATTTTCCGCACGGATTTGCTGCGGTTGCAAAACCGCAGAAAGAATTGACATGTCAATTCTTTCTGCGGATTCCGCTGCGGTTTGCCATCTTCTCCATTGTGGAGGTGAAAAACCGCAGGGCAAAACCGCAGAGCAATCCGCAGGTAAATCCGCAGGTCTTTTGACCTGCAGATTTACCTGCGGATATTACAAAATCCACGTGGCCAAATCCGCACCCCAATCCACAGCATGTGCACATACCCTTAGACTAGAATTTTCCATTAAACTGAATGGTCACATAACCATGGATGCAAGACCTATCACTGGAACCTCCTTGTATTTTTAGAAATGGGTCTCCTTGTGTGATGAGCGGAACAAGTAGGTGGCCAAACATGTGCATGTTTTCACAATTTCTATATAGATACAGTATTGAACCTTGCATCTCTGGGTTTCTGGGCATCAGAAAACCAAATCTTTATGTATATTACAGGTTTTATTTACAATTTTTGCCAATTTTTGGAGTAAATTGAAGTAAACTTGTTGACGCGTGCAAGACCACAAACAAAGCTTTACCCACTTTCCATAAAAGTGGCATGAGCAACAGAAGTAAGTTGGAATGTTTTGCTATTATTCTGCCCCAGAGTGCTTTTTTAAAGTCTATTGGTGTGTGTCCGTTAACTGAAAAAGGTTACAACAGACTTGTTTTCCCTTACAACCTAATGCATGGATTTGGTTTTGATTTTTGCTGCAGGGCCCCCTGAGTTATATCTGCATGATAACTGCAGGGCAGTGGAGCAAGTTGGGAGTAGGGGTGTCAGCAAAAAATGTCAAAACAAGAGACACAAAGACAATGAAAAAAAAAAAACATGGATTCCATGAGTGTACGCAGAGGATAGCTGGTCAGGAAAACACATTAGGCAAAAGACTCATTTGATCATTTGATAATTCAAAGGTAAAATCCAGAAGGGCATCCATTTGTTAAGAGAGTAGATTCATCATGAAACAAAGCCGGGAGAAACAAAGCTGGGCCAATCCAATATACAGTAATGATGGCAGCAGATTATTCTGGATACTCTCCAAGCATGTGACAACAGAGTTTCTTTATTCAGGAACAAACAAGAACAGTATATGATAAGCTTAATAGATCAGCAATAAATCATTTGTGTGTCTCTATCTGTGCAGCATCTACAGCAGGCTGCTTCTCTCAAACACATGTATCCAATGGGAATTTGCAGTTAAAACTCCGCACTGCCGCAAGGATAAATTCCAGGAGAGAGATGTCATAGATTCACAGTGACTTTATTCAACATGTTTCAGGAAATACCACACAGTATATACAGGCATCACAAGTATATATAGTTCTGAGAGGATGCTGAATTTCAAAAAACTGAGCGCCAAGAGATCAGATGACACAATGTCAAAGTTTAATGACATCATGGGGTTAACTATTCCAAGAGGTTATAATACAGCGATGTGTAAAATGAAAAAAAAATAATGACAAAATTTATTAATATCATTAACAGTATCTTACAATTCTAGGTACCAAATCTAGATTGCAACTTTCAAAAAATATACAGTAATTTTGGCAGCAGATTATTCTGGATACTCTCCAAGCATGTGACAACAGAGCTACTTTATTCAGGAACAATATATGATAAGCTTAGTAGAACAGCAATAAATCATTTGTGTGTCTCTATCTGTGCATCATCTACAGCAGGCTGCTTCTCTCATACACAGACACATGAAAAACAGGAAATACAGTCGCATGCTCTCCCTGTGTGCACCTTTGGCTTCTGACATTCCAAACTGAGTTAGGATTGTGGAAATTTTAGAACTTTGGTTGAGAAGAAAACTCTCATCTTCCTCTCTCTGGATTTAGATTCCCAAATAATATTTCACTTTTCCAAGGTCCTTCGTCTCAAAATGCTGGTTGAAAATTTCACCTAGCTTTGCAATTTCTTTTCTTGATGAGACATGATTACATCGTCTACATATAGTTGAACAACTCCTTCGCTACATTTTTCACATACAAACATGGATCAGCTTGAGATCTTTTAAATCCTTCATCCATCAAAATTTTGTTCACTTTTGAGCTCCAAGCTCTTGCTGACTTGCTCTCCATGGAGAGATTTTTGCATTTTACAAAGAAGGTGCTCTTCACCCTTTTTAATATATCCCTCGGGTTGGCTCATGTACAACTCTTCTTCAATGTCACCATGTAGGAAGGCTGTTTTGATGTCAAAATGTCTCACTGTCATCTGTTGAACTGTAGCTACAGACATTAAAGTTCTGAATGTGGTTTGCTTCGCAACTGGAGAAAATGTAGCATCATAATCTTCACCATACTTTTACGAGAACCCTTTTGCGACCAATCTTGCCTTAAATCAGGGAACTTTACATTCTGAGTCATATTTGTTTTTGATGACCCACTTACATCTGATAACTCTTTTTCCTTGTGGTAGCTCAGTAAGCTCCCATGTCTGGAGTTGGTGTAGGGACTCCATCTCCTCATTAGCGGCATTTATCCACTTCTGCTTCTCGTGGACAGGCAGTTTTTGCATCTCTTGTCATGACTGTGGCTCTAGTTCAGGAAATGTTCTAACCATATAAGAAAGGCGACTAGGTGGGATACCTTTGTTTGGCCTTTCTGATCTCCTGACTGGAGGTTGACTGGGATCCTCTGTGTCTTCCTTGGTGGCTTCAGAGCTTATCCACACTTCATTGTTTTCCTTTTCAGCATCTAAAAGTGTGTTAGCTTCTTCAATGACAGAAGATTGCTTTCAAGGCTGGGAACATAGAGAACATCCTTTATTGGGATGCGTATCCATGCGGTCGCTGCACACGTCAAATTGCTGCATGCGGATGCATCCGCATACAACGCATTTCCCTGCGTACCCAATGTTAAAGATAGGTACGCAGGGAAACGCAGGACGCATGCGTCAGTAGGTGGAGCGTGGGCAAAGCTTCACGGAGATAGAAATAAGGAAGTTGGCTGCCATCCGCAGCCCTCCTCAATGCAAGTGTGAAACCAGCCTTAGTGAGTCGAGCCCAGCAGCGCTGGTCCTTTTATAGTCTCTGATGAGGTAATGGCAATCACAGTAATGCCACTATCAAGATGGCTACGGCATTAGAGTTACTTGCTGGCAATCCCCTTATGCTTGTTGGCTGTGTGACACCAAACATGCAAGGCAGGGATTCGAGGCTCAAATTCGAGCACCGGCTAATGGTCATCGAGTGTCGAGCACATCTGAGCACCCAGATACTCGAGTGATATCAGAGTATCAGTTAGCACGTTTGCTCATCCCTACAATGCATCATTTGTATTGCGGAAACTGTGGACAGTAGACAAAAGTCTACGACTGGGGTCATCTGAAATAAAGAGATGCATATCCTAGTATTGTACAAAAAATTAAAGGAAAATATGTGCAAAAACATCAGCTGATTCTAAATATGCAGACTTTATACAATATGCTTCTTACTTTTGATTTTCTGTAAATGTGATTTGTAACTGTTAGTTTTAGGTCATTTTACTGGAAAACTGAAAGCGAAGAAAATTAAGTTCAGATGGTGGTTTGTATCATTACAGATTTCTGCAATTTATAAAGCCACCAAACAAAATATTCCTCATAGTCTGAAGAATGCAGTTAAATAAAATCCCTTATTCTAACACATTCTCTGCCAATATCATATCATGGCTATTGCTTCTGTAATATGCTTTTTCTGCTTTTTATCTCCATGGATATTCAGTTTTTGTGAATGATCTCGTAAATTGATTGAATATACAGAGAATAAGAAAGGCAAAAATATGGTGACAAGATAATATTTAAACAATTGACATAGATAATTGTTGCAAGTGTGTTCTCACCTGTTCAATTGTCTTCTGCATAGTCATAACTAGACCTCCTTCACAAGTCCGTATAACTCCTGTACCAGTGTCATCAATGTTTAAATAAATAATTAAAACAAAATTTTTAAAAAGTGCCGTGTCCCAATTTTTGTCAACCAGCCAAGCTAAATCAGACAGTTGGGGGCTACAATTCTCAAACTGGAAAGGGGCCAGGGATATTGTTCCCCCATCAGGCTACAAATAGTAGCCCGCAGCCGCCCTAGAAATGGTGCTTCTATTCTGTCTGGTGCTGCTGGTAAAAAAGGGACAAGTCTCTGTGTGGTTTGCAAGGACACATGGTCTGTGCAGACACACAGATATGTGCACAGCAGCATAGGTCATAACATGTACATGTGGTATCCGTATATTGCAACTTTTCATATATCACTCCTAGCAATTTCCAATCAACAGACAGTCAATGAAAATAATTAGTGATGGGCGAGCACTAAAATGCTCTGGTGCTCGTTGCTCGGGTTGAGCAAATTGGAATACTCGAGTACTCGGACAGTACAACGAGACCAATGTAATTGTATGGGAGACCTGAGCATTTTTACCGTGATCCTCCCCGGGGGTCCTTTTAAGGTCTAAAAACATCTGAAAATGATGGAAACACTGCTCAAATAACATGGGGACATTATGGGGATCGACCCTGGAAGCATTTCTGACTAGTAGTTCACAGCTTTAACCAATGTTGTCAGAGTTTCATGCCATTTTTACCAGTGCACCAAAATACATACCAAAACGAAACCAAAACGGATTTTGCTGGGAAATACAGGGGTTGGAGAAAATAATGGAAACACCTGGAAACATCAACAAAAGTTAGTTTAATATGCTGTAGGTCCACCTTTTGCGACGATTACAGCCTCAATTCTCCAAGGTATGGATTCATTCAAGGTGTGAATTGTTTCCAAAGGAATTTTAGCCCATTCTTCAGTTAAAACACCCTCCAGTTCTTTGAGCGACGATGGAGGCGGAAATCGACGTCTAGCTTGAATCTCTAAAATCGACCATAAACGCTCAATAATGTTGAGGTCTGGGGATTATGGGGGCCAGATGAGATGCTCAACTTCATTAGAATGTTTCTCGTGTCAAGCTTTAATGATTCTAGCTGTATGAATTGGTGCATTATCATCCTGAAAGATGGCGCTCCCCTCCGGGAACAGTACTTGAACCATAGGATGCACTTGGTCACCCAAAATGCCTAAATAATCTCGGCTGTTAATTCTTCCATGAAGGGATATCATAGGCCTGGCAGATCTCCACGAAATAGCACCTCAGATCATCACAGAACCTCCACCATGATTTACGGTTGGGAGAAGGCAGTCTGGATGGAATGCTTCTTTCGGCTGTCTCCAAACGTACACTCGGCCAGAGATCGGAAATAGGGTAAACGATGATTCGTCTGAGAATATCACGTTTCCACTGCTCGAGGGACCAATTCTGGAGGTTTCTACACCACTCTAAACGCTTGGAAACATTTGTCATTGAGAGCAGCGGTTTTCTAATTGCAGCTCTTCCGTGGAATCCAGATTTGTGCAGCTCCCAAAGAAACAGTTTTCGTGGAAACTGGGTTCTGTAGGTGTTCATTGAGCTAAGCAGTGATTTTCGGAGCCGTGGTCTTGCGATCCTCTCTCACAATTCGCTTTAGAGTCCGACGGTCTCTCTCAGTCAACTTCGACTTTCAGCCAGACCTGTGCTTTGCTGCGGACGTTTTTCCTTCTTTTTCAAACACAGTCATTACTTTGGAGACAGTACCTCTTGCCACGCCAAGCATTCGGGCACTTTCTGTTACACTAGCGCCTGCCATACGAGCACCAACAATTTGACCTCTTTGAAAATCCGAGAAGTCTGCCATTGGTATCAGGTTCTCATCAATGTTCTTACAATTCTGCAAAACAAACAGTTAATTTACATTAACATATCACATACAGTTGTGGCCAAAAGTATTGACACCCCTGCAATTCTGTCAGATAATACTCAGTTTCTTCCTGAAAATGATTGCAAACACAAATTCTTTGGTATTATTATCTTCATTTAATTTGTCTTAAATGAAAAAACACAAAAAAAATTGTCCTAAAACCAAATTGGATATAATTCCACACCAAACATAAAAAAGAGGGTGGACAAAAGTATTGGCACTGTTTGAAAAATCATGTGATGCTTCTCTAATTTGTGTAATTAACAGCACCTGTAACTTACCTGTGGCACCTAACAGGTGTTGGCAATAATTAAATCACACTTGCAGCCAGTTGACATGGATTAAAGTTGACTCAACCTCTGTCCTGTGTCCTTGTGTGTACCTCATTGAGCATGGAAAAAAGAAAGAAGACAAAAGAACTGTCTGAGGACTTGAGAAACCAAATTGTGAGGAAGCATGAGCAATCTCAAGGCTACAAGTCCATCTCCAAAGACCTGAAAGTTCCTGTGTCTACTGTGCGCAGTGTCATCAAGAAGTTTAAAGCCCATGGCACTGTGGCTAACCTCCCTAGATGTGGACGGAAAAGAAAAATTGACAAGAGATTTCAATGCAAGATTGTGCGGATGTTGGCTAAAGAACCTCGACTAAAATCCAAACAAGTTCAAGCTGCCCTGCAGTCCGAGGGTACAACAGTGTCAACCCGTACTATCCGTCAGCGTCTGAATGAAAAGGGACTATATGGTAGGAGACCCAGAAAGACCCCACTTCTTACCCCGAGACATAAAAAAGCCAGGCTGGAGTTTTCCAAAACTTACCTGAAAAAGCCTAAAACGTTTTGGAAGAATGTTCTCTCATCAGATGAGACAAAAGTAGAGCTTTTTGGGTAAAGGCATCAATGTAGAGTTTACAGGAGAAAAAAAGAGGCATTCAAAGAAAAGAAAACGGTCCCTACAGTCAAACATGGCGGAGGTTCCCTGATGTTTTGGGGTTGCTTTGCTGCCTCTGGCACTGGACTGCTTGACCGTGTGCATGGAGTTATGAAGTCTGAAGACTACCAACAAATTTTGCAGCATAATGTAGGGCCCAGTGTGAGAAAGCTGGGTCTCCCTCAGAGGTCATAGGTCTTCCAGCAGGACAATGACCCAAAACACACTTCAAAAATGGTTTGAGAGATAGCACTGGAGACTTCTAAGGTGGCCAGCAATGAGTCCAGACCTGAATCCCATAGAACACCTGTGGAGAGATCTAAAAATGGCAGTTTGGAGAAGGCACCCTTCAAATATCAGGGACCTGGAGCAGTTTACCAAAGAAGAATGATCTAAAATTCCAGCAGAGCATTGTAAGAAACTCATAGATGGTTACTGGAAGCGGTTGGTCGCAGTTATTTTTGCTAAAGGTTGTGCAACCAAGTATTAGGCTGAGGGTGCCAATACTTTTGTCTGGCCCATTTTTGGAGTTTTGTGTGAAATGATCAATGTTTTGCTTTTTGCTTCATTCTCTTTTGTGTTTTTTCATTTAAGACAAATTAAATGAAGATAATAATACCAAAGAATTTGTGTTTGCAATCATTTTCAGGAAGAAACTGAGTATTATCTGACAGAATTGCAGGGGTGTCAATACTTTTGGCCACAGCGGTGACACAAATAATCAACTACAAAACATTACCATATGTCACGGTTTGCATGTTTATAACATGTTCGAAGATTATGATGCCAAAACGTTAGGTGTTTCCATTATTTTGTCCAACCCCTGTATGTTAAGGTATATCCTTCCCAGGTTAATGACTTGTATATAAGGCAAAATAAATAACCCCAGACCAAAATGTTCCTCCACCACTTGGGCTATATTCAGACGCAGCGTTTTTGAAGCGTTTTTCAACTTTAACATTGCTTTCAACCAAAACAAATGCATTCACTGGGAAATGTCATTGTAACATTTAACAACCCTAGCTGGCCATGTGGTGTGTGACACATAAGCAGACACATCTTGTTTCAGTTATGAAGGAGGGACTCTTAACCCCTTACCTACAAAGGACGTAATATTCCGTCCATGTGACCCTGGACCTAACTACCATGGACGGAATATTACGTCCCAGCGATCAGCGGCGCCCACGTGGTGAGCGCCGCTGATCGCGGCCGGGTGTCAGCTAATTATCATAGCTGACACCCGGCACAATGTGTCAGGGGCGGTCACGGACCGCCCCCGACACGTTAACCCCTTGTACACCGCGATCAAACGCGATCGCGGTGTACCGGGGGTTAAAGGGAAGCATCGGCAGGGAGGGGGCTCCCTCCGTGCTTCCCTGAGCCCCCCACGGCAGCGCAATGTGCAGCGCTGCTGCGCGGGTCTCTTTCCCTACAGGCCCCCGGATCCAAGATGGCGACAGGGGCCTTCGGGGGCCTGTAGAGAGCTGACTTCCTCACTGCCTGCAAAGCGCAGGCATGAGGAAGTCTGCAGCAGTGCCTGTGACAGATCGCTGATCTGTCACAGTGATCTGTGATGTGACAGATCAGCGATCTGTCACAGGACAGTGATGTCCCACCTGGGACAAGGTAATAAAGTTAAAAAAAAAAAAAAAAAGTGTTAAAAATAATTAAAAAAAAAATCGCTAAATAAATTAGTAAAAAAAAAAAAAATATTCCCCAATAAATCTATTTTTTCAAAATAAAAAAAAACAAAAACAAAAAAAGTACACATATTTGGTATCGCCGCGTTCGTAATGACCTGCCCTATAAAACTGTCCCATTAGTTAACCCCTTTAGCGAACCCCTTAAAAAATAAAAATAAAAAACGAAGCAAAAAATAATGATTTATTATCATACCACCGAACAAAAAGTGCAATAACGCGCGATCAAAAAGACGCATATAAATATCCATAGTACCGCTGAAAATGTCATCTTGTCCCGCAAAAAACGAGCCACCATACAGCGTCATCCGCAAAAAAATAAAAAAGTTATAGCTCGCAGAATAAAGCGATACAAAAATAATTATTTTTTATATAAAATTGTTTTCATTGCAAAAAACCGACAAAACATAAAAAAACGACCTAAATGAGGTATCGCTGTAACCGTACTGACCCAAAGAATAAAAACGCTTTATGAATTTTACCGTACGCGGAACGGTGTAAACGCACCCCCCAAAAGAAATTCATGAAACGCTGGTTTTTGTTCATTCTGCGTCCCAAAAATCGGAATAAAAAGCGATCAAAAAATGTCACGTGTCCGAAAATGGTACCAATAAAAACATCAACTCGTCCCGCAAAAAATAAGACCTCACATGACTCGGTGGGTCAAAATACGGAAAAATTATAGCTCTCAATATGTGGTGATGCAAAAACTATTTTTACAATAAAAAGCATCTTTTAGCGTGCGACAGCTGCCAAACATAAAAACCGCCATAAATAGTAAATCAAACCGTGGAGGGTCTTGTATCCAAAATGGGGTCACTTGTGGGGAGTTTCAATAGTTTAGGTACATCAGGGGCTCTCCAAACGCACATGACACCCGCAGACCAATCCATCAAAGTCTGCATTCCAAAACGTCACTACTTCCCTTCCGAGCCCCGACGTGTGCCCATACAGTAGTTTTCTCCCACATATGAGGTATCAGCGTACTCAGGACAAATTGGACAACAACTTTTGGGGTCCAATTTCTCCTGTTACCCTTGGGAAAATAAAAAAATGGGGACTAAAAGATGATGTTTGTTGAAAAAATACGATATTTTTATTTTCACGCCCGGTCGTTATAAACTTCTGTGAAGCACTGGGGGGTTCAAAGTGCTCACCACACATCTAGATAAGTTCATTAGGGGGTTTAGTTTCCAAAATGGGGTCACTTGTGGGGGGTTTCCACTGTTTAGGTACATCAGGAGCTCTCCAAAAGCAACATGACACCCGCAGACCATGCCATCAAAGTCTGCATTCCAAAACGTCACTACTTCCCTTCCGAGCCCCGAAGTGTGCCCATACAGTAGTTTTCTCCCACATATGAGATATCAGCGTACTCAGGACAAATTGGACAACAACTTTTGGGGTCCAATTTCTCCTGTTACCCTTGGGAAAATAAAAAAATTGGAGACTAATTGATCATGTTTGTAGAAAAAATATGATTTTTTTATTTTCATGCCTGGGCATTATAAACTTCTGTGAAGCCCTTGGGGGTTCAAAGTGCTCACCACACATCTAGATAAGTTCCTCAGGGGTCTAGTTTCCAAAATTGGATCATTTGTGGGGGGTGTTTCCACTGTTTAGGTACATTAGGGGCTCTCCAAAGGCAACATGACACCCACAGACCATTCCATCAAAGTCTGCATTCCAAAACGTCACTACTTCCCTTCCGAGCCCCGACGTGTCCCCATACAGTAGTTTTCTCCCACATATGGGGTGTCAGCGTACTCAGGACAAATTGGACAACAACTTTTGGGGTCCAATTTCTCCTGTTACCTTTGGGAAAATAAAAAAATGGGGACTAAAAGATGATGTTTGTGGAAAAATACGATTTTTTTATTTTCACGCCCGGACGTTATAAACTTCAGTGAAGCACTGGGGGGTTCAAAGTGCTCACCACACATCTAGATAAGTTCCTTAAGGGGTCTAGTTTCCAAAATGGTGTCATTTGTGGGGGGTTTCTACTGTTTTGGTACATCAGGGGCTTTCCTAACGCGACATGGTGTCCGATCTCAATTCCAGCCAAAAACGTCAAATGGCGCTGCTTCCCTTCCAAGCTCTGCCATGCGCCCAAATAGTGGTTTACACCCACATGTGGGGTATCAGCGTACTCAGGATAAATTGCACAATATCTTTTAGGGTCCTGTTACTTTTGGAAAAATAAGAATTGAGGGTGAAAAGATCATTTTTGTGGAAAAAATATGATTTTTTAATTGTACTGCTGTACGTTATAAACTTCTGTGAAGCCCTTGGGGGTTCAAAGTTCTCACCACACATCTAGATAAGTTCCTTGGGGGGTCTAGATTCCAAAATGGTGTCATTTGTGGGGGGTTTCCACTGTTTTGGTACATCAGGGGTTTTCCAATCGCGACATGGTGTCCGATCTCAATTCTAGCCAAAAACGTCAAATGGCGCTGTTTCCCTTCCGAGCTCTGCTATGCGCCCAAATAGTCATTTACGCCCACATATGGGGTATCAGCGTACTCAGGACAAATTGCACAATAACTTTTAGGGTCCTGTTACCCTTGGAAAAATAAAAATTGGGGTTGAAAAGATCATTTTTGTGGAAAAAATATGATTTTTTAATTGTACCGCTGTACGTTATAAACTTCTGTGAAGCCCTTGTGGGTTCAAAGTTCTCACCACATATCTAGATAAGTTCCTTGGGGGGTCTAGTTTCCAAAATGGGGTCACTTGGGGGGGTTTCCACTGTTTAGGTACATCAGGGGCTCTCCAAACGCAACATGGCGTCCGATCTGAATTCCAGCCAATTTTGCATTGAAAAAGTCAAACTCCTTCCCTACTGAGGTCTGCCATGCGCTGAAACAGTGGTTCCCCCCCACATATCAGGTATCAGCGTACTCAGGACAAATTGCACAATAACTCTTGCAGTCCAATTTCTCCTGTTACCCTTGGTAAAATAAAGAAAATTGAACCTGAAGTATTTTTTTTGTGAAAAAAAGTTAAATGTTCATTTTTTTTTTAATATTCAAAAAATTCCTGTGACGCACCTAAAGGGTTAATAAACTTCTTGAATGTGGTTTTAAGCACCTTAAGGGGTGCAGTTTTTAGAATGGTGTCACTTTTGGGTATTTTCTATCATATAGACCCCTTAAAGTGGCTTCAAATGTGATGTGGTCCCTAAAAATAAAATGGTGTTGCAAAAATGAGAAATCGCTGGTCAATTTTTAACCCTTATAACTTCCTAACAAAAAAAATTTTTGGTTCCAAAATTGTGCTGATGTAAAGTAAACATGTGGGAAATGTTATGTATTAAGTTTTTTGTGTGCCGTATCGCTGTGATTTAAGGGCATAAAAATTCAAAGTTGGAAAATTGCAAAATTTTCAAAATTTTCGCAAAATTTCCGTTTTTTTCACAAATAAACGCAACTTATTTGAATGCAATTTTACCACTAACATGAAGTACAATATGTCTCGAGAAAACAAAGTCAGAATCACCGGGATCCATGGAAGCGTTCCAGAGTTATGACCTCATAAAGGTACAGTGGTCAGAATTGTAAAAATTGGCCCGGGAGTTAACGTGCAAACCACCCTTGGTAGTGAAGGGGTTAAAGTTACAGAGCCTATTTTTACTGGGGCATCAGGCAGTATTAATCTTCTTAAAGGGCCATTATTAAACAGTGGGTCACCTAAACTGTTATTGTCTATGCAGTGAGTGAATGGGCTGCCCAGAATTACGACGCATTCACGAGAGGTCAAGGAGGGCTTCCCAAAAAAATGTTGCATTGAATGCAATGCCTGGCTTGTCCCAATGTTACATGCACTCCAATAAGCTTTTCAAGCCACATACTGGAAGGGCACAGGAAAATCCACTTCACATTATTCATTTTGTACTCCCATACTCTTTTATTATGCATTGACAGCAAGGCCTGCCCTGCTAACAAGTCATATGCACCCCAATAAGCCTTTGAACCCAGGTACTGGATGGGCCCAGGAAAATTATCTTCTCATTATTCATTTTGTACTCCCATTCTGTTTTCTTATGCATTGACTGCAAGGCCTGCCCTGCTACCAAGTCATATGCACCGCAATAACCCCAATCTCCCCTTGTAAGACACATGGAGGAGGGCCTCTTAACAAAAAATGTCCCTTTAAAAAGGAGCCGGTCTCCTAGACTTGGAAGGCCCATGCAATAAGTGTGTTGGCTGTCAAACATTTCCCCTGTGGGGTACACCTCAACCTTTTCCATAACAAGTATTTTACGACCAGAAAAACCACACACCCTTGTTCGGAATCCGACATTGGCTGTAGCAGCACGGAACACGTAAACCCTTTTGATCTCGTGGCGGTGGATGATGAGACTTGGAGGAAGGCCTAATTAAAAAATATTCCCAATTTCTAGGGGCGGGTCTCATAGACTTGGAATGCCCTTTTTCAGAACAAGCATTTTACGCGCAGCATAACCACCCACCCCTGTTAATAATTCGACACTTGATGTAGCTGCACGGAACACGTAAACCCTTTTGATCTAGTGGCGGTGGATGATGAGACTTGGAGGAAGGCCTGATTAAAAAATAGGCCCAACTTCTAGGAGCGGGTCTCCTAGACTGGGAATGACCATACACTTAGTGCATGGGCTGGCAAACATTTCCGCTTGGGGGTGTACATATTTTTTATATTTTTGTGACAGGCATTATATCACCCTTGCCAAAACACAGAGTGGCTGGAGCATGACTGAATATATTCTCCCTGGTGTTCAAGTAGTGGTGGACGGTGATGATGAGAAGTAAGAGGAGAAGGACACCAAATAGCCAAAATCAGGAAGCGTATACCTATGTTTGGTTGTGAAGAGGAGCATGCGAATACACCTCTCAAAAACCTCTAAAAAAAACACTACATTGGAGCTTATGCTTTGCTGTCATGATTTGGTGATGTCGAGAAGTCAGGCCCAATCCATCCCTTGTTCATTTTTATAAGAGTCAGCCTCTCTGCATTTTCCATTGAAAGGCGAATGCGCTTATCTGTGATAATGCCACCAGCAGCACTAAAAACCCGCTTTGACAAAACGCTAGCAGCAGGGCAGGCCAGGACCTCCAAGGTGTAGAGAGACAGCTCATGCCACGTGTCCAGCTTGGATATCCAATAACTAAAAGGCACAGAGGAATCACGGAGGACATTGGTACGGTCAGCAAGATACTCCCTCAGCATCTTAGAAAACATTGCATTCCTTTTGAGATTACCCCGCGCCTCAGTGCGTGTTCGATGGGAGGGTCTTAGAAAACTATCCAAGAACTTTGCCAGTGTTCCCCTGCCTCTGCTGGAGTGGACTTGTCTGTCTCACCTGTCCTGCTTGGTTGGCCAACGAACTGTTATCTGTGCCGCCAGCATTTTGAGATGGGAATTTTTTTAATAATTCTGCAACAATAGCCCATTTTGGTACACCTGTCTGCCTCTGGAACAAGAGATTGAAGGTTACCCTTGTAGCATGGGTCTAAAAGTGTCACTAGCCAGTAAAGCCTGGTACCCGATATTTTGACAATATGAGGGTCACGGGAAAGGCAGCGCAACATAAAGTCAGGCATGCATGCCAGACTGGTAACAGGCAAGCCTTCCATCACCTCTCGAACTGGATGACTGACCAAGGTGTCCTCCTCCTCTTCCTCTTCTTCCCTGTCCTTAGGCCATCCACGCTGAATAGACGGTATGACAATTGTGGTTTTAGTCCCGTCTATAGCGCATGAAAGTAGCTCCTGTTCTTCCTCCTCCTCCTCTTCCTCATTGTCAACCAATCCACATTGGGATGACATGAGGCTGGGCTGTGTGTAATCACCCTGTATGATTCCTTGATTCATGTCCTCATGCTCCGCCTGCAATGCATCCTCTTTCATTGTGAGCAGAGAGCTTTTCAGAATGCAGATCAGCGGGATGGTGGAACTAATTATGGCGTCATCGCCACTCACCATCTTAGTGGACTCCTCAAAGTTTTGGAGGATGCTACATATGTCTGACATCCATGTCCACTCCTGAGGTCTTATGTATGGAATCAAGCCTGAAAAACGATGGCCTTGTTGATGAAGGTATTCAACAACTGCCCGTTTCTGCTCACAAATCCTTTCTAACATATGCAGTGTAGAGTTCCAATGCGTGGGGACCTCACACACCATTCGGTGAGCCGGATTCTGCAATCGCTGCTGAAGCACGACAAGGGCAGCTTGGCTAATTTTTTGGCTAACTAGTGCTGTATATAATTTCTGTGACACCCAGGACATAAAAATGAAAACCAGCCTAAACTGTCCAAGCTTTGAGCACGCACAGATATCAGCTGGCACGGAGATACCACTACGACAAATGTGTGGCCTGTTTTTTTTTTTGGCTAAAAAGTGCTGTGTATAAGTACTGTGAAGCCCAGGACAAAAAAATGAAAAGCGGCCTAAACTGGCCAATCTTTGCGCATGCACAGATATCAGCTGAAATGACGATACCACTACGACAAATGTGTGGCCTGTTTTTTTTTATTTTTGGGCTAACTAGTGCTGTATATAAATACTGTGACACCAAGGACAAAAAAAGGAAAACCAGCCTAAACTGTCCAAACTTTGAGCTTGCACAGATATCAGCTGGCACGGCAATACCACAATACAAAATTGTGGCCTGTTTTTTCTTTGGCTAAATAGTGCTGTATATAAGTACTGTGACACCAAGGACAATAGAAGGAAAACCGGCCTAAACTGGCCAAACTTTGAGTATGTGTAGATATCAGCTGGTACGGAGATACCACTATGACAAATGTGTGGCCTATTTTTTTTTTAATTTTTGGGCAAACTAGTGCTGTACATAAGTACTGTGACACCCAGGACATAAAAAGGAAAAACGGCCTAAACTGTCCAAACTTTGAGCACGCACAGATATCAGCTGACACAGCAATACCACTATACAAAATTGTGGCCTGTTTTTTCTTTGGCTAAATAGTGCTGTATATAAGTACTGTGACACCCAGGACAATAGAAGGAAAACCGGCCTAAACTGGCCAAACTTTGAGCACGCACAGATATGAGCTGGCATGAAGATACCACTACGACAAATGAGTGGCCTGTTTTTTTTATTTTTGAGCTAACTACTGCTGTATATAAGTACTGTGACACCCAGGACAAAAAAAGGAAAACCGGCCTAACCTGGCCAAACTTTGAGCACACACAGATATCAGTTGGGATGGAGATACCACTACGACAAATGTGTGGCCTGTTTTTTTTTATTTTTGGGCTAACCAGTACTGTATATAAGTACTGTGACACCCAGGAAAAAAAATGGAAAGCCGGCCTAAACTAGCCAAACTTTGAGCACGCACAGATATCAGCTGGCACAGAGATACCACTACGACAAATGTGTGCCCTGTTTTTTTTTGGCTAAATAGTGCTGTACATAAGTACTGTGACACCCAGGACAAAAAAAGGAAAACCGGCCTAAAGTGTCCAAACATTGAGCACGCAAGGATATCAGCTGCCACGGAGATACCACTACGACAAATGTGTTGCCTGTTTGTCTTTTTTTGGGCTAACTACTTCTGTATATAAGTACTGTGACATCCAGGACAAAAAAAGGAAAACTGGCCTAAAGTGGCCAAACTTTGAGCATGCACAGATATCAGCTGGTACGGAGATAACACTACTACAAATGTGTGGCCTGTTTTTTATCTTTTTGGGCTAACTAGTGCTGTATATAAGTACTGTGACACCCACGACAAAAAAAGGAAAACCGGCCTAAACTGTCCAAACTTAGGGCACCCACAGATATCAGCTGAAACGGAGATACCACTCCGACAAATGTGTGGCCTGTTTTTTTTTTATTTTTGGGCTAATTAGTGCTGTATATAAGTACTGTGACACCCAGGACAAAAAAAAGGAAAACCGGCCCAAACTGTCCAAACTTTGAGCACACACAGATATCAGCTGAAACAGAGATACCACTTCGACAAATGTGTGGCCTGTTTTTTTCTTTTTGGGCTAACTAGTCCTGTATATAAGTACTGTGACACCCAGGACAAAAAAGGAAAACCGGTCTAAACTGGCCAAAGTTTGAGCACGCATAGATATAAGCTGGTAAGGAGATACCACTATGTCAATTGTGTGGCCTGTTTTTTTATTTTTGGGCTAACTAGTGCTGTATATAAGTACTGTGACACCCAGGACAAAAAAAAGAAAACTGGCCTAAACTGGCCAAGCTTTGAGCACGCACAGATATCAGCTGGCACGGAAATACCACTACAACAAATGTGTGGCTTTTTTTTTTCATCTTTTTGGGCTAAATAGTACTGTACATAAGTACTGTGACACCCAGGACAAAAAAAGGAAATCCTGCATAAACTGGCCAAATTTTAAGTACGCGTAGACTCGTAAGCTGGTACGGAGATACCACTATGACAAATGTGTGGCCTGTTTTTTTTTTATTTTTGGGCTAACTAGTGCTGTATATAAGTACTGTGACACCAAGGACAAAAAAAGGAAAACCGGCCTAAACTGGCCAAACTTTGAGCACGCACAGACATCAACTGGCACAGAGATACCACTACGACAAATGTGTGGCCTATTTTTTTTTTATTTTTGGGCTAACTAGTGCTTTTTATAAGTACTGTGACACCCAGGACAAAAAAGGAAAACCGGCCTAAACTGGTCAAACTTTGAGCACGCCCAGACATCAACTGGCACAGAGATACCACTACGACAAATGTGTGGCCTGTTTTTTTTATTTTTGGGCTAACTAGTGCTGTATATGAGTACTGTGACACCCAATACAAAAAAAGAAAAACCGTCCAAAACTGGCCAAACTTTGAGCAAGCACGGATATCAGCTGACACAGAGATACCACTACAACGAATGTGTGGCCTGTTTTTTTTATTTTTGGGCTAACTAGTGCTGTATATAAGTACTGTGACACCTAGGACAAAAAAGGAAAACTGTCCTAAACTGTCCAAACTTTGAGTACGCACAGATATCAGCTGGCACGGAGATACCACTATGACAAATGTGTGGCCCCTTTTTTTGGCTAAATAGAGCTGTATATAAGTTCAGTGATAGAAAGCAAAAAAAAAATTGAATTTAGGGCTTAAAAGATGAAAATTTTTAGCAGATGGATGAGGCGTTTCACAGATATACCACACTGTAAAATATGTGGCCTGTATGTATTTTTGGGGTGTTCAGCAAAATAGTATCAAGAAATTGTGTAAGACACTCAAAAAAAATCTACTCAACCGTACCACATAAAAATGAAATATTTCTCTGCGCACTCCTTTAAAATTGCTGGATTTTCACGCTGTGCTAGGAAAAGGATCTGGCTTTATTGTGCACTGTCAAAAAGCAAATGGAGGGAAAAAAAGGGCTCTTGATTGCTTTGAAATAAAAGAAAGCTCAATTAGCCCTGGCCAAAATTTTTTTTAAAGCCTATTACACTGGGGCTAGGTATATACAGCCAATATATCCTACAGGTAGCAGCAGCACCATAACACAGGGAGGGAATGGACCCTCTTGATGTATGCAATGATATGTATATACACACATTCAGTGCCTGCAGGTCTTGACGTACACTACCATGCCTACCTAACACTGGGACCTATATACTCCGGAAGTAGTCCTTAGAAGGACTGTTGGGTTATTTGGATTTGAGTAGTTTACAATGGTAGACCCCACACTGACTAATAAATCCCCAATTCTGACCCTATCTCGGCAGCAGCTCTCCCTACACTATCTAAATCCGGAGCTGAATGCGCCGATTATGGCGGAGTCCGGTCTCATATACCCCTGATGATGCTGTGCGGCCAACCAATCACTTCACGATCACAATAAAGATGGCTGCGGCATTAAATTGCCTGGCAGACAATCCCTGATTGGGTCTCTGAAGTCTGCCAAAGAAGCTGGGTGGAGACTCAAGTTCTCCCCGAGTAATTCCATGAAAGGCTCCGTGTTCGCCGAGTACACTGAGTACTGTGATACTCGGGTGAGTAACGAGTAGTGGCGAGCACATTCGCTCATCATTCATCACTAAAAATAATGAATATATCTTTGCCAAGGTCTTTATGATATATATAGATGGCAAAATGTCATATTTAATGGTGTGGTTTGGCAGAAAGTAGATTTAATGCAAGACATTATATAAAATAGTAGCTGTGTTATTCAGCAATCATTTGCCTCTAATGCCATGTGTACTCGTTTAATCTTTGATGAGTTTTTACCTCAGTATTTATAAGCCAAAACCAGGAGTGGAACAATGAGAGGAAAAGTATAATAGAAACACGTGATCGCTTCTGCATTTTCACCCACTCCTTGTTTTGGCTTACAAATACTGAGGTAAAATACTGACCAAGTACTGCAGATGTGAATGTTGCACAGCAGGGTGTAGAGCTCAGCATTGTCTGTGTGGCGCCCCTGAGGGTTCAGTCGCCACAGAGGTACTGCACCTCCTCCTGAGGTGTGGTACCCCTCCATTCAGGTAACGTGGAGACACCTGACCACGTTCCAACACCTGCATCCCACACAACATAGTAGTGTAGCAAAGCACCCTATGGTGGCTACCTGCTTGGAACACGAAGTGTGCTGGGAGGCGGGTGGAGTCTAGTTGGCACCAAAAGAGTGGGAAGAGTTTAGGATTTAGTCAATCACAGAGTCAGTGGAAGAGTGAAGATCCCCTGAGTGGGATGGATGAGAGAAGTGCTGCAGCTGACCTCAGTGACCTGGGTCCGCTGGCACAGGAGAGGAACATTGATGGAAAGCCTGACTCTCTCCATAAGAAGGAAGGATTAGTATGGAACGTAAGGAGAGGAGGACTAAGGATTAGAGCAGAACCCTTCCCAAGTTCACAGCGCAAGGCCAAGGTCCAGTCCCCGAGGTTGTATGGATACTAATGGTCCTGCAGCAGACACCGGAAGAATAGAAGTTGTCACCACTTTATTCCCACACCAGACTTGGGGGCACAACAGCAACGAGAGTGAGCAGGGACTTGGTAGCAAGGAGTCCCCGAAGCAGGCTACAGCTGTCTGCCGTACAAGCAGAGTTCATAGGAACATCTGACAGGAGGAACTCCAGTGTAATTCGGTACTGAGAGTACTTCACTAGAGGTGCAAAAGGGAGACGTTCAGAAAAGGCACATATGTTGGCGGAGTGTTGGGAGTACTTCATCTTGCGTGGAAGTTGGCTGGGCCCCGGACCTGGAGGACACAGCATGGATGCGGGCACCTGTATGCACAACAGACTGTGAGTAAAGCTTTGGAACTACATGCCCTGGTGTCCTCCGCTTATTCCTGCGCTAACCCACTCAGCACTGCTACATCTTTGTGCCCAACACTGCACCATCCACGTCTCTCCCCTCGCCATCAATTCATCTACTCTGCCCTGGGACTACAGCCCTACCTGTGGAGGGCCACACCATCATTGCTGCACTACACAATCTCTGTCCCAGAGGATCTGCTTGCA
The DNA here is from genome assembly GCF_039654945.1 of Dendrobates tinctorius. NCBI lineage: Eukaryota > Metazoa > Chordata > Amphibia > Anura > Dendrobatidae > Dendrobates > Dendrobates tinctorius. The sequence continues at coordinate 73,612,318 of NW_027361728.1, read as the reverse complement.
GCGTCGGCTTAACATCTCCATTGCCGAACACCACAGTTGGCGTCACGAATAGTGTTGAGCATTCCGATACCGCAAGTATCGGGTATCGGCCGATACTTGCTGTATCGGAATTCCGATACCGACTTCCGATATTTTTTCAATATCGGAATTCGGCATCAGAATCGGAAGTTCAGTTGATTGACGGCCTGACGTCATCATGATGCGCGGTGTGTGCGCATCATGATGCGCCGTCATTTCGGGCCTTCCGGGGGTCTCTGCCGGCCTGCCGGGGGGCTGTGCCGGCCTGCCGGGGGGCTGTGTGGACTGCCCGGGGTCTGTACCGGCCTGCCGGTGGTCTGTGCACCCTGTGGGGGTCTGTACCGGCCTGCCGGGGGGCTGTGCCGGCCTGCCGGGGGGCTGTGCTGATGTCCGGGGGTCTGTGCAAGCATCGTCCGATGGGACTACAAGTCCCATCTGGCGATGCCTGCTACCATGACAGTGATTGACACATTAGCCAATGATGGGACAGTAGTAGTCCCATCATCCGGCTAATGTGTTAAATGTTAAAAAAAAAAAAAAAAAATACTACATACATACTACATGCATGCTACATACATACTACATGCTACATACATACTACATATATACTACATGCATGCTACATACATACTACATATATACTACATACATACTACATATATACTACATGCTACATACATACTACATACATACTACATACATACTACATATATACTACATGCATGCTACATACATACTACATGCTACATACATACCACATACATACTACATACATGCTACATATATACTACATGCATGCTACATACATACTACATATATACTACATACATACTACATACATACTGCATGCTACATACATACTACATACATACTACATGCATGCTACATACATACTACATATATACTACATACATACTACATACATACTGCATGCTACATACATACTACATACATACTACATACATACTACATATATACTACATGCATGCTACATACATACTACATGCTACATACATACCACATACATACTACATACATGCTACATGCTACATACTACATATATACTACATACATGCTACATACATACTACATATATACTACATGCATGCTACATACATACCACATATATACTACATACATACAATACATTCATACAATACATACATAGACATACAGTACATATAACATAGAGTAACATACTTACCAATACTTGTCACATTGTTCCCCGAAGCCATTGTCGTCTACGGAATAAATATTAACATAACAAACCACAAAAATACTCACCCACGATCTGAAGCAGTCCACGAGTGTGTCCCACGACGATCTTGGGTAGAGAACGGCAGCATCAGATGATGCTGCCGTTCTCTACGGGCTGCAGGAATCCAATGACGGAAGGTAGGTATCCTTCCGCACTGTATTCCTCCGCCACTTAAAAAAAAAAAGTCCCTAGTCTCACTTTATGCCATTGCTGTGTGGGAAATTCCCACGCAGCAATGGCATAAAGTGAGACTAGGGACTTTTTTTTTTTAAGTGGCGGAGGAATACAGTGCGGAAGGATACCTACCTTCCGTCATTGGATTCCTGCAGCCCGTAGAGAACGGCAGCATCATCTGATGCTGCCGTTCTCTACCCAAGATCGTCGTGGGACACACTCGTGGACTGCTTCGGATCGTGGGTGAGTATTTTTGTGGTTTGTTATGTTAATATTTATTCCGTAGACGACAATGGCTTCGGGGAACAATGTGACAAGTATTGGTAAGTATGTTACTCTATGTTATATGTACTGTATGTCTATGTATGTATTGTATGAATGTATTGTATGTATGTAGTATATATGTGGTATGTATGTAGCATGTAGTATGTATGTAGTATGTATGTAGCATGCATGTAGCATGCAGTATGTATGTAGCATGCATGTAGTATATATGTAGTATGTATGTAGCATGCATGTAGTATATATGTAGCATGTATGTGGTATGTATGTAGCATGTAGTATGTATGTAGCATGTAGTATGTATGTAGCATGCATGTAGTATATATGTAGTATGTATGTTGCATGTAGTATATATGTAGTATGTATGTAGCATGTATGTAGCATGTAGTATGTATGTAGCATGTAGTATGTATGTAGCATTCATGTAGTATATATGTAGTATGTATGTTGCATGTAGTATATATGTAGTATGTATGTAGCATGTATGTAGTATGTAGTATGAATGTAGCATGTATGTAGTATGCATGTTGTATGTATGTAGCATGTAATTTTTTTTTTTTTTTTTTACATTTAACACATTAGCCGGATGATGGGACTACTACTGTCCCATCATTGGCTAATGTGTCAATCACTGTCATGGTAGCAGGCATCGCCCGATGGGACTTGTAGTCCCATCGGACGATGCCTGCACAGACCCCCGGAGCCTGCACAGCCCCCCGGCAGGCCGGCACAGCCCCCCGGCAGGCCGGCACAGCCCCCCGGAGCCTGCACAGCCCCCCGGCAGGCCGGCACAGCCCCCCGGCAGGCCGGCACAGCCCCCCGGAGCCTGCACAGACCACCGGCAGGCCGGCACAGACCACCGGAGCCTGCACAGACCCCCTGGCAGGCCGGCACAGCCCCCCGAAAGGCCCGTACAGACCCCAGAGAGGCTGTACAAGGGCAGGAAAGGGTTTTTCTTATTCCGATACCGGAAGTCCCATAGACTTGAATGGGACTTCCGGTATCGGAATCGGCGATACCGATACTTTTTTTAAAGATCGGCCGATACCATCCGATACGATACTTTGAAGTATCGGACGGTATCGCTCAACTCTAGTCACGAATCATTCATTCATAAACTTTATTCCATCACACTTAATCCCTTTTACATGGGGGCCCAGGGCCATGGACCGGGTCACCGCTACTGTGACATTCCCCTCTGAGAGACCGGCCCGTTACCGAGTACCCCACGGCTCTGGGAGGGCTACCCATCTTTGGCATCACGAACAGGATGACGAAGCCCGGTGCCACCGGGTTCTGTGTGCCTGAGTTGTATTGGACTTAAACCTTGCTGAAAATGTGCAGAATAACCAAATTAATAGACTGTAAAATAGACTCTCAAAATGGCCGTCGGCACGGTGAAGAAGGGCGTGACAACATGGGTGGTCCTAAGAAAAGACCGTGAACTGTCCTGGGCCTCCCCTGCCTGAACTTCTATGCAACTGCAACATGGCCCACCCCCCGAGGGGTTCGGATACTGACCTGGTATGGAGGAGTAGGAAGAAGACGCCGCCCCCAGAAAGAGGAGCGAGAGCCGGTGGCGGGAAAAGAGCCGAGGAAGAAGGAAGAACGCCAGAACGCCAAGATGGATGAAGGAGGGAGGCCCTTACAGTGCAAGGAGGTTGAGCTGAACCTCCGCGGCGCATTGGCTGAAGGCTCCAATCCGAATTCATAGAATCATAGAATCGTAGAGTTGGAAGGGACCTCCTGGGCCATCTGGTCCAACCCCCTGCTCAAAACAGGATTCGCTAAATCATCCAAGTCAGATGTCTGTCCAGCCTCTGTTTGAAGACTTCCATTGAAGGAGAACTCACCACTTCTCGTGGCAGCTTGTTCCACTCATTGATCACTCTGTCAAAAAGTTTTTTCTAATATCTAATCTGTGTCTCCTCCCATTCAGTTTCATCCCATTGCTTCTAGTCTTTCCTTGTGCAAATGAGAATAAAGTTGATCCTTCTACAATGTGACAGCCCTTTAGATGTTTGTAGACAGCTATTAAGTCTCCTCTCAGTCTTCTCTTTTGCAAACTAAACATTCCCAAATCCTGCAACCTTTCCTCATAAGACAGGGTTTGCAGACTGGTCACCATTCTGATCGCTCTTTTCTGAACTTGCTCCAGTTTGTTGATGTCTTTTTTAAAATGTGGTGCCCAAAACTGGACACAATATTCCAGATGAGGTCTGACCAAAGAGGAGTAGAGGGAAATAATGACTTCACGTAATCTAGACTGTATGCTTCTGTTAATACATCCTAGAATTGCATTTGCCTTTTTTGCTGCTGCATCACACTGTTGACTCATATTCAGTCTGAGATCTATTAGTATACCCAAGTCTTTTTCACATGTGCTGTTGCTTAGCCCTATTCTTCCCATTCTGTATATGTTTTTTTCATATTTATTGCCCAGATGCAGCACTTTGCATTTTTCCCTGTTAAAAACCATTCTGTTAGTTGCTGCCCACTTCTCAAGATTATTTATATCTTTTTGAATCCTCTCTCTCTCTTCTCTAGTATTAGCTATCCCTCCTAGCTTTGTGTCATCAGCAAATTTAATCAGTATACCCTCAATTCCTTCATCTAAATCATTGATAAAGATGTTGAACAATACAGGGCCCAGGACAGAGCCCTGTGGTACCCCACTTGAGACATTCTTCCAACTGGATGTGCAGCCATTTACGACCACTCTTTGGGTCCGATCACTAAGCCAGTTATGAATCCACCTAACAGTTGCCTTGTCCATTCCATACTTAGTCATTTTTTCAATAAGGATTGTATGAGATACTTTGTCAAATGCTTTGCTGAAGTCAAGATTTACTATATCTACAGCATTTCCTTGATCCACCCAATCAGTGATTCCATCATAGAAGGAAATTAAGTTAGTCTGACATGACTTATTAGTTACAAACCCATGCTGACTCTGTTTAATCACTTCATTCTTATCCAGGTACTGACATACATGTTGTTTAATAATTTGTTCAAAGATCTTTCCTGGTATAGAAGTCAGAATCACCGGCATATAGTTGCCTGGGTCCACCTTCTTCCCCTTTTTGAAGATAGGAACAACATTTGCTCTTCTCCAGTCTTCTGGGACTTCTCCTGTTCTCCAAGAATTTTCAAAGATTATGGAGAGGGGTTCAAAAATTTCTTCTGCTATCTCCTTCAATACTCTGGGGTGTAATTCATCTGGACCTGGAGACTTGAATTCATTTAGGTTAGCTAAGTGTTTCCTCACTATCTTTCTGTTTATAGATATCCTGGATTCTTCTATTCCCTTAATAGGACAGTGAAGAACAGTTGATGTTACATTTCCTTTCTGAGAGAAAACAGATGCAAAATAGGAATTTAAAATTTCGGCCTTCTCAACATCCTGTCTTACCATTTCATCATTTTCATCCTGTAAAATTCCTATAGCATCTTTGACTTTTCTTTTACTTTTGACATATCCCCAAAATCCTTTATTATTGCTTTTGACATCTCTTGTAAGCCTCAATTAATTTTCAGCTTTATATAATCTGATTTGTGCCCTGCAGGTTCTGCAGACAGCATTATATTCTTCTTTAGATATGCCTCCCTCTTTCCATTTTATAAACTTTTTTTCTTCCTTTTTAGCATGTGCTTAAGTTCTGTGTTCATCCATCCTGGTTTCCTTAAATGCTTCTTATTCTTCCCTCTTTTCGGAATTGTTAACAATTGTGCTTTGAGAATTTCATTTTTCAATATTTCCCATCCTTCCTGGACATTTTTGTCTTTAAGGATATCCAGCCATTGGATCCCTCCAATTCTCTTTCTGAATCCCTTAAAATCTGCCTTTCTGAAATCTAACCTTGACGTCTGAGTCTTCACAGGTCTTCCTCCTCTAGTTATCCAAAATTCTAAAATAGCATGGTCGCTACCTCCTAGGGTCCCAGCCACTTTTACCTCCTCAACCATTTCCCCCCTGTTTATAAGGATTAGATCCAAGGTAGCAGTTCCCCTTGTTTTCTCCCCTACCTTTTTGAAGATAAAGTTGTCAGCAAGAGAGGATAAGAATTTCCTTGACCTGTTAGTTTTGCCTGAGAGAGATTCCCAACAAATGTCTGGATAGCTGAAATCTCCCATGACAACTATGTCATATTTTTTGGAGAACTTGGCCATTTGATGCATAAAGAGTTCATCCACATCTTCAGCTTGCACAGGCGGCCTGTAATAAATGCCTACAATGGTGTCCTTTCCATTGTTCTGTCCTTGTATTCTTACCCAAACAGTTTCCACAGAACTCCCAGTCTCTGAAGCTTCAATCTCTGTGCAGATATATGCGTTTCTAACATACAATGCGACACCTCCTCCTCATTTATCAAGTCTGTTTCTTGCAAATAAGTTGCATCCTTCTAGTCTTGTATTCCAATCATGTGTATTGTCCCACCAAGTTTCAGTGATTCCAATGACATCATATTTCTTTTCCTGTGTTAGTAGTTCCAATTCTCCTTGTTTGTTGCCCATGCTTTGTGCATTAGTATAGAAACATTTTAGTTTGTGATTTATATCTCTTTCTCCAATATTTTTATTAATTAGATTCTTTTGTCTTTGTTCTTCCTTTCCACTTCTAATAGCAGAGTTCTCAATAGCATTTGTCAGGTGTATGGCTTTTTCTGGTCTTTTGCTTCCCTTCCCATGTTGTTCTAGTTTAAAGCTCTCCTTACACGTGTAGCAAGGCGACTTCCAAATACATGTTTTCCAGTCTTCATAAGGTGCACCCCATCTCTAGCAAGTAGTCAATCGTAAAGGCAATTCACTCCATGATCCATAAATCCAAATCGTTGCTGACGGCACCATCGACGTAGCCAGTTGTTCACCTACAGAATCTTATTCCACCATGAACCGCCAGCAGCTGGAGGATGAGATTGCTCAGCTGACCCACCGTCTGCGTTGAGACAGGAGGCGCTCTGGACCTTAAACTGGCAACACGCCCGGGAGGGCCTACACCATCGGTACCTCCATCACCGGTACCCTGGCCATTGGTACCCGTCGCCGCTGCTATACCACCGGTACCTTCACCCGCGGTACCCGTTGCTGCTGCACAAGATCTCCCCCAGGAAGCACCTGTGGAACCCACGGCCCCTGCCCTGTTACTGGCGGCTCCTGTCTCCACCTCCACGCTGCAATCACTGCTGAGCGCGGCCTGTCATGAGGAGTTTCCTAGGGGCCTGGAGGCTGAAGCGGAGGAAGTTGAACTCCTGCCTGGACCTGACACGGCTGCGCAGGACCCACCGGAGACCCCTGCGGACCCAGAGCCGCCATCTGCTCCACCGCCGCCTCTGACAGCTGACTGGACTATTCCTGTGGATGCTTCAGCTATTGACTGCCGTCCCAAACCTGCACCGAAGCATCGCCAAGAGGCCCCAGGTACGTCTGCTGCTGCTGCACCTGGGAAGGCTTCGGGATGTACAGCTGTTGCAGCGTCCGGACAGGTCGTGCTGGACCTAGTCTGGGACCGGGATTCCAAAACCTGGGGAGAAACATCTCAGCCCCTGGTGGTAGTGGCCCTGTCCACGGTGGGTAGGGGTCAGTCCCAAGAGGTGGAGAAGGAAGAGGAATCCTATTGCCAGCAGACCCTCCACCAGCTGGCCGTGGAGCAGAGAGAATGGGAGCAGCGGAGACTGGCCGTGTTGGGCCCTGATATGTACAGGAAGGAGAAGGTTCATGCCGGTCACTACGGGCCCCGGGACTCAGCAGAATGGGGTCAGGTCCTGAATGTTAACCAGGAGTGGGGGTTTGGTTTTATCTCAGACCCCCAGAGGATCTCTGACCTCTTCTTTAGCAGGAGGGATGTTGAATCGACTTGAAACCGGGAGAGTATGTCACTTTCACCCGACATGAGGGGCTACGTGGCTGGTACGCCATGAATGTGCGCCACATACCAGAAGACTTTATTGCGGCCTACAAAAAGGAACATGCCTACATTCCCCTGGCAGGAATACCTCCCACGGTAGTGATTACATCTGCCAAGGCCAGGCAGATAGCATCTACCCCAGTCCCACTCCCTATGGTACAAGTTGCTAAACCCGCTGTACCTCAGGCCACAATCCCACCAACTGTCACCACCTCTTATGTCAATCCATCAGCAAGAAGAGGATGTCCTGCAGTTCTCCCCTGGAAGCAGCCCAAGCGACCCGCTTCCACCACCCCTGGGGGGGACCATCATTAAGCATCAGTAACTCACTGTTACCCAGGAGGGTATAGGCACTCTTATGCCTTTTTCATTTTTGGTTTTGTTCATTATGTTGTTCCAGTTTGCCCAGTTTCCTTGGCAGCCTTTTATACTTGAACTGTGAGATCATGGACAATGAATGATCCAGAATTGTCCTGTATGTAGTTGCACCTCTTTATGTGCCCTTTCTTGGTTTTACATAGATCTGCTTTAATAGGGACATTTCAAGACATCTTGGCTGGATTATGGTCTACTTGCACTTAATAATAATGTTTAGCATTTTGATAGAGAAAGTAAATAGTGATAGTGTTTAATAAAGAAATAGAACAGATTTTATATAGGAATAGTGAATGTTTTGCAGAGTATAGACTTACTGTATGTTAATGTGTGAATAAAGATGAAAATTTGAATGGAGATTGAAAATGCAGTTGACGGACCAGGCATCGGCGGTTGTTACCTAGGGTCTAGGAGTCTAGAAGTAATAGTAAATGTGTTAATGATAATACTTGAACTGGTAGTGAGTTTACTGCCAATAGCACTTTAATTAGGTACATATTTCGACATAGATAGTTAGTTAAATAGTTTGCAACGTTTAAGAGTCAGTACCTCCCATATTGGGAAGTTTCGATAAGCATTGTTCGTTAAGCATTCAAAAAATTTTTGTATGTTCCTTTGTTTGTCTAACATTGTTTCACTTGCAGCCCGTAGACGTGCTGTGTTTAACGGGGGGCTATGTTGTGCCCCTGTGGGTTCAGTCGCCACAGAGGTACCGCACCTCCTCCTGAGGTGTGGTACCCCACCATTCAGGTAAGGTGGAGACACCTGACCATGTTCCAACACCTGCATCCCACACAACATAGTAGTGTAGCAAAGCACCCTTTGGTGGCTCCCTGATTGGAACACGAAGTGTGCTGGGAGGCGGGTGGAGTTTAGTTGGCACCAAAAGAGCAGGAAGAGTTTAGGATTTAGTCAGTCTGACAGAGTCAGTGGAAGAGTGAAGATCCCCTGAGTGGGATGGATGAGAGAAGTGCTGCAGCTGACCTCAGTGACCTGGGTCCGCTGGCACAGGAGAGGAACATTGATGGAAAGCCTGACTCTCTCCATGAGAAGGAAGGATTAGTACGGAACGTAAGGAGAGGAGGACTAAGGATTAGGGTTAGAGCAGAACCCTTCCCAAGTTCACAGCGCAAGGCCGGGGTCTGGTCCCCAAGGTTGTATGGATACTAATGGTCCTGCAGCAGACACCGGAGGAATAGAAGTTGTCACCACTTTATTCCCACACCAGACTTGGGGGCACAACAGCAACGAGAGTGAGCCGGGACTTGGTAGCAAGGAGTCCCCGAAGCAGGCTACAGCTTTCTGCCGTACAAGTAGAGTTCATAGGAACATCTGACAGGAGTAACTCCAGTGTAATTCAGTACTGAGAGTACTTCACTGTAGGCGCAAAAGGGAGACATTCAGAAAAGGCACATATGTTGGCGGAGTGTTGGAAGGGAGTACTTCATCTTGCGTGGAAGTTGGCTGGGCTCCGGACCTGGAGGACACAGCATGGATGCGGGCACCTGTATGCACAACAGACTGTGAGTAAAGCTTTGGAACTACATGCCCTGTGTCCTCCGCTTATTCCTGCGCCAACCCACTCAGCACTGCTACATCTTTGTGCCCAACACTGCACCATCCAAGTCTCTCCCCTCGCCGTCACTTCATCTACTCTGCCCTGGGACTACAGCCCTACCTGTGAAGGGCCACACCATCATTGCTGCACTACACCATCTGTCCCAGAGGATCTGCTTGCAGCGTCGACTTAACTAGAGTTGAGCGACTTTTGTTTTTTTAGGGTCGAGTTTAGTTTCATGAAACCCAACTTTTCCAAAAGTCGGGTCGAGCAAAATCGGCCGACTATAGGGAAAAGTCGGGGGTCCGACCGAAACACGAAACCCAATGTAAGTCAATGGGGAATTAAAGTCAGTAGTGAGAGGAGGACAGGAAACATACCTACAGTGCCCATTTGAATGCCAAAAGCATCAATTCTTATTACGTAAGCTTGTCAACCTTAATTTACTTCATAATACTAGTTACGCACTGAAAAATGGGGGTTATTTGGCTACAGTTGTGGGGGGGGTAGGGCTGGCTCCAGGTTTTCATGGGCCCAGGGCCAAAGAGCGCCCCTTTAACACATACCACAACTCATGATGCTCCGATACGGCAGAGAAATAGCAGTATAGTACAATGAAAAATACTTCACTTCTTACATCTCATGACTGATATACATTTTAAATTCTCCAATACTTCCAAAATCGGACAGTATATAACTCCATACAGTATTATGGCCAACACTTAGTGCGCTATACAGAGTAATGAGGCCCATATATTTCTCCATATGGAATCATTGATCCCATATAATGTTTCAAACCGTATATGATGAGCTCCACATAATGCTATAGTATATGTTGGACCCAATGGATGAAGCTCCACTTTCTTATGGGCCCAAATAATGCTCCATATATAATGGGCCCCATTTCTACTGCTCTAGTGTATAATGGGCCCTGTAAATGCTGCTCCAGTGTCTGATGTCCACCTTTGGAATGCTCCAGTGTATGGTGGGCCCCATATAGCATTCACCAGAGTATAGTGCTCCACAAAAATTGCTGTCCCAACATTGAAAACAATTACATAAGTTTCCTTGCTAGGGAATCCCTGCACTACTCTGAACTCCTTGTCGTCCCCATCTTCCATCTCACTGCACTTGGCTGTTCAGGCCCTCCCACAGGCAGAGACACTTTTGCGCACTATGCAGTGCCCTGTGCCAGTGCCATCACCCATGAGTATGCCCCCCCACCTGCTCAAGAAACCAGCACTTTCATCTGCACCTTCCTCTTTGTCACCGTGTAAGGTGGTATAGTATGTGGGAAGGGGAACCTGAGTTTCCTCTGGGTCAGATTCTGGCAGTGTAGAGTGCGAGGGGAATGTAGTGGTCTGGGTCAATGTACCAGCAGCATCATCCAGCAGTGGCTGGGCCTCAGTGCACTTGTGGCGTCCCTAAGAGTACGGTCACCACTGTGGCATTGCCTTCCTCCTAGGGAGTGTGTTGTCAAGCTTGGGAGCAACGAAGGATCTCTCTAGCAGTGAAACCAACACACAACACATTTCCCACTCCAGGCTAGCAGGGAGACCTCTGAACCTGACTGCTGAGGAGCTGCTCTCTGTGGTCGGGAGGAGGTAAGTTAGGGCACTCTGTGCAGGGAAGGGGAAGTGTGTGGACGTGAGAAGGGGAGCTGGAGGATGAGCAAAGTTAAGGCTCACTCCTAGCTGGAGCGCATGGTCCCGATTCCGGTCTCCGAGTTTGTAGGGACACTGACGTTCCTGCAGCAGAAACCGGGAGAAAGTAGCAGCTATAAATGCTCTGTACCCAACTAAGGCTCGGAGGCCCCAGCATCGACGTGTTGGAGCCAGAAGGTTAAGGCTACAGCTGTCTGCCATACAAGTAAAGTCTGAGGAACATCTGTTAGACAGGAGGCGCTTCAGTGAACCACGGTCCTGTGAGTGCTTCCCCCACAAGCGCTAGAAAGGAGACGTTCAGGAAGGTACATGTTGGCGGAGTGTTGGAAGGGAGCTTTCCATTTTAGTCCTGGAGGTTGGCTAAGGTCCTGACCCGGAGGACACAGCACGGAGGCAGGCATCTGTGTAACCTGCAGACTGTGAGTAAAGCTTTGGAACTGCCTGCTCTGGTGTCCTACAGTTATTCCAGCACCGCTACATCTGGGTACCAGCACCTACACCGCCTGTGCCTTTCCCCCATCACTACATCTACACTTCCCTGGGACTCAAGCTCCACCTGTGGGGAGCTTCACCATCTTTGCTGCACAACACCATCAGTCCCAGAGGATCTGCATGCAGCGTCGGCCTAACATCTATGTTGCCGAACACCACAGGTGGCATCAAACTATCTATTTAAACTCTTTACCATTATACCACGCCATTTACATGGGTGCCCAGGGCCACCGTCCGGGTCACCGCTGCTGTGACACATCCCACTGACACCGACCCGGTACCGAGTACCCCACAGCCCTGGGAGGGCGACCCATATGCCGACTTCTGATCGGGCGGCGTTATTCCCACGAACCTCCAAACAGCGTCCATGAAGGCAAAGTTTTTGGTTTCCGGGGGCAGTATGATTGCAAAGCTGAACCTTAAAGGAATGTCCAAAAGGGCACCACCAGGAGTGGAGCCTGTGGCTTAATTGGACTCCACCCGGGAAACCACAACCATGCCACCTAAAGAAAAGATGCACACTTTGAAAGCTTTGTCGATTCTGTGTGTGGTGTGGTATGTGTGTTTGTAGTTGTGCTAGCGATTTCTCAGCTTTATTCCGTTAACAACCGAAACTCCGGCATGCCCCCGCAGTACGCGTCAAGCTTACTAGAGGGATAAGCGAGGCTCTGGCACGTGAGATCGAGCAATAACTGGTCTAGCATTCCCGTACATGTCCAGGGCTGCATGCACGCTACACTGAAAGGACCAGCTTTTGTCGCTTACAGGTGCAGATAACCTGCTGAACTCCGTTAGTGATGGGGATCTGGGATTTAGATTATTCCCCGTGAACGATGATTTCCCAGTAAGTTCAGGTCCACCGCAATTCCGGAGTTAGGCCTAACCGTCATTCCTGAAAAAATTACGTGTCCAAACCACAGGTGCTGTAGCTTGTTTAACAGCTCGGCAACCGTTCTCAGGCCCAGTATGGATTCAACAACATTGTAGAAAGTTGATAAAGGGTACAGTTTCACTGGAAAACACGTAAATATGTAGCCTAGTTTACACATTAAAAATATATGTCTATAGATCAGGAGGCAGACTCAGATGTTCTCAGGCACAGTATGGATTTGACCAGATTGTACAAAGTTGAGAATGGGTACTTTATCACTGGATAGCAGGAATATAGAGCATAGTTTAAACATGTAAAATCTCTGTGTTCTCAGTATGGATTACAAAGCAATCTAGAAAGTGGAAAAAAGGAAATGCATTTGAGGCGTACACAACTATATACTTTTGGTGTTATTTTTAAATCTTCTTTTATATTTCTGTCTCAGTAATACAGTCCAGCCTCTCTGCAATAGGAAATGAGATGCATACAATTACTGACATAAAGGCTAGTGATTGCAGAAATCTAAGAATTACTATTCATGGGAAAAACTTCCGTCACAATTCTCATAGGCGATGCTGACCCTCAATTAATTTGTGTTGAGACAGTGAAAACATTTTCTTGTGAATAAAGTCTTGCTGTATTGCACTTCCGTTGATTCCATCACTGTTACTCATCTCAATCAAATTTTTATCACAGGGAGCGATGTAAACATGGTGCTCACTGGCTATCATGATCTGTCACGTAACTTTGGAGTGCAAAAGACAGAAGCCACAGGCCGTAGGCGATTCTATTTGATTGGCATGAGAGGGCACACTTTAAAATGTGCGCCGGAATTTCACATGTTTGTGAGTAGGAAAACTGTGAAAGCTGATGATAAACCACCACTGCATGTAATTGTGAGTCGACGTCCATAAGAAATGGAAGCCATTGATCATCTGGAGTTAGAGCCCGGCCAGCAGGACAGGGCATAGCTACATCTTAACCATCATCTTTCAGTTCAATCAATTTGTAGTGGCACTCCCAGTGAAGGATTTGACAGCCCAGACTACACAGCGGAGGAGCAGGGAGAGGTAAACATTGCAAATGCTGGGGCCCTGCCCAAGCAAGGGGGGCACACTCGTGGGCGTCGGTACTGGCACTGGGCCCCTCATAGTACGGTGGTGTGTCTGACGGCGGGTGTGCACCACCACCGTCAGAGACACTTGATTGCACTATGAGGGACCCTGTGCCAGAGTCCGCGCCCAAGAGTCGGCCTACCCACATGTCCAGGGCAACGGCACTCGCACGGTTTCGTGCGCTAGGTGGTGACCCCGGCCATGGGTTGGGGCAGCCCAGTTAGGGCGGTTTACAAAGTGGCATATGTTGATGTGGGACATTCACCTGCTGCAAAAGGCGAAATAGGTCAAGTTCGCGGAATAGGAGGAGGACCAAAGCAAGCCATTTTTCTGGCCACCTATGTGTCATCAAGGGAAGGTGGAACAAAATCCTTGGAAACCCATGCATGGTTCATTTTAATGAAGGTTAGCTCATCCACATTTTAGGTTGACAGACGGGTCCTTTTTTCTGTCAGGATTGATCCAGCTGCACTGAAGACTCTTTCCGATAGCACACTTGCAGCTGGGCAAGCGAGCTCCTGTAAGGCATATTGTGCCAATTCAGGCCAGGTGTCCAGTTTAGCGGCCCAATAGTCAAAGGGGAATGACCTGTGCGGGAGAACATCGATATGGGAGGAAAAGTAGTTTGTAACCATAGTTGACAACTGCTGTCTCCTGTCACTTTCCATCGATGCAGTATTACCAGTTGTGTGAGCGGTACTTGAAAAATCAGTCCACAACATTGTCATGAAACCCCTGTCTCCAACGCCACTTCTGCTGTGTGCACCATGAACACCTCTGCCAAGCTGCCCCCGGCCCATACGGCTCGTGTGAGAACCATCACCGCTGCTGTGTGCTGGGAATGCCTCAACCAACCGGTTTACCAGAGTTGCTTGTTTATTAGTCAATATTAGGTCAAGGTTCTCCTGTGGCATGATGTTTTGTAATTTGCCTTTATAGCGTGGATCAAGGATGCTGGCCAACCAGTAGTCGTCATCGTTCATCATTTTGGCAATGCGGGGGTCCCTTTTTAGAATCTGCAAGGCATAATCTGACATGTGGGCCAATGTTCCCGGTGTCAATGATGCACTACGAGTGCTGGTTGGAGGAGCACTTTCTGGCAAATCCACATCCCTCCAGTCACGCACAAACCCTGTACCAGACCTTGCAAGGCCAACATTTTCACTTGCCCCACGAGATGCATCCTCCTCCCCTAAGTAATCATCCCCATCATCATCCTCCTCCTCCTCTTCTTCCTCCACCTCATCCAGGAGAGGTCCCTGAGCAGACAATGGCTGAATGTCATCAAGGATTCCCTCCTCCTCTTCCTCCTCATCAACATTGGCTGCAGACGCCTGCTCCTTAAGGTGCGTCAAAGTTTGCATGAGCAGACGCATAAGTGGGATTCTCATGCTTAGGATGGCGTCGTCTGCGCTTACCAGCCATGTGCATTCCTCAAAACACTGAAGGACTTTAAAGAGGTCTTTCAGCTTCGACCACTGCACACCTGTCAACTCCATGTGTGCTCTCAAAGTGCCTGGCCGTGTATCCTCCCACAAATGCATTATGGCCTGCCTCTGTTCGCACAGCCGCTCATCCATGTGCAGGGTGGAGTTCCACCTTGTTGCAATGTCGATAATGAGGCGGTGGTTGGGAAGGTGGAGCAATCGCTGCAGCTTCTGCATACGAATGGAATGTACAGGCGACTGGCGGATGTGCGCGCACAGTCTTCGCACCTTCTGGAGCAGGGCTGTTAACTCCGGATGATTGTTGAGGAAGCACTGCACCACCAGGTTCAAGGTGTGAGCCAAGCAAGGTTTGTGGCTGAGTTTTGAAAGGGATATGGCTGCCACAAAATTACAGCCGTTATCACTAACTACCTTGCCTGCCTCAAGATGTATACTGCCCAGCCATGACTCAGTTTGTCGATGAAAGTACTCGGCCAGCACCTCCGCGGTGTGTCTGTTGCCCAAACACATCATCTGCAACACAGTCTGCTGACGCTTTCCACTAGCTGCTCGATAGGGGGACACCTCGTGTGCAACAGTGGCAGCTGCAGATGGAGTGCTCGTACGACTGCGCTCTGTGGACGAGCTTTCGCTTCTGGAGGAGGAGGAGGAGGGTCGAACGCCTACCGCCAACTGTTTCCTATACCGTGGGCTAGGCAGCACTGTCCCACCACCCCTGTCCCCTGTGGACCCTGCATCCACCACATTAACCCAGTGCGCAGTGATGGACACGTAATGGCCCTGGCCATGCCGACTGGACCATGCATCTGTTGTGAGGTGCACCTTTCCACTCACTGCTTGAGTGCATGGACAATGCGGTCTTTCACATGATGGTAGAGGGCTGGGATGGCTTTGCGAGAGAAGAAGTGGCGACTGGGTAGGTCATAGCGTGGTACTGCATAGGCCATGAGTTTGCGGAAAGCTGCGCTTTCCACCAACCGATAGGGCATCATCTCTAACGACATTAGTTTGGCAATGTGGGCGTTCAAACCCAGTGTACGCGGATGAGAGACTGAGTACTTTCTTGACCTACTCATAGTCTCTGGGAGAGTGAGCTGGACTTGAGAGCTGCATATGGTGGAACTAGCGGTGGACAGGGCGGACTGAGAGAGGGTTGATGAAGGTGATGGAGTTGGTGTTCTTTCTGATGGCCTAGATTCAGTCTTTTGTTGATATAACAGTGGGATTCCCTGACTGCTTTGGCCTTGCAACGACACCTCACATTTGCTGCTGTGCTAACCGGTGGGCTTACAGTGGGGGAAACAATGTAGCGTTGCTGACTACCTTCTTTGTGATCAGTTGCACATGTGGTACTTGAGGTTTGGTGTTGTGTCCACGCTTGCAAGTGCATGCTGGTTAAATGTCTAAGCATGCAACTGGTATTCAAATTTTTCAGATTTTTCCCTCGGCTAAAGGTCTTTGCGCACTTCTTACAAATAACCTTGGCCTGATCATGAGGATTTTGTTCAAAAAAAGTGCCACACTGCACTCTTCCTACTTTGGAAGACATTTTGCGGCCTAGCACGCTGTGCTATTTTGACCGTCTGGACAAGCTGTCCAGAAACTCTTTTGATATTTGGAACCTGTCTTTGGAGTGCTCCGGGCCTGCCAGATAACAGCTGTTGCGATGTCGATGTCTGCTGTGGATGCTCCTCCTCCTCATCTGAGCTATTGGAAGCAGCACCCTCTTCCCCCAATGGATGCCAATCTGGGTCAACAACTGGGTCATCCATCACCTCCTCTTCAATGTCATGTGCACCTTCCTCTGTGTCACCGTGTATGGTGGTATAGTATGCGGGAAGGGGCACCTGAGTCTCATCAGGGTCAGAATCTGGCTCTTTACACTGCGAGGACAATGTAGTGCTCTGAGTGAATGTACCAGCAGAATCATCTATCAGTGGCTGTGCATCAGTGCACTCCATGTCAGATTCATCTTGGCCTCGGTTATTCACCATTTCACTTGATAACCCAGGCATGGTATGTGAAAACAGCTCCATGGAGTAATCAGTTGTATGGCCTGCGTCATCCTTCAATCTTGGTTGGGGTGAAGGACACAAGGAAAGGTGTGGTTCATGAATATGACCCTCCAATGACGACTCAGTGCATTTATTTTTTACAACTTCAGAAGAGGAGGCGATAGAGCTGGAAGCTGAGTCAGCAATGTAAGCCAAAACTTTTTCCTGAAGCTCTGGCTTTAAAAGCGGTTTGCCAACTCCTAGAAAACTAAGCCTTCGAGGCCTTGTGGAGCCAGACGATGACGCAGGCTCAAGACCTCCTGCATTCGGTCCTATTTTGCTTTTGCCACTACCATCAGATCCACCACCAACACCATCATTACCAGCTGGCAACCCCCGCCCAATTCCACGGCCTCTTCCACCAGCCTTCCTCATTTTTGGTAAAAATGTACACAAAATCCCACAAACTATATAGTAATGTAAAACAACGTACAAGGTGTATATAGGACAGGGGAGATGTAGAATTTCTGAACACACTTGTGGACACTGTTGGATTGTGTGAGGCTCAGTGAATATCACACCGCTATGTCACAGTCTCAATGTCGCAGGTGTGAAAAATGTCACTATAGGACAGTGGAGATGTAGAATTTCTGAACACACTTGTGGACACTGTTGGATTGTGTGAGGCTCAGTGGATATCACACCACTATGTCACAGGCTCAATGTCGCAGGTGTGAAAAATGTCACTATAGGACAGGGGAGATGTAGAATTTCTGAACACACTTGTGGACACTGTTGGATTGTGTGAGGCCCAGTGAATATCACACCGCTATGTCACAAGCTCAATGTCGCAGGTGTGAAAAATGTTACTATAGGACAGGGGAGATGTGGAATTTCTGAACACACTTGTGGACACTGTTGGATTGTGTGAGGCCCAGTGAATATCACACCGCTATGTCACAGGCTCAATGTCGTAGGTGTGAAAAATGTCACTATAGGACAGGGGAGATGTAGAATTTCTGAACACACTTGTGGACACTGTTGGATTGTCTGAGGCCCAGTGAATATCACACCGCTATGTCACAGGCTCAATGTCGTAGGTGTGAAAAATGTCACTATAGGACAGGGGAGATGTAGAATTTCTGAACACACTTGTGGACACTGTTGGATTGTGTGAGGCCCAGTGAATATCACACCGCTATGTCACAGTCTCAATGTCGCAGGTGTGAAAAATGTCACTATAGGACAGGGGAGATGTAGAATTTCTGAACACACTTGTGGACACTGTTGGATTGTGTGAGGCCCAGTGAATATCACACCGCTATGTCACAGGCTCAATGTCGCAGGTGTGAAAAATGTCACTATAGGACAGGGGATATGTAGAATTTCTTAACACACTTGTGGACCCTGTTGGATTGTGTGAGGCCCAGTGAATATCACACCGCTATGTCACAGGCTCAGTGTCGCAGGTGTGAAAAATGTCACTATAGGACAGGGGAGATGTAGAATTTCTGAACACACTTGTGGACACTGTTGGATTGTGTGAGGCCCAGTGAATATCACACCGCTATGTCACAGGTCCTATGTCGCAGGTGTGAAAAATGTCACTATAGGACAGGGGAGATGTAGAATTTCTGAACACACTTGTGGACACTGTTGGATTGTCTGAGGCCCAGTGAATATCACACTGCTATGTCACAAGCAGAAATTGGCTAGTGTATGACAAACTACAAGGTGTACAGTGGGGCAAAAAAGTATTTAGTCAGTCAGCAATTGTGCAAGTTCCACCACTTAAAAAGATGAGAGGCGTCTGTAATTTACATCATAGGTAGACCTCAACTATGGGAGACAAACTGATTAAAAAAAATCAAGAAAATCACATTGTCTGTTTTTTTTTCATTTTATTTGCATATTATGGTAGAAAATAAGTATTTGGTCAGAAACAAAATTTCATCTCAATACTTTGTGATATATCCTTTGTTGGCAATGACAGAGGTCAAACGTTTTCTGTAAGTCTTCACAAGGTTGCCACACACTGTTGTTGGTATGTTGGCCCATTCCTCCATGCAGATCTCCTCTAGAGCAGTGATGTTTTTGGCTTTTCGCTTGGCAACACGGACTTTCAACTCCCTCCAAAGGTTTTCTATAGGGTTGAGATCTGGAGACTGGCTAGGCCACTCCAGGACCTTGAAATGCTTCTTACGAAGCCACTCCTTCGTTGCCCTGGCGGTGTGCTTTGGATCATTGTCATGTTGAAAGACCGAGCCACGTTTCATCATCAATGCCCTTGCTGATGGAAGGAGGTTTGCACTCAAAATCTCACGATACATGGCCCCATTCATTCTTTCATGTACCCGGATCAGTCGTCCTGGCCCCTTTGCAGAGAAACAGCCCCAAAGCATGATGTTTCCACCACCATGCTTTACAGTAGGTATGGTGTTTGATGGATGCAACTCAGTATTCTTTTTCCTCCAAACACGACAAGTTGTGTTTCTACCAAACAGTTCCAGTTTGGTTTCATCAGACCATAGGACATTCTCCCAAAACTCCTCTGGATCATCCAAATGCTCTCTAGCAAACTTCAGACGGGCCCGGACATGTACAGGCTTAAGCAGTGGGACACGTCTGGCACTGCAGGATCTGAGTCCATGGTGGCGTAGTGTGTTACTTATGGTAGGCCTTGTTACATTGGTCCCAGCTCTCTGCAGTTCATTCACTAGGTCCCCCCGCGTGGTTCTGGGATTTTTGCTCACCGTTCTTGTGATCATTCTGACCCCACGGGGTGGGATTTTGCGTGGAGCACCAGATCGAGGGAGATTATCAGTGGTTTTGTATGTCTTCCATTTTCTAATTATTGCTCCCACAGTTGATTTCTTCACTCCAAGGTGGTTGGCTATTGCAGATTCAGTCTTCCCAGCCTGGTGCAGGGCTACAATTTTGTTTCTGGTGTCCTTTGACAGCTCTTTGGTCTTCACCATAGTGGAGTTTGGAGTCAGACTGTTTGAGGGTGTTCACAGGTGTCTTTTTATACTGATAACAAGTTTAAACAGGTGCCATTACTACAGGTAATGAGTGGAGGAAAGAGGAGACTCTTAAAGAAGAAGTTACAGGTCTGTGAGAGCCAGAAATCTTGATTGCTTGTTTCTGACCAAATACTTATTTTCCACCATAATATGCAAATAAAATGAAAAAAAACAGACAATATGATTTTCTGGATTTTTTTTTATCAGTTTGTCTCCCATAGTTGAGGTCTACCTATGATGTAAATTACAGACGCCTCTCATCTTTTTAAGTGGTGGAACTTGCACTATTGCTGACTGACTAAATACTTTTTTGCCCCACTGTATATAGAATTGGGCAGAATAGGAATCTCCCTAGAGTGTAGGTCTGTAAGAACGGAACATGTCCTCGACTTATTCTTCCAGAGTCACACACAGATAGCTTCACTGTGGCCGTGATAACAGTTGTTACACAGTACTGAGAGAGGAGCGTGCACGTACACCGCTGTCCGGTGTCCGTAAAATTGTCAAGCTCCGTGGTTTTTAAGTATACGGACTGACACACGCTGTCTCTCTATAGTTTTGAATGCGATCAAACAGCAAATATACTTAACTGTTTGAAAACCAGACAAAACTATAAGGTGGAGGTCTGTAAGAATGGAACATGTCCTCGACTTATTCTTACAGAGTCACACACAGATAGCTTCACTGTGGCCGTGATAACAGCCGTTACACGGTACTGTGTGAGGAGCGTACACAGCTGTATGGTGTGAAAAAAGGCACGCTCAGTACCTCACCAGGAGAAAAAAAAAATTTGGATTGCTTTTAAAAAAGCAGTTTGCAGAGCAGTGGGAAAACAGCAATGCAGCTATCAGGAAGCCTTTTAAGGCAGCCTAACAACCAACACAGCTGATCCAGCAAAATATAGCCTCCACTTGCACTGCACACACAGTGACTGGTGTGTTGTACAGGCAAAATCGCTAGTAGCAGAAGCAGTTTTTGGTGTCTTCTTCCCCGCCTAACGCTCTCCCTACAGAATCATCAGCAGCAGCAGCTCTCCCTATTTTGAGATCAGCATGAGTAACATGGCGGTCGGCGTGCACGCCCTTTTATACCCCTGTGACGCCCCCCAAAGCAAGCCAATCACTTGCATGCCCTTCTCAAAGATGGTGGTGACCCCTGCCTATGTCATCACGTTGCCCACAGTGTCCGTGGATCCTGATTGGCTGAAAAAGGGTGGAAAACAAACTTTTGAAACGTGACTTTGGCGCTAAAGTCGCCGAGCTCGTGGCCGACCTCACCCTAGGGTCGGGTTTCGTTTCATGAAACCCGACTTTACTAAAAGTTGACGACTTTTGAAATTTTTCTACCCGTTTCGCTCAACTCTAGACTTAACATCTCCATTGCCGAACACCACAGATGGTGTCACAAATCATTAATTCATAAACTTTATTCCATCACACTTAATCCCTTTTACATGGGCTCCCAGGGCCAAGGACCGGGTCACCGCTGCTGCGTCATTCCCCTCTGAGAGACCGGCCCGGTACCGAGTACCCCACGGCCCTGGGAGGGCGACCCATCTGCACCTATTATCCTCTTAAATCCTGCTGTAATTCTCTGACAGTGGCATTTAAAATTTACAGCCCAGGGACTTGTCCATGAGTTGCACCATGGTGCGATTGCAGGGTATCATTGGGTTGCCACAGAAGCCAGGAGTCTGCTGAAGACCCCCAGAACTCCTGTTATGACAGTGTTCCAAGACTGTGCATTTTGCTACATGCACACAGTTCAATTCCAGTACATAGCATAGGTGATCAGACAATCTCAGGTTCAAGTCCCCTAATAATACTAAAAAAGATAAAAAGTTTTAAAAAAATGTAAAATACATAAACATTTTAATTATCCACCTGTCCCCCACTTAAAGAGAATCTGTCATCACGATTTTGTAATGTAGTAAGCACATGTCTTTAATGGCACTGTAATACTGGTTACAGTGATACCTTTGGTGAAGAAATCCACATTGTTGTTCTTATTTAATCACTATTTGAAGTTTTCTAATAATTAAATTTTGTTGCACTGGAGCCAGACTAATTTTTCCTGCCTGTGATTCCCAACTCTTCTGCTAGCCTCCGGTTTTTGAATGACAGGTGACTGCTTTTTCAGTGATGTACCTCTTCTGGCGCCGTCATTGCCATGGGCATATTAAGTTTTCATCTCAATATATTGTTTTATAGAGACAACTGTGCATATGGCATTGACAGCTACATTTTTTGTGGGAACTCAATCTGGGCACGGTAGTGACAGCACCAGCGCAAGAAGTTAAACATAGGAGGCAGGTCGCTGAAAAAATAGTGACCTCTAATTTAAAGACCACAGATAGACGGAGGGGTCAAAGAATCAGAAATGTCATCATCAATGGGACATGTCCGCGAGTGACGTGTGCAACCTCGAAAACGTGGGACTTCCATTGGAATACTGTGGACTGGTGTGGGTTTTTTTAAATAAATGAGTGAAAGAGGGAAATTGTTGGGTAAGTAAATTAAGTAAATATTTTTTGTGTTTTTTTTCTCTTTTTACTTACTGGATTAGTAATGGGGGTCTCTGATAGATACCTATCAGTTACCAACTCGTGGGCTTGATGCCAGTTGACATTTCACAGCTGACATCAACCCCCCAAAAAATTACCCCGATTACCACAACACCAGGGCAATTGAGAAGAGCCAAAGCTAATTGCCAGAATTAGCTCATCTAATGGATGTGGAATTCCTGGAGTGGCTGAGGGCTGATTTTTGGTCTTATTATGTTGGTAAGGGGCTAGTATCTAAGGCCTTTCCTAGCCTATTAATATCTGCTCTCATCTGTCTGCTTTTCCTTAGCTGGTTATTTAAATAGGGGGAACCCACATCATTTTCTGGGGGATCCACCTATTTTTTTTTATAACCAGCAAAGGCAAAGCAGACAGCTTGGAGCTGATATTAATAGGCTCGGAAGATTCATGGATATTGGCCATTTTCCAGCTTAAGACGCTTAAGACCAGCTCACAGCTGTATGCTTTCCGTTAGCTAGTGGGACCCCACACCTTTTTTTCATTCATTTTTATCTAGTAACAAATACAGGAAACTACTCATGCAAAGCATTCTTCCACTCCTCCACTTGGTCCTCCGCTTCCTAGTTCGAGATTATTACTTTATTTTTTTTATTCTATGCTATTTTAAGTAATTTACATATTTACATTGTTTGAAAGGCAATTGTCCTGTTTTACCACTATTTTGCTTCCTTTCAGTCCCCTAGCCCTTGCCACTACCATTTTACTGTTATTTTACACGAAAGTTCGGATCTCATTTGCTTATATGGGGTTTGGGTCCGTGGTCAAGTTCTTGTACCCGAACCCAAACTTCCACGGGTCTGCTCATCCCTAGTCCAAAGATATACATACCTTGAATGTCAAGAGAAAAAATAACAATAAAAATTTGCTTGCCACTATTAGTTAAACATGAAAAATAATAGAAATATTTAAATAATGGGGTGCTCACTGCTCTCTAATTAGTTGCTCAGAGGTAAAAATTATAAACAATTTAGAGGAAAAACCTCTATGATGAAAAATAATAGAAGCATATACAGTTTTAGTCTTAAAGGGAACCTGTCACCTCTTTTTGCCACTATAAGATGCGGCCACTGACTTTCAGTGTTTATCTACAGCATTCTATAATGCTGTAGATAAGCCCCTGGTCTGACCTGAAAGATAAGAAAAGTAAGCTTTATTATACTCACCCGGGGGGGCGGTACGATGCGGTCTGGTCTGACGTGTGTCGCAGGTCTGGGTCCGGCGTCTCCCATCTTCATGCGATGTCATCCTTCTGCTTGCTTTGTGTCGCACTCCTGCGCAGGCGTACTGATCTGCCCTGTTGAGGGCAGAGCAGAGTACTGCAGTGCGCAGGCGCTGGGCCTCTCTGACCTTTCCTGGCACCTGCGCACTGCAGTACTTTGCTCTGCCCTCAACAGGGCAGAGAAGTACGCCTGTGCAGGAGTGCGACACAAAGCAAGCAGGAGGACAACATCGCATGAAGATGGGAGGTGCCGGACCCGGACCTGCGACACCCATCGGACCGGACCGCATCGGGCCGTCCCCCCGGTTGAGTATAACAAAGCTTATTTTTCTTATCTTGCAGGTGGGATCGGGGGCTTATCTACAGCATTATAGAATGTTGTAAATAAGCCCTGAAAGGCGGTGGCTGCTTCTTATACCAGCAAAAAGAAGTGACAGGTTCCATTAAAAAGACTTTAGCACCTCGTTTAGTAGAACTAGGTTGTGTGCACACGCTGCAGATTCTGCTGGGATCCACAGCACTTTTTTCCCTGCGGATCCGCAGCAGTTTTTGCTGCAGTGTACAGTACCTTTATATTCTATGGAAAACAAAAACCGCAGTGTACACGGTGCGGATTTGCTCGGGTTTCAAAACCGCAGCATGTCACTTCTTTGTGTGGAATCCGCAGCTGTTTCACACCTACTCCATTGTAGAGGTGTCAAACCGCAGGGGAAAACCGCAGGCTAATCCACAGATAAACCGCAGGTCTTTTGACCTGCGGATTTACCTGCGAATTTTGCAAAATCCGCTCGGAAAAATTCGCAGCAGAATCCGCAGCGTGTGCACACACCCTTAGATGTCCATTAACTATCATTCAAACAAAAAGCACAGAATGACAAAGTGCAAACATACCTTGCAATAAGACATATAACAGTAATCAGCAAGTGCTGATAAAAGGTAATAACAAACACAGGGTATTTAGTCGATACGTTTTTTTGCAAAAAAATGTATGCCAAGCTGCTTCACCAACATCAAGGTAACCCGTATTGAAGCAGTCCCTATCTAATGTATTTAAAACCTGAACATATGAACAGTGTCTAAATGAGCAGGATTAATTCAGGCGCTTTCTGGTATGGGCACGTGATGCAAGACAGCTCCTTATGTGCATGTCACACAAGAGAGGGGTGGGGTCTCTCAAATCATGCATAAGCATGAAAAAAACTGGATTAAAAACACACATGTGACATGCACAATGTGAACAAGTCTGTTGGACCATGTTCACACCACCCTGACTGAAACACAAACAAAAAGCACTGAATGACAAAAGTGCAAACATACCTTGCAATAAGACATATAGTAGTAATCAGCAACTGCTGATAAAAGGTAATAACAAACACAGGGTATTTAGTCGATACGTTTTTTTGCAAAAAAATGTATGCCAAGCTGCTTCACCAATGTCATACTCACCCGGGGGGTGGTACGATGTGGTCTGGTCTGATGTGTGTCGCAGGTCTGGGTCCGGTGCCTCCCATCTTCATGCAATGTCATCCTTCTGCCTGCTTTGTGTTGCACTCCTGCGCAGGCGTACTGATCTGCCCTGTTGAGGGCAGAGCAGAGTATTGCAGTGCGCAGGCGCTGGGCCTCTCTGACCTTTCCTGGCACCTGCGCACTGCAGTACTTTGCTCTGCCCTCAACAGGACAGAGAAGTACACCTGTGCAGGAGCGCGACACAAAGCAAGCAGGAAGACAACATCGCATGAAGATGGGAGGTGCCGGACCCGGACCTGCGACACCCATCGGACCGGACCACATCGGGCCGTCCCTCCGGTTGAGTATAATAAAGCTTATTTTTCTTATCTTGCAGGTGGGATCAGGGGCTTATCTACAGCATTATAGAATGTTGTAAATAAGCCCTGAAAGGCGGTGGCTGCTTCTTATACCAGCAAAAAGAAGTGACAGGTTCCATTTAAAAGACTTTAGCACCTCGTTTAGTAGAACTAGGTTGTGTGCACACACTGCGGATTCTGCTGGGATCCACAGCGCTTTTTTCCCTGGGGATCCGCTGCAGTTTTTGCTGCAGTGTACAGTACCTTTATATTCTATGGAAAACAAAAACCGCAGTGTAAACGGTGCGGATTTTTCGGCGCGGATTTGCTCGGGTTTCAAAATCGCAGCATGTCACTTCTTTGTGTGGAATCCGCAGCTGTTTCACACATGCTCCATTGTAGAGGTGTCAAACCGCAGGGGAAACCGCAGGCTAATCAACAGATAAACTGCAGGTCTTTTGACCTGCGGATTTACCTGCGAATTTTGCAAAATCCGCTCGGAAAAATCCGCAGCGTGTGTGCACACACCTTTAGATGTCCATTAACTATCATTGTTTGAAGGTTTATTTAAGGAATTGATTAATTATAAAGGTCCTTGAACCTTTTGTGATCTTTAATAGTAAGTCTGCTGATGAAATTCTAATCACAAGAATAGTTTCTTATAAATAAGGGCTCAGCTGTCTGGGAACAGCAATGCTATTTTATTGTCAAGAATTTTATGACAAGTCTCAATTCCTGCTGATTTGAGGTCAAACTTTTCTGAGACAAACTAGTTAGCACAAAAAAAACCCTTTGAATGAAATTATTTTCCCACACCAGAAATTGTGCTTCATTTTATTGTCTATATTGTGACCTGCACTCAACCTACTGATCTCTACAGAATCCTATGGTGATCGGAGCTTAGTTTAGTATGACAACATATTGCATCTGTAGCAAAGTCCCAAAATGTTGCTAAATGTAGCATAATCTCTGTTTCAGCCACTGGGCATATTCTGTCTGTAATATATTAGTGCCTCATATTTTGGAGACTTGTTTATGGCAAGAAGTGCTACAATAGCTAAGAAGAATAAGTGGAGCGCCCTCACTCGCCAGGGCCGTGGGGTACTCAGTACCGGGCCGGTTGATCTTCTCAACGGGAGTTGTCATGGTAGCAGTGACACGGTCCGTGGCCCTGAGGCTCCATTGCAAAAGGGGTTGTTTCAGTGTTCTTATGGTGGTGAAAGTTTATAAGTGATTCGTGGCGCCACCTGTGGTGTTCGGCAAATGTTGAGCCGACACTGCAGACAGATCCTCTGGGACACATGGTGTAGTGCAGCAATGATGTTATAGCCCTCCACAGGCAGGACTGTAGTTCCAGGGCAGTGTAGGTGAAGTGACACTTAGATGGTGTAGTGTCGGGCGCAGGAGAGATGTAGCAGTGCCGGGCAGGTTGACGCAGGAATAAGTGGAGAACACCAGGGCATGTAGTTCCAAAGCTTTACTCACAGTATGTTGTGGTACAGGTGCCCGCATCCGTGCTGTGTCCTCCGGGTCAGGAGCCCAGCCAACTTCCAGGCAAGATGAAGTACTCCTTTCCAACACTCCGCCACCATATGTGCCTTTTCTGAATGTCTCCCTCTTAGCACCTTTTAGTGAAGTACTCACAGTACTGAGTTACACTGGAGTTCCTCCTGTCAGATGTTCCTAAGAATTCTACTTGTACGGCAGACAGCTGTAGCCTGCTTCGGGGACTCCTTCTACCTAGTCCCGGCTCACACACGTTGCTGTTGTGCCCCCAAGTCTGGTGTGGGAATAAAATGGTCACTACTTCTATTCCTCCGGTGTCTGCTGCAGGCCCATTAGTATCCATGCAACCTTGGGGACCGGACCCCGGCCTTGCGCTTAGAACTTATGAAGGGTTCTCCTCTAACCCTGGTCCTTGTTCTCTTATTCTCCTCACGTTCTGTATCAATCCTTTCTTTCTTATGGAGAGTCAGGCTTTCTATCAATGTTCCTTTCTTGTGTCAGCAGACCCAGATCACTGAGGTCGGCTGCAGCACTTCCTTCATCCATCCCACTCAGGGGATCTCCTTTCACAGACTGACCTCGTCAGACTCCTGTGACTAACTGACTAAATCCTATCCTCTTCCCGCTCTTTTAGTGCAAACTAAACTCCACCCGCCTCCCAGCACGCTTCGTGTTCCAAGCAGGGAGCCACCAAAGGTTGCTTTGCTACACTACTATGTTATGTGGGATGCAGGTGTTGGAGTGTGGTCAGGTGTCTCCACCTTACCTGGATAGTGGGGAACCACACCTCAGGAGGAGGTGCAGTACCTCTGTGGCAACTGAACCCTCAGGGGCGCCAAATAAGCGTTTAGCTCCCTGGAATGAGAGAACAGTAGATGAATGTACTGTTTGGCATGCTATATCTATAATTTGGGACATACTTGGATGTGCTCGGAGATTTAGCTTCTGTTGCAGCAGATGAATGATTTGCGGCTGCTAGACAGGCTGAATACATATGGGGATTTCCTAACAAACAGGCATTCCTCACATGTATTCAGGCTGTCTAGCAGCCACAAATCATGCAGCTACGGTGACAGAAACTAAATCTCCGAGCACATCAAAATACTCGGAGGACATCTGAACATGCTCGGGAAATCTCGAGTAACA
This sequence comes from Dendrobates tinctorius, assembly GCF_039654945.1. NCBI lineage: Eukaryota > Metazoa > Chordata > Amphibia > Anura > Dendrobatidae > Dendrobates > Dendrobates tinctorius. The sequence continues at coordinate 73,583,881 of NW_027361728.1, read as the reverse complement.
AGTATAATCGCTCATCACTACTCACAATTGCTGCTTTTTGAGGTAACTCATTTCCTTGCCTGAGGTAACAAGCTTCACTGCTTGTATTTTCACAGGAGTGTTTCTGCTGTGTCTCCAGAACACTGAGCTCATCATAAATCAAGTCAGTAACTTAGGAACTGAGATTATATGTCACAGACATGATTTATGATGGGCTCACAGGAAAGGAAAATGTGTTGCCTAAGAAAACAGCAGCTGTGAGCATGTTGTTTTGTCTGTATACTCACTTTTCATAGGTAACTTATGTTTACTCCCTGGCTAGGAGATGTGGTATGTGCCAACCATGAACTGAAGCAGTTCTGCATGGTTGGAGTCAGCCATTACACAGAACACAGCAGGGGCACACTTAGAAGATTATCTTGGCACAGGAACATTTGTTTAAACATCCAAATGTGGAACTTTTTATTATTCCAAGATCCATTAAGTAAAATCTACTTTGTTCATTGTCAAACCTCTCTAAACAATGCAGATTTAGTGCAGATTTTCCCAGTGCCTGAGAATGGGTGGCTTGAATCTGCAATCAGTATGCAAAGCAATGGAATTCGAAGTGCTCACCTCTGGTGGTGGATTCTTTGTTCCCAGCAGGGCTTTTCTACCAGTCTCTGTGCAAATATTCCATCTCATGTGACAGCTATAAGCATTTAACGGCCGTTCTTATCGTATGGGATGGAACATTGGCACAGGAGTCGGGGATATGCTGTGATCGAATGATCACCCGTAGGGGAATCTTCTTTTTTTTTAAATATGCCACTATTAGTCTACAGGGAAATCTTCAGCAAGATCTGCACAATCTGCGGCTGCTGACTTTGACAGCATGGGCAGAGCTTCTGAGCTTTCCAGACAATCAAAAATCCCTTTAATATATCAAGCATACAGTATGCAGGATTTGTCTTGTACTTACACAAATAATAGACAAAATACTAGTGTAGGAAGATTTGCCCAGTTGTGTAGTGAAGTGGGAGGGGTCGTTGCCATTCAGAAGTCTGAGGAAGCTGAATTACAACCCTTGATGGAACTGTAATGGATAACTTGAATAAAAAACAAAACAAAACAAAAAAAAAAAAAACATGGATAACTTGATCAAAGTGGTCACACAAGGATTGTTCACAGAAAAAAATGTTGGGGAGCAGCCAGCTGTGCTGTTTTATGTGCCCCTTCAGTCTTTATCAATCCAGAATTCTCTGGATGGCTATGATAAAAAGAGGCTTTAGTGGGATATATAAACAGGAGCTCTAAAAATTAGAATTCTGGGCAAAATCCCATGCACATGGATGTTGGCTTTTTACAGTGAAAGTCTGTTATATCTCCAAGCCAAAAGGCACACAGTGTGACTTGGCTCTAAGCAACACCCAATAAAAATAGTATTTCATGTTCCATCTGACTGCTTATGTGGAATATGTGCATGTTTTAATGACATTAAGTAGCTCTGTTTTTAGTACTCAAGAATGTAACTATTTTAGTTTTTACTGTTATTTGACCATTTTTAATAGGGCAGCACTCGAGTCAGCAGTATTCATGTTGACTAAACCTGCATCGAGGTCACCGACATTGAATTAATTGCACTTTATTATGTTTTTAGCCTGGAAGGAAGTTATCCAAAATGATTCATTTAAAATTAATCAGATTATAGAAACATAAAACATTTATTTTGCAGATTAAAGTTCTTCTCGACTAATATTCAATTTAGTAAAAATCAGTAGGGGTGCCATTTCAGACCACTGCCATGCCACTGCAACCTGACTGCAACCAATCATGATTAATTATATCCACCAAAGAGCAATCCCTTATCTTTCAATTATTTCACTTATTTTTCAGTTTAGTCTACAAACTAATCAGTTGCCAAAGCAGAAAAATACATGGCACATGAGATTATAAACCAAATTACATCAATACTCAACTTTATAGCAGTTGAAAAAATAAATGTCACATAGAATGAGACCCTGAATGGAAGTACTGTATTTGGTCTTGGCCAGCTTTATTAAGCTTATCCATATTGTATCATGGAGTGAGTGTGTATGCAGTGGATTTAAGAGCAGATTTTGCTCCATATAGGGCAGGTGCCTGCTGCAAGTAACAGCCACAACCTGCCATTGCTGTTTTACCACTTTAATGCCAATGTCAATATCTGTCAGGAGGCTCCTTACTACTGATCTGAAACGGCAACACATAGTGCGCACTGTGATTGTGCACATGTAGGTAGGGGTAACCGACATGGGGGTGACCCGCTTCTTGCCACAGACAAACACAAGACTGAGACAGAATTTAGATTCAACAGGTCTGTTTTTATTGGCCGTCCTCCTGACGACCACAACAATTCACCACAGCAGCTTCACACTTCTCCGTACACAGGCCCAGGTACCTTCACTTCTTTTTTACTGTAGTCGTGGCGTCCCTCGTGGCTCTTTTCACTGTGGCTGCCCTAGGTCCATCCACCACAGTGCTTCTCCAGTCTGAGTACGCCGTCCGTTTGGTACCGCCAGGCTGTCTTCATCTGCGGCTACTGTCCTTTGGGCCACCCCCCCGTGACCACCTCATCTGTCAGTCCCCTCCGGAGCCTTTCTACTGTCTCTTTCTCCTCAGCAGAACTTCCTCTCTACTGTGCTCCTCTCACTGACTGAACTCTCCAGAACCTTCTCTCAACCTTTTATACTTCCAGCTCTGGTAACTCCGCCCACCATCACCTGACAGTTTTTCTGACCAATGGCAGTTGTTCAGTCCCACTCTTACACTCTCCACTGCCCTCTAATGGTCAAACTACAATACTACACTGTTGTGAGCTCATTTTCTGCTCCTCCTTCCGTTCTCCCTCTGGTGGTGACAGGAGGTAGTGAGGTTGGTTTAATTGGTAGTGATCTGCCACCTGATAAGGAGGATAACGATTGGATCTCTGGAGTATCAGACTGGATATAAGACAGCCGACGCCCTATCCTGGTGCTGGTGATTCAGTCTGCTTCTCAGGTCTTGGACTTCAGCTCTGTTCCAGTCTTCTCAAGTTAAGTTTGTTTTTGCTATTGTTCACACTTGCTCTTGTTGGTCAATTCAGTTTTTTGTGGTCAGTCAGCCCCTGCTGGGGTTGTGCTGAATTTCCACTCCCATTTATCTGTATTTGCCTTTTGGTCCCTTATTAGATTGGCCTCTTTTGCTCTGTCTCAGAATATTTCAGAGTGCTAATATAGTGGGAGAAGTCTAGTGACTTCAGGGTTAATTTTACTATCAGAAGTGTTGGACATTATTTTGGTAGGGTTTTTGGCAGATTGCAGACAGTGGCTTTCCTTTCCTGTCCTTTCTAGCTAGTCGGGCCCCATCATTTGCTCAGCCTATTTTTCTGCCTTTGTGTTTTCATCTTGTTTCACCGTCAATACATGTGGGGGGCTGTCTTTCCTTTGGGGTCTGCTCTGGGGCAGTGAGTTCTCCTCTTTTCCTGCTTTAGGCTTATGTAGCTCTCCGGTTGTGACGAGGCGTCAAGGATCATCGTAGGTACGCTCCACGACTGCTGCTAGTTGTGTGGTAAGATCAGGGATCTGCAATCTGCATAGTTACCAGCCCCTCTGGTTTTCTGAGACTTGGCTTGTGTTGTTTTTTCCTCCTTGGTGACCCATTCATAACACTACCCCCTTTCTCTTTATCTCAGCGGTTTCCCTCCTACACTGCGCTACACCTCCGCCTTCCCACTACAGACAGGTCTGTCCGTCAGTTCACCTTCCCTACACTCCTCCTTCCTTTATCCATTGTCGTCCTCGACAATCTTTTACTATTCTACAGGAGTGTACCTCCCACTTTTCTCCTTTTCTGTGGCTCTTTTCCATTCGGACCGCCATGACCGAGGCCCTAACCTATCAGGTCATTGTCAGTGTCCTTCTATTCTTCTTGGGGGTGTGTGGTACTGGGGGCCTGTCTTAAGGACCACTGTCTGTTTCCATTCTACTTGTTTCTTCATCCTGTCAAATTAAATAAGTAATTGTCGGCATACTCCAAGTACCCAGGACCTGTTGAACACATTTTTTTTTAAATAACACTCCAACATTTCAAATTTACTACACATCCTTCTATAGTTACTGCAATATGTATTTATCAGAACATCTTTTTTTTTTTCTTTGACTTTTTTTTTAAGCAAAACATTATTCTCTCCAAAATGTTAAACATAGGAGGACAGGGGTGCTCCCCCTTCCTTTAAGAAGAACACTCCCTCCATGCATCCCTGCTGCACTAGGAGTAGGGTATTCTACCCCAAGGGGATGCGGAACAGTCCCCTCATTGTGCAACGGTGCATTGCAGTCCCGGCAGTCCATTTTAATGGGTACTCCGGGCCACCTCCTGGCGGCCGATGTCTTGCCAAAACAGGGGACTCCACAGCCGTGAAGTCTCTGGGATGCTTACAGTATCTCTGGGCCTCTAGTGTCCCTGATTCTCGAGACCCAGGAGTCCTCGTCTCTTTATGGGGGCTCGTACCCCTCAGGGTAGGTGATGATGGCCACCGTATAGTAGCCACTGGGGCAATACTCTTTTATAATAGGATACCAGATCTCCCTCCCGTGGAGCCCGGCCATGCTTGATTGACGCTACATTCAGATAAATTTTGTAGCTGGTGGCGAGGTCCCGAATAAAGCCATAGCCCTTGGCGGTATCCATATACACCAGCCGCCCGTACGACCGAGGGGTAGACATGGAAGCCTCCCCTTTCTCATGAAGCAACACCCACACCTCCCGCTCTTTGGCCTTCTTCTTCTAGAGAATCTCCTCAACCCAAGCAGAGGGTCCGGTATAGGTTGCAGAGTCCGGTGGGTGGGCCGCAACCGAGAGTGGAGCAGAGGCGGTCGCAGACATTGGGGAGCAGGCCGCAACCGGAGTAGTAGACAGGGCAGAGGCGGCCACAGGCATCGTCAGGTAAGCTGTGGAGTCGGCTGCAGCCGGGATCAAGGCAGCCGTGGGCTCCAGTGAGTAGGCCACAGCCGAAGCCGTGGATGGGATAGTAGCGGACGCGGATGCCGCGGTGATCTGAGGTGGGCCCAAAGTGAAGGCAGGCCCCGATGGATAGCCCACAGCCGGAAGACGGAGCGTTGCAGGGGCGGCCGCAGGTTGGTTCCGCGCCGGAACCGCCGGGCTGGGCGGCTCGGGAAGGTTGTCAGGAGCCGTAAAGTCATCCAGGGCCGTAGTCGCTGGAGAGCGGGAGGTTGGCCGGGGAGGATGAGGGCCTGTGTCAGGGCCCGGGGGCCTGTCTTGTGCACTGCGCATGGGGGCGGTATCTTCTAGCGATGCCATCGGCTGGGCCGGGGGAACGCTCACCTTCCCCGGCTTTGCGGCTCCCAGCAGGCTTTCCCGCAGCTCCTTCAATAGCCATGGATCTTCACCCTGCCGTCAGGCAGGGCCGGCCTCCAGGCCCAAAGGCTCTGTGGGGAGAACTCGTGCAGATTCTTCCATCGGCTGTTCCAACAGGGTCCGGGGTATCGAGAATGGCTCCCAGGGGCATGTCTCCCGATGGGATTCGATCTCCTGACACCATTTCCATTCCAGGTGTCCAAGGCCATGGCAGCTGCAGCGTCGCATCTCGTCCATGTTCCCGAAGCTCAATGGCGCCAAGCAGCTGCACCCAGTCTCTCCACCCGGGCAACTCCCATTCTTGGGTGGGTCGTTGATCGGCCTCTCCACCCACCTTCCAGGGCCCAGCATTGGAGGGCGGCTGTCTCCTGATGTAGGCCGCTCCCTCGAGGGGCGGGTGCGACATAGTCCCAGGTTGACCAACATGGCTGCAAACTTCTGTGTATCTTTTTGGTGCTGAAATGTCACAGCCATTTTGACAAAACACTTTTCTGCTCCGGACCCACCAGCAATCCTAAGCACTGTCCCAATTTGTAATCCACAGGGAAAAATAAAATCTTCACTCCGTACAGCTTGGGGTCCTTTGGTACTTTGAGGCAAGCTTGCCGCTGAAGGTGTTGTATTTGTGGCAATAATCCTGCCGACTACGCCAAATGAAGGTAGAGGTAACCACAAAGGGGGGTGACCCACTTCTTGCCGCAGACAAAGATGAGACTGAGACAGAATTTGTATTCAACAGGTCCGTTTTTATTGGCCGTCTTCCTGACGACCACAACAATTCACCACAGCAGCTTCACACTTCTCCGTACACAGGCCCAGGTACCTTCATTTCTTTTTTACTGTAGTTGTGGCGTCCCTCGTCGCTCTTTTCACTGTGGCTGCCCTAGGCCCATCCACCACAGTGCTTCACCAGTCTGAGTACGCCGTCCGTTTGGTACCCCCAGGCTGTCTTCATCTGCGGCTACTGTCCTTTGGGCAACCCCCTGTGACCGCGTCAACTGTCAGTCCCCTCCAGAGCCTTCCTACTGTCTCTTTCTCCTCAGCAGAATGTCCTCTCTACTGTGCCCCTCTCGCTGACTGAACTCTCCAGAACCTTCTCTCAACCTTTTATACTTCTAGTTCTGGTAACTCCGCCCACCATCACCTGACAGTTTTTCTGACCAATGGCAATTGTTCAGTCCCACTCTTACACTCTCCACTGCCCTCTAATGGTCAAACTACAATACTACACCCTTTCTCTTTATCTCAGCAGTTTCCCACCTACATTGCGCTACACCTTCGCCTTCCCACTACAGACAGGTCTGTCCATCAGTCCACCTTCCCTACACATATTGCATAGTACATAGCGAGCTAGGACAGACAAGGGACCAGACCCACCTCTAAAATGAGTGTCACTGCTAACGCTTAATTTCAGGGAGGGGGCAGAGGCTGCGGCAGTGACAACAACCCCTGCCCACTGATGACACTTTGAGTATCCCAGATTGCACTTAGATACTCAAACGAAGCATCATCACACAGGCAGTAGAGAAAAAGATACAATAGCAGTTAGATACTGTAGTAAGTGAACTGTCTTAAATATTTCATGCAAGTACAGTCATGGCCGAAAGTGTTGGCTCCCCTGAAATTGTTCAAGAAAAGGAAGTATTTCTCACAGAAATTATTGTAATTACACAAACACATATTTATTTCATTTGTGTGTATTCGAGTAACAAAAAAAAACAGAAAATAGACACATTGGACATAATTTCACACAAAACCCCAAAAATGAGCAGGACAAAAATGAGCAGGATTGTAGGCACCTTTCCAAAATTGTGGATAAACAACTTTATTTGCTCATTTATTTGCACATTCAAACTCACCCGTGGCAAGTAAAGGCCCTGTCACACTGATTTTGTGACACATCAGCGATCTTGCCAGCGAGATCACTGTGTGTGACGGGGATCAGTGACAGGCCCTCCTGCCGGTTATCGCTGATCGTGCTCGAGCGGCCTGGGCCGTTTTTTGATCGCTGGTCTCCCGCTGCCCAGCGCGCATCGCTGTGTGTGGCAGCAAGAGACCAGCGATCAGCGATACTGGATGCTGGCTGCTAATGTAAACGTTGGGTATCCAGGAGCCGCGGCTCCTGGATACCCGCTGTTTACCTTGGAAACTGGCGTACACGCTGGTTTCCAAGGTAAACGTTGAGTATCCAGGAGTCGCGCGGCTCCTGGATACCCGACGCTTACAACCCATGGAACTCTATGAAGCTAATATCCCTGGATGTGGATGCCAGAGAAAAATTGATGGAAGGTTGCCACGTCGGATAATATGGATAGTTTTTTAGGATAGGAATCACTGCACCACCAGGTTCAAAGTGTGAGCCAGGCAAGGTATGTGTGTGAGTTTTGCACGGGTTATGGCTGCCACAAAATTACGGCCGTTATCACTGACTACCTTGCCTGGCTCAAGATATAGAGTGCCCAGCCATGACTCAGTTTATCGCTGCAAGTAGTCGGCCAGTACCTCCGCGGTGTGTCTGTTGTCGCCCAAAGACATCATCTTTAACACAGCCTGCTGATGCTTACCAATAGCTGTTCAATAGTGGGACACCTCGTGTGCAACACTGCAACACTACCAGCTGCGGATGGAGTGCTCGTGCGACTGCGCTCTGTGGACGAGCTTTCGCATATGAAGGAGGAGGAGGGTTGAAAGCCTACAGCCAACTGTTTCCTATACCGTGGGCTAGGCAGCACTGTTCCACTGCCGTTGTCCCCTGTGGAGCCTGCATCCACCACATTAACCCAGTGTGCAATGATGGACATGTAACGGCCCTGGCCATGCCTACTGGACCATGCATCTGTTGTGAGGTGCACCTTTCCACTCACTGATTGCTTGAGTGCATGGACAATGCGGTCTTTCACATGCAGGTGGAGGGTTGGGATGGCTTTTCGAGAAAAGAAGTGCCGACTGGGTAGGTCATAGCGTGCGACTGCGTAGGGCATGAGCTCGCGGAAAGCTTCGCTTTCAACCAAACGGTAGGGCATCATCTCTAATGAGATTAGTTTAGCAATGTAGGCATTCAAACACAGTGTACGCGGATGAGAGGATGAGTACTTTCTTGTCCTACTCAGAGTGTCTGGTAGGGTGAGCTGGATTGGGGAGCTGCATATGGGGGAAGTAGCGGAAGATCGGACGGAGTGAGAGGGGGTTGGTGGTGATGGCCTAGATTCAGTGTTGTGTTGCAAAACCATTGTGATTCCCTGAGTGCTTTGGCCTTGCGACGGCACCTCAACATTTAGTGCTGGTGGTGTGCTTAACGGTGGCGGTGGTCTTACAGTGGGGGAAGCGATGGAGCGTTGCTGGCTACCTTCAGTCGGAGCGGGTGCACATGTGCTACCTGAGGTTTTGTAGTCCAACCACGCTTGCAAGTGCATGTTGATTAAATTTCTAAGCATGCAACTTGTATTCAAATTTCTGAGTTGTTTACCTCGGCTAAACGTACTTCTGTACTTCTTACAGGTAACCTTTGCCTCATCAGTAGGATTTTTGACAAAGAAGTGCCACACTGCACTCTTCCTACTATGGTATACATTTTCTGGCCTTGCACGCTGTGCTAAGTTGACCGTCTGGCCAAACTGTCCTGCAACTCTTTTAGTTTTTGGTCCACTTTTTGGACAGCTACAGGCCTGCCAGATAACTACTGCTGCGATGTCAATGCCTGCTGCGGATCCTTCTCCTTATCTGAACTATTGCCAGCGCCACCCTCCTCTCCCAATGGATGCCAATCCGGGTCAAGAACTGGGTCATCCTTCACCTCCTCTTCAAAGTCATCTGCATCTTCCTCTCTACCTTCCTCTGTGTCACTGTGTAAGGTGGTATAGTATGCGGGAAAGGGCACCTGAGTTTCATCAGGGTCTGATTTGGGCTCAGTAGACTGCGAGGGCAATGTAGTGCTCTCGGTCAATGTACCAGCAGAATCATCTAGCATTGGCTGTGCATCAGTGCACTCCATGTCAGATTCATCTTGGACTGGGGAATTCAGGATTTGACTGGATAACCCAGGCATGGTATGTGAAAAGAGCTCCATAGAGTAATCTGAAGTGTGGGCTGCCGCATCCTTAACTTTTGGTGGGGGTGAAGGACATAAGGAATGGTGTTTTTCCTGACCAGAAACCTGCACCGATGACTCTGTGCTTGCAGGTTTCGACCGTTCAGAAGAGAAGGCAATAGAGCCGGTGGCTGTTTTGGCAATGTACGCCAAAACCTGTTCCTGATGCTCCGGCTTTAAAAGCGGTTTTCCTACTCCAAGAAAAGGGAACCTTACAGGCCTTCTTGGGCCAGACGATGACGCAGGCTTAACAACTCCTGCCTTAGCTGCTATTGTGATTTTGCCAGAACCAGCCGATGTACCACCACCATCAGTACCAGCTGTGCCCCCCTGCCCACGTCCATGGCCTCTTCCACCATACTTCCTCATGTTTGGGAAAATGTACCAAAAATACTAGCAGAGAGATGGTACTGTATGAGGAGTGTCCAGCTGTGTAAGGTGTATTAAAAAAATTAAATCTACGTATATATTTTGTTAGTCACAGACGCTCTCCCAGTATGTATTTGACCGTAATCCAACAAGCAGTTATACGGAACTGTATCAGAAGTGTACAGCTGTATATGTTTTTTGTGTAACTAACAATCTCCGTATATGTATTTACGGAGTGTCACACACAGACGCTGACTCTGTATAGATGTGACAGTAATGCGAACGGCAGATATACAATACTGTTTGAGAATCGGACAGCTCTATATGGTGTCTGTATGGAAAATTCTCAATCTCCATCTATTTTTATACGGAGTGACAGACGCTGTCTCTGTATAGTTTTGACTGTCATAAAACAGCAGATATATGAAACTGTTTGACAGCTCTATAAGGTGTAGGTCTGGAAAAATGGAAAATCTCCTCGGTTTGTTTTTCCAGAGTCACACAGATAGCTTGTATTTGTCCGTGATACCAGCCGCTACACGGTCATGTGTGAGGAACGTACACAGCTATACGGTGTCTGTATGGAAAATTGCCAACCTGCATCTATTTTTATATGGAGTGACACACGCTGTCTCTGTATAGTTTTGAAGTTTTGACCATAATCAAACAGCAGATATGCGAAACTGTTTGAAAAGCGGGCAGCTCTATAAGGAGTAGGTCTGGAAAAATGGAAAATCTCCTTGGTTTGTTTTTCCAGAGTCACACACAGATAGCTTGCATTTATCCATGATAACAGCCGGTACACGGTAGTGTGTGAGGAGCGTACACCTCTATATGGTGTCTGTATGGAAAATTGTCAATCTCCGTCTATTTTTATACGGAGTGACGCATGCTGTCTCTGCATAGTTTTGACCGTGATCAAACAGCAGATATAAGAAACTGTTTGAAAAGCAGACAGCTCTATAAGGTGTAGGTCTGGAAAAATGGAAAATCTCCTCGGTTTGTTTTTCCAGAGTCACACTCAGATAGCTTGTATTTGACCGTGATACTAGCTGGTACATGGTAGTGTGTGAGGAGCGTACACCGCTATACGGTGTGTGAAAAAATGAACGCTCGGTAACTCACCAGAACAAAATTATAAAAGTTGGAGTGCTTTGAAGAAAGCAGTTTGAACAGCAGTGTGCACACAGCAATGCAGCTATCAGGTAGCCTTAAAAGGCAGCCTAATCACCACCAGCGCTGCTGCACACAACAAAAATCCTCCCCTTTCACTGCACACTAACTGTACAGTGAAAAGCGCTATCAGCAGAAGCAATTTTTTTTTCTTCCCTGCCTAACGCTCTCCCTTATTCAGAATCAGCAGCAGCACCTCTCCCTATTCTAAGATCGGCAGAAATAAGATGGCGGTGGGCGGTCACAGCCTTTTATAGCCACTGTGACGCCACACAAAGCCAGCCAATCGCTTTAATGCCCTTCTCTAAGATGGTGGTGGCCACTGTCCATGTCATCGCGTTGCCCACAGTGTGCATCCTCCATCATTGGCTGAGAAAAGGCGCTGGAAGCATTATTTGAAACGCGACATTGGTGCTCGGCTCGGCGACCTCATGGCCGACCTCATGCTATGGTCGAGTTTCGATCGGCGATACTCGACTTTAGCTAAAATCGACGATTTTTGAATATGACCAACCCGTTTTGCTCAACTCTAGTGATGAGCACTGACCAGACTTTGCTACCTTCTGTGATAGGCAGCTCACTGTCAATTTACAATGTACATACAGAACCTGATGTGGGCAGAGGTAACTTTCTGAGCGCTTCTGTATCTAACAACTCTGATCGTGTCACAACCGCTGCACCCAATAAACTAAGTGACACATCGTTGGAATCAGTGTCTCTGCCCCAACAATAAGCTGCTCTCAGATGAGGTAGCAAAAACTTGGTGACAAATTCCCTTTAAGAAGCTGAGGAAAAGCCTGTCCAGAAGTATAGAAACAGTATAAGTACATTACACCCACAAGTTGCTTGCATTAAAAAAATATTGCCCGCCCTCAGTTTTGTTCTCATAAGTTAGTTTCTCACGTGTTAGGCAAAGTTTACCTTTCTAGGATGCTATATCATAGTATAGGCATGGTAAAAAAAAACTGTAATATTGCTGCTGGTCCTTTGCAAAACTGGGTTCCTTATGTGAAATACTGAACTGCATTCTGTGAAAATATAGAGTAGTAAGCCAGTCAAGAACAAGCCACAGGGTTTGTTATTCAAGCATTTTCACAATTGCAATACTTGCAAATCGCTGCAAATTGAATATTTTAGAAAAAAAAATTGTTGAATCTGACAAAGTGGAATCTCTAGAGATTCGTTCACCTTAACACTTTACCCTAATGAAACACAACTTGAGTCTGGTTTCACACGACAGTGTCTCCTGTACATGTAGTGACAGTTTTCTCACGTACCAGAGACACTGACACACGTAGACACTGACACACGGAGACATTTCCGTTTTAACATGGACACATGGCCCGCAACACGTGCTGCACACGTGCACACTGAGAACTGTTCACACGGTCCTCCATGCTCACGGACGGCCGCCGGGAAGAAGCGGCTACTGTAAGCACTGTTCCCGGTGGCTGGTGCTGACCGCGGCTGTAATTCTGCTCTCCTGCTCTGCCGACAGGAGAGCAGAATGAAAGAAAACCCGACGTGGGGTCCCCTTCATTTTCTTAACCAACCAGACGAAACTTACAGCTGGGGGTTGCATCCCTCAGCTGTCAGCTTCAGCAAGGTTGGTTGTGAAGAACAGAGGGGTCCCCACGCTGTTTTTTAAATTATTTAAATAAATAATTTAAAAAACCGGCGTGGGATCCCCCTATTTTTGACAACCAACCTCACTAAAGCTGACAGCTGAGGGCTGATATTCTCAGGCTGGTAACGGGCCATTGATCTTGGCCCCCCCAGCCTAAAAACAGCAGCCCCCAGCTGCCCAGAAAAGGCGCATCTATTAGATGCACCTAATCTAGAGCTTTGCCCGGTTCTTCCCACTTGCCCTATAAAAATTAAAGCAGTGGGGAATGAAAATATACCAAAATAAACAGTTTACCCCCTGACGAAGGAGAGCAACTCCGAAACTCACGTCGGGGCGTGTTATTTTGGCACCATTAGCTGGCTCACCAGGTAATTGTTAATTTCTTGTTTTATTTTTTCATTGTGTGGCGCTTCATTTTTATCACTTATAGGTATTCACTGCCACTTTTTGAGCGATACCACTATTGCACTTTACTTGAAGTTGGCTTTTGCCAACATCATTTTTTGCAACACATCGCACTATATTTTTGTGTTTTTGGGTCATGGTATGCATTTTATTTACCTGTCAATCATTGAGCCAGTTTAGCATGTTTATTAGGAAAGCTTTATTATATAGCTTATTATGTATTTATACCATGTATACATTTGGGGTGCCTTTTTTAGTTATTTTAAGTGTACACCTATTGTTGTTTTATATCTTAATAAAGGCCATTTTTTGATTATTTTATTCTGTGTGTTTCTTTATTATATATTACACACATAATATTTTCTTTTATTTCTACACCCTGCCGGTTTCATCTTCCACCATACCCAGAGTATACAGTGGCCACTTGCCCTATAGTAGTGGCAAGTGGGGTAATAAGGGGTTAATGGCACCTTTCGATTATAAGGTGACATTAAGCCTGGATTAGTAATGGAGAGGTGTCAATAAGACACCGATCCATTACTAATCCTACAGTAAGAAAGGGTTAAATAAGCACAATCACACAATAAGAATTAATTATTTCAATGAAAAAATACAAAACACTGGTAATTCCTTAGCGAAGCCCTCGTTCTTCTGAAAAAAAGTTGAAAATAATAAAACAAATCTATACATTACCTGTCCTGTGCTCAGTCACATCCCACAGAGTAAATCCATCTCAGAGGTTAATATATTTACAGTGGGAGCACTGCTAATACAACCGTTCCCGACTGTAAATGACTGGGGAATGAATGGAGCAGCCGTCGACCTGCTCAATAACTAGCGGTGACGTGATTGCTCATCACTGAGTCTGGCTCTGCTCCATTCAAAGCTGACAGCTGAGGGATGCATCCCCCAGCTCTGTTTAGTCTGGTTGGTTGTGAAAATGAGGGAAACCCCACGTTGGGTTTTCATTCATTCTGTCAGCTGCGATCAGCACCATCCGCATGGAACAGCGCTTACTGTAGCGCTTCTTCCCAGCGCTGTCCGTGTGGTCCTGATGCGGCACACGGTTGCCACACGTGTGCCACATGGAGGTACCACGTGTCCATATGGACACACGGATAGCTCCGGTACCGGTTTTTCCGGTACCGGAATTATCTGGGCGTGTGAAACCACCTTGAGAGTGATGCTATGTGATCAATAACTTCTTACTACTAGCGAGCTACAGGCCACTTTATGAATAATAAACACTGAATTCTTTATCATATAAAATGCTGAATTTGGACGACTGCTCAACAACTGCTAACAATCATTTCTAAAAGAAAACAAATTGTTCTGGAAATTGCATAAAATGAGTATTTTCTATGCCACAAGAACAGGAAATAATGGAGATTGATTAGATTTGAAGCTCAAACTAAAGCATCTGTATCCATTACCATACTTATAATAAAATATTAGTGTAAAATTTTTCAGCACTTGTCCAACACCCAGAGTCAGGCGCAGGCGAGCAGCGATCCTCAGAGATACATTACACGGTTGTACACATGACATCATCCACTAGTGTATCTCAGATACTTGTGGTTAACAATAACATCAATCTTTTCAATGACACTGATTTAGTTGTTTGCTTGTAAAACAATTGCTTCAAGTTAATTAGAGGGATTTTTTTTAAATAAAGGACAGATCTCTAAATTTCAATGAGAATGAAGTAAGAATGTATATGTGAGATGTAAATGTAGCCATCTTATGAAAGCACCGTAACAAGCCAAATCAAAGTTTGCAAATACCTAAAGATCTGTGAATGACAAATGATTGTACACACAAAACTTAAGTGAGCAGAACACACAGATATTCACAAATATGCATTTATGATTTCACAAATAGAGATGATCTATACCAGTGTTCTTTTATCGGCACCACATGTGTGCAATCACAATCAATTTTAGCTCAGCTTTCATTTTTCCTGAAAAGAGTAAAATAATTAAACTTCATTTCTGAATAACAAAAACAATTTAGATGAATGAGACCTTGTGCCATATACCGATACTCTTAATTTAAATCTTTAGAAGAGTTTCAGCAATTTTATTGTCCATTGTAACTCAATGGATAACACTCTTGCTTTGCAATACTGGGTTCATGGGTTGAAATCTCACACAGCGTGAGTGGCCCTTTGTATGGGAGAGTTGGGCAAGATAGCTACCTGCCAAACGATCCTATAAACTATCATTTAGCAGCCAGCTTTCCAATGTGTATGGGGGCTATCGTCTTCTGATATATTTCACATTATTTAGACAGTAGTATTTTCACTCTTTTTGTTGTTCATGTGTGCAACGTACAACACTCAGATCCTGTAATGATCTATTGTCAAGTCTGACAAATTAAGGATTACAACATCTACATTATTACAGGATCAAAACGAACACCAGCCCATGAATAAAGCAGCAAATCCACCATCAGTACAACAATATAGCACCAGAACCATCATCAGTACAGGAATATGGCATAACTTAACTTTTGGGACATATCTTATAAGTTTTAATCCTTTAATTCTGAGGAGATTGGTGTGGGCCTGAGTACTGAGAACCCAAAGAATACTCAAAAGACCTAGTAGAAGTATACAGTTCAGATCTGAGTTGTTCTTATCCCTTTGTTCTTTATCAGGCCTCCCCTCTTCTCTGATCTTTTACAGAGCATCCCACATTGTCCTTAGAAATGACAATGTCATTCTAATTCCCCCAGAATAAAAATATTTTCCCATGGTATTCTCTAAGTCAGCCGTATGCTGTGTTGCTCAATAAATAATTACACCTCATTGTGCTGCCTGCACAAAAAAAAATACTCTCAACGATCCAGCAATGTAATGAGATGACCTCACAGCGCTGTCATAAAAAGGCACTAATTATTGTAAACATATTCATATTCATATTAAACCATACAGTATGCGATATATATTCCAGTTTCTCTGAAGCTACAGTTGTCACCATATTTCTCATGCTATTATATCATTATTAACAATGACCAATGGATTTTTTAAAATTATATCAATTTTTTATAGCATATATACTCAAGTATAAGCCAAGTTTTTCAGCACATTTTTTGTGCTGAAAAAGCCCCCTTCGGCTTATACACGAGTGAGAAGATGGCGGAGCAATGGGTCACAGTATGCAGTAGTCAGCGGCCACAGCTAAAACCTGTGCTCGCTGCTAAAGAGAAATGAAAAGTCACTGCACTGGAAATGAATATTAATTTCTCTTATAGCACGCACAGTTAAAGCCGCAGCTGCCGGCTTCCAGCAGCTCCTGCAGCCGGCTCATGTGTCTTCGCTCATTAAGGTAATGAATATTCACCTCTCTCCACTCCCATTAGCATCAACAGAGGTGAATATTTATTACATTAATGAGCGGGGACACGTGATCAGCCAGCCATAGGAGCTGATGGACCACAACAAGATGCTGTGAAGGTGTGTAGGGAAGGTAAGTAGGTTTTTTTATGCTTTTCTCATGGGGGCCTTACATGCAAGAATAGCAATGAGAGCGTGTGGGTGTCTAGGTGTGCAAGGTTTCTGCTGGGGTGCACATGTTGCTGGACATGGTGGACAGGTGAGGAGGACAGGTATGAGAAAATGAGAAGATGGTGGTCAGAGAGAGGGAGAGGGGAGGTTGTGAAGTTAGATAGAGAGCAGAGACAGGTGAATATCAGGTCCATTGTATGTCTGTCTGTGTGGATAGCTGAGAAGGACCACTGAGTAAGTCCAAAAGGTGAAGTAAGGGACAGGAGCTTGGAGGCTGTTGAATGAAGGGTATCAGTAGGGATGTTGAAGTCACCCATAATGATATTGGGAATGTCAGTGGAAAGAAAGTGGAGAAGCCAGGTAGAGAATTGATCAATAAAGGCAGTGGCCCGGAGGTCGGTATATAACGGCCAATTGGAGGTTGGAGGGAGAGTAGATGTGAACAGAGTTGACTTCAAAAGAGGGGAGTATAAGGGAGGGTAGAGACGGGATTGGGTTAAAGGTGCAGGTTAGTAGAAAGGAGAATATCCACTCTTCCACCATGTCTGTTGCCGGGGTAAGGAGTGTGGGAGAAGTGGAGGCTGCTGTAACACTTATGGAATGAATGGAATGCATATGGAACAAAGCTACGTTGTTCACATCTATCTGGAGCTAATAACAGCTGATTGATGGGGGTCCCAGGTGTTATACCCCCACCATTTTGATATTCATATTCTATCCTAAGGACAGGTCATCAATATTATATACTCAGACAACCATTTTAAACATAAAAATGGAATGGGTTGGACTCGGAATTTTACGTACCAGACCTTTTATGTCCGTCATAAGAGTTCTTTTGGTAAAGCACGTAGCATTCTATCTAACAAATACCAATCATCTTTTGCCCTTTTTTATTATGTGACCATCAGATTGGAAAAACTGCTTGTTAAAGGTGAGCATGATCAGACAAAATAGCTTTTACTTATCAGGCAAATGCTTCAGCATGGTGGCTCAGTGACTAGCATTACAGTCTTGCATTGCTGGTTTCCTGGGTTCAAATCCCACCAAGGACAACATCTGCAAGGAGTTTGCATGTTCTTCCCATGTTTGCGTGGGGGTACTCTGCTTTCCTCCCACATTCCAAAGACATACTGATAGGGAATTTAGATTGTGAGCCCCAATGGTGACACCAATGATAACGTATGTAAAGTGCTGTGGAATATGATAGCGCCATATAAGAAGAGCATAATAAAGAATTTCTTTATTTTTTATGTGTTGCTGCTATGTATATGTGATTTTGGGCAGCACGGTGGCTCAGTGGATAGCACTGCAGCCTTGCAGCGCTGGAGTCCTGGGTTCGAATCCTACCAAGGACAACATCTGCAAGGAGTTTGTATGTTCTCCCCGTGTTTGCTTGGGTTTCCTCCGGGCACTCCGGTTTCCTCCCACACTCCAAAGACATACTGATAGGGAATTTAGATTGTGAGCCCCATGAGGGACAGTGATGAAAATATGTGCAAACTGTAAAGCGCTGTGGAATATGTTAGCGCTATATAAAAATAAAGATTATTATTATTTTGGATTTTCAATTTAATATCTGCCTATTTGCTAAATTAATGTCGCTGTCAAACTTTGTTGCATTCTATCTCACCATCTGGGATTACAGGCATGTGTTTCATGTTGATGCCATTTAACAGGATTATATGGCAAAATTTCCTTCCTTTCAAATAGCACTGGACACTAGGAGCTTGTCACCACACCATGACACCGATTGACACATTTGCTATAAATGGCTATGTGCATGAGTACACACAGGTAGGAAGGAGGGTGATATGATTGTGAAATACTCAAGCCTGAAGAAGAGACCTGAGTAGTCTCGAAAGCTTGCAATGTGTTACCATCTTTTCAGTTAGCCATTAAAAGGTATCAACCACTGAGGGACTCTCAATTCTGAATATTTTTCTGAAATACTCAAGGCACTCGTTATATGTGTCTGCAATATTGTTATTGGCTTTGCATTGAAGACTGTGTAAACTGTACAATTTTTGTGCAAGAAATTAAGTAATAGCACAAAATACATAAATGGAATCAGAAAAAACACAACGGTGACAAAATTAAGTAATAAACTCTGGCTTTGTGTCACTTTTACATTTTTACATATTTCTTTCCTGAAGAACGTAGACTTCCATTTTGGGGGTCTCCATGGCTGCTATGCATGTCTAGCTGGTAATTATTTAGTATGTGTTTACTATTATCTATTACTATTACCTATTATTGTCAGCTTATTATTGTCTTTGTAAGCACTTTAACAGTGTGTCCTATTATACCTCATTGATTTCTAATATCACTGACATAAACTGCGCATGTCTGCTTCTCCTACTAAGTATACTGCTCAAAAAAAATAAAGGGAACGCTAAAATGCCACATCCTAGAGAGCACTGAATGAAATATTCCAGTTGCAAATCTTTATTCATTACATAGCGGAATGTGTTGAGAACAATTAAACTTAAAAATGATCAATGTAAATCAACATGAATATCCCATGAAGGTCTGGATTTGGAATGATACTCAAAATCAAAGTGAAAAATCAAATTACAGGCTGACCCAACTTTTAGTGTTCCCTTTATTTTTTGGAGCAGTGTATATACACGAGACCTATGTTTAATTGCGTCCCATATGTTTTAGCTTAGACTGTAAGTTTCTAGCTGTCACTTCATGTAATCTGCATCACTCATTGCTGGTTCTGAAAGTTGCGACACTGCGGAATTCACTACTGTGGAAACCACTGATGCATTTCCCCATAAACCAATGATTTCACAGGGAAGACATTGTGTGAAGCTGATTCTATGTGAACATAAATATGGGACTATTAAAGTGTTCTGCCTATGCTATAGACTTTCCAAAGTTTGTTAAACATTAGTGTAACCTCCTGACACTTGCAGAAATCCATGACCACTTTCAATAACTGCATTTCTGTGCCGCAGACTTCTCATTCAGGATCTTAAGAGATCCCAATTTTTGGGTTACGGCTTTTCTGTAACATGATTTACAGCGTTATACTTTTCGCCATCCTCTTTTGTCATTTAATAAGCAGAAATATTTCGGTAAGAGCACAGATGATGATAACATTAGTAAACTAGCCTAGCTAAATATATTTCAGATGTAGTATATTTCACTCACTTTGGTCCTTTTAATAGATTCCTAACATTTTACTCAAGTAAACGTTTTAGAAGGTTTAATTAGGTTAAAGTCTCTCTATGGCTTCGGGATAAAGTGCAGACATGTAGGAGGCAGGACCCCCAGATACTACTGGAGATATGCACTGACAGTGGAATGCAGCTCTTGGCTATGGAGGAGTCTGGGTGAAATCAGCTGCTGTGTTACTGAACCTGCTACAATGTAAGTGCTTAAGAGATTGAATGCTGCTGATGTGATTCTAATATCTGTATGAATATTGCCATGGAGCGTCAGGTACAAGCGTCGAGCAACGAGTTTACAGCGCATCGTTATCATAATCCTGCTGTATAGTGTTTCTGCAATACACAGCACAATACACAGAGCTGCACAAGAAGGCGACTGCACGAAGTGGGGAAGCTGTGTTAATTTAGAATACCAGGTGTCTAAGGCATTAAGTTTCTCTGGAAAATGCCAAATTGGCATAATGAGACTTATAAGCCATGACTGGGAGTTGAAATATGGAATTAGGCTACTTTCACACATCAGGTTTTCGGCGTCAGGCGCGATCCGGCGTCGTGCCGGAATGCCGGATCCGGCAAATGTTTTGTAAAACCTGAAGTGCCGGATCCGGTTTTCTGCCGGATCCGTCTTGTTCTTGACAGACAAAACCGGATCCGTCTCATCCGGTTCATCCGTTTTTCTATCCGTTTTTCGACGGATTACGCCGGATCCGGTTTTTAAAATTGACCCTTGTGGCCTTCCGAACGGGATTGGCTACTGGAAAACTAGATATAGCATGTTCCTACAGCCCTTCTTTGACAGGTTGTAGAGAAGAAAGTGCAGGTTGGAGAGAAGAGCAAGTTACTGGCGAAGATGGATGTTGTCATTGGAAATATTACCACTACAAGTTCTGTGACGGTTTCAAGGACAATTTTCCACTATACTTTATGTCACCTCAAGGCAGAGTACACTGGGATGACAGAGTGTGAAAGATTTGTGCCCTAAACTTGTGTACCTTCTGGACCAACAGTATATACCTTTGCCAACCAAAGTTGGCTATCTTGTCATGGTCTTACTATTTTTAGCTTTAGGCCACAGGTGTGTACCTGGTTGTGTTTTATGCAAAGTATTTCACCTTTTAACAAAAGTTGTGTACATTGGTAGGAAATCACCAACAATAAACACAACTTTTTAGGTGAAATACTTTGCTTCAAACACAACAAGGAACACAACTGTGGCAAAAAGCTAAAATTTACCCACAGTTATATACCTGGTTTTGAATACCTTTTTACCTTTGAAATACCCTGTATTTAACCTTTTTTTAAAACATAGTTCGCCGCAGAAAGAAATGACAGACAACCATTGTGAAACGATAATTTAACTTTTATTTAAATTTTTTTTTTTTTATGTTTTTAAAGTGCAAAAAACTTTTTTAATAAAGGTTTTAAACCCAATGGGCATTTTTATTACAACAAAAAAAATTACAAATCTGTGTACTGTGGGGTGGAAATACTGCTGGAGGGGCTGCGGGACACTTCGACACTGGGTGTGTGGAGAGAGGACTGGGATCGTGGTGGGGAAGGAACAGTTAGAGGTGAAGGTGTGGAAAAAGCTACAGAATGGGTGGACATGTGGGAGGCAGAAGAGGTGGTGGGCGGTGGAGTGGAGGGTTGGGCAGGGACTGTAGGAGCAGATGATGTTGATGGAAAGTTGTATGGGGAAGGAGTTTGGTACGGGGCAGGTTGCTGGAAGTGGGGAGATGTCTGGTACTGGGGAGGTTGCTGGTACTGGGAAGGTTGCTGGTATGTAATAGGAGGGGGAGGATGGAAAGTGGCTGGAGGGGGTGCAGATGTAATAGGAGGGGGAGGATGGAAAGTGGCTGGAGGGGGTGCAGATGTAATAGGAGGGGGAGGATGGAAAGTGGCTGGAGGGGGTGCAGATGTAATAGGAGGGGAAGGATGGAAAGTGGCTGGAGGGGGTGCAGGTGGAGGAACTACAGTGGTGGGAGGTGGAGGTTGGGAGGTAACCTGCTGTAGAGCACCGTGGCACGAATGCATTACATGCATCTGCTGGGTAGGAGATAGTGTTGCCATGCGCTCCACAACAGACCTGAAAAAGGTGTGGTTTGGCGAAGATCTTGCTTCTGAATGCATGGTTTGCAGAAGTGTCTTCACCTCCAGAATGCTGGAGTTGATCTGCTGAAAGCCTGCGGAGATTTGCTCTGACAAGACTTTGAGACAGTTCTGGAAAGATGCATTCAGATGCAATAACTCTTGCGCATAACTCTTTTCCTGACCCCTCTGCCGCTGCCGCCCAGTACCCGCAGGTGTACTAGAGGCGGCAGGGGCAGAAGGGTGGGGTAAAGGGAAAGCGATCTCCTCACCAGCAGCTTCATGTAATGTAGGCGGCAACGATGCTCCTGTGCTGGTGGATGGGACAGATGGGTCGAATGTGTGGGAAGGCTGGGAAGGTGCAGATGTACCGGGGCGGTCGAAGTGTCCCTCGGTGCCGGTCTCCTCAGGGATCGCCTCAGAAGGGTCCAATCGTGCAGGCTCCCGAGTGCTGCTCACCGTGCTGTGTAATAAAGAGAAAAAAAAACAATTAAAATACTGACATGGTATGGCCCTGGCTGAAAAAAAAAAGTTACATCTAACATTTTTTTCACATGTGGTGTGTAATATTTACCTTCTGGTGAGCATTGTTTCCCGGAGGAACGACAGGGCTTGTGCGCACTTGTACTTGCTCCTGCGTCCTCCAGATCCACTCGGGGCCCGCATCTCTTTATTGAACTCCTTCTTGAAACGATCCCTCACAGACCGCCACCGATTCACAATTCTGTTCCCTGAAACGAGAAAGGAGTGGTTAGTATACAACATCAGTGTTTCCCAAACTCCAGTCCTCATGGTCCCCAGGGGTCATGTTTTCAGGATTTCCATAGTAAATAGAAATCCTGAACACATGATCCGTGGGGACCACGAGGACTGGAGTTCGGGAAACACTGGTTTACATCAAGCAACCGGTACTGTATATACTTACGCTCTTTAATCTGGGCCCGAGCTTCGAGGTCCTCCCAGCGGCCCACAAGGAGAGAACAGATTTCCTCCCAGAGTCGTCGGGTAATGATCAGGTCAGCGTGGCGGCGGTCAGCCATATTCCAGAGCGGCTCCCTTTCTCTGACGAGATCGATGAGGCGGTCCACATCAATCCCTCCATCCTCACCGTCAGAGTCGGGAGCACGCTGTGAAGGCTGTTAAAGAAAAAGACAAAAATAACATAATTAGCCTCCACAAAAGAAATGAAATAAAAAGTGCAAAAAAACAAAGCAAAAATATTTATACTTACACGCTGGTGACCGCCGCGTTGCTGTCGCCGACGACCCTGGGAGGCACTGCGAGGACCTCTTGGCCGAGCACCAGATTGGAAAGACTAGAGAAGAAAACAAAAAATGTTATGTCTTTGGATGTAGGCATTTGTTTGCTGTGTGTGGTCTGCAGAACATTGTTTTCTATGTGTTGTTTGTAGTGTGATGTTGTGTTTCTGCGTTTGATGCAAAAAACTTACCAATTGTGAGCCCACTCCAGGTGTCTGTCCACCCCTTCCTTCTTCTTCTGGGAGCTCCTCTTCATCTTGTGATTCCTGTTTTGAAATAAAAGGCAATGAATAGACATATATTACAGAGATGATGGATTTTGGAAATAAAAACTTACCGTCAAACACTGACGATGCGAGGGAGGGCTCCCAGAAGAAGATGTGCTGTCCTGTTGATGGCCAGACTCCATGGCTGTGGGTATTGCTGCAGCCAGTGATGCCATTTCTGCTGCTGCTGCTGCTGCATCTCTTTGGCGGCTGTTGAATAAAGAGAAACAAAGGGCCAATGAATATCTTGATATTCCATGGCCCTAGTTTGGAGGAATGGGGGATTTGATAATTACCGTCTCTCATCTGCTTCTGGACTCCCCTCCCGTTCAGCATGCTGCTCCATTTGGGGTGGTGCTGATGGTGCTGCTGCTGCAGATGTCTGCTGCCTTCTCCTGCTCCTGGTTCTTGGCTTGGGTGGCATGTTGGGTGTGGCTGAGGGTCCCATTGTCTTGCTTTTATATATCTCCTGTGGGCAGAGCTACTGAGCATGCTCAGACCAAAAAAACCGGATCCGGCGCATTGCGGCGCACATAGGCTTTCATTGTGTGAAAAAGCCGGACGCGCCGGATCCGGCGGGTACGGCTTTTTCGCCGGAGACAAAAAACGTTACAGTAGACGTTTTTTCCAGATGCCGGATCGCGACACATTGCGACACATTGCCGGATCCGGCGAAAACCGGATGAAACGCATGGCCATCCGGCGTGATCCGGCGCAAATGCAAGTCAATGGGGGGGAAACCGGATCCGGCATTGCATTTCGCCGGATCCGGTTTCTGTCAAAAGCGCCGGATCGCGCCTGACGGCGAAAACCTGATGTGTGAAAGAGGCCTTAAACTCTTCAGAGAGGAAGCGGACAGGAACTCTAGTGCCACCTATTGGAAGTAGCAAAGCTAGAAGTAAATATCGACGCTTTGAAATGAATCTGTCACCAGGTTTACGCTGGCCAATCTGTAGGCAGCATATATCAGGCACTGGCTGTATCCGGCAGCTAATTAGTAAAGGGTTAATTACAGTTAGAGTAGTCAGAACGTGGAATGCCCAACACAAGAGGTACTAATGGCAGACACTATCACAGCTTTTGAAAAAGGGCTGGATGATTTCCTCAGTATGCATAGCATTGTGGGTCGGGCTGGGTTCACACTAACCGACGATAAATATGGTCCGTATTTTACATGCGTAAAACGGAGAAATGTCCTATAAACAGTGCTCCGTATGTCATCCGTAATCAAGGTATGGTCGTGTATTTTGCGCATGTAAGCATCCGTATGTAATCCATATAGCATCCGTATGCCGAGATTTTCTCGCAGGCTTGCAAAATGGACATATAATGGATCCCTATGACAGGTTAAAACCCAAATGAAATAATAGACATATACACATAGAATACATATATATATATTGTAGGGATTTGACTCGCTTAGGTGCAGCGGGAGACAAACATGAGGCACGTTCCTTTAAAATTTCACCAGGTTTATTACTCCATAAACCATAGACAGCATAACACTGAAATGTTACCTTCACTTCAGGCAAAGGAACAGAAATGTCCGTGGCTTCAGACTCGGACTGAGAGTCTCAGCACATGCTGGGAGCTGTAGTCCTCCCCATATACACTCTCTGTAGTGTCCCACCTGGACACATGGAAGTCTGTCCACACTCAGACAGACTCCCTCCACACTCTCTCACATGTGCCAAACACCTCAATTACATAGCCCTGTAACCACACCCACAGGTGATCACATGGCTATGACATCACTAAAGGTTGTATAGACACACACAGGTTTCCCTGACACAGTGTAACAGAAAGATCAGCAGTACCTCTGCTGATCAATACACCCTGGAGCCTGCATCCCAAGGCCACCCACCTTGAGACCCATAATGGTCATTTAGGACCCTGCTCCTGTTACCACACTGAATGTGCCTGTACACCCATCCTGGGACACACACACAGCGCCCCCTAGCTGACATAGTGGTAACTACACCACATACCTCCCCCCTCTGTTCAAACTTGTGGGGTTGAACACATGACATCACCCAGGGATCTTGAGACCGGGCACTCATGTCACCTTGCCCTACCAATCGAGAGGACCGTCTCCATCTGTTTCGGCAGTCATACTGCATCATATTTACATTAGGCCTCCCCCGCCCCCAGCGGTCAGTATCTCGGCCTTGGGCTTTGGCCTTCCCGTCAAAGTCCGTCAGGGTGACCAGGCACTCTTTAGTCTCCATCTGTCTGCAGTGCGCTCCATCACCCGACCTTTCTCTCACTAGCTGACTCTCCCGGTTCATACGGTCATGAGTCCCACGTCCAGTTGAGCTAACTGGCTGGTATGAGTCTGACCCTCTGTCGCTACGTCCACCACCGGGTCTCGTGCCTATGCTACTAAGATTAGAACTGCCACTTGCGGACTCTCGACGTTCTTGTCTTCGACTACCTGTCCTTTCATTCTTTGGAGGATCCCTTCGGGTCTTTACAACTTGGGTTGGAGGTGGACGCCACCTGACGTTCTGTATCTGCTTATTCATCTGCAGCCGATCCTGTCTTAGCTGCTCAATCTCCTTCAGGTACGCTACCCGATATTCCAGGAGCAAGCGAAGCTTCCCAATGCTTTCCACCGAACCAACCACAATGACAGGAACCATGTCATCTTCAATAACGACTTGGATTTCACCAGCAGGTGGGATCCTCACTCTCTTCACACAGGATCGATTCACCATCTCCTGCATCACCTTTCCAAGTCTGCCAACGACTTTCCCCACCAGATTTCTGGGTACCGGAATTATGTCTTCCACAAAGCCCAGACGACTTTGTGCTTCCCTTGCAAGCTCCAGACGTCGAGCGGCTTTCCTATTACGCTCCACGAGCATCTGTTTCGTGCGGAGACATTGTAGGTGCATCTCCTTCAGGATAGCCACCCTTCTCTCTGTGTCTTCCGTTTCTGCCAGTATCACCAACTGGTCTGTTTCTGGTGCCCAGCTCACACTATAGGCCTTTACTGCCTTTTTAAAGGTCTCATGCACACCTTCGCTGGCACACGCTTCTCGCACGTCTTCGGGTACCTCCATCACGCACTTGAAGGTCATGGACTTGCTCTCATCCTGGACAGATGGCTCTGGGTTCCCCACGGACACTTCCCTCAAGGTATCTGCCAAGACCGGGTGACTGTCTTGTGCAGCTCTTGGCTCACCATCTTCCTGAGATTTACAGTCTTCAGGACCCTTTTCCAAGATGGGCTTTGGCAGTTCTGCCTTGCTATCAGTTGGGCACGGCCGCTGTACGTCTTCGCCCATCCACTTCTTCTGCAGAAGACCTTTTACTACTCCACTGAGTTCTTGCAGAACTTTATCTCGCTCCTCTGCCAGGTAGCGATGCTGATCCTCTCTCCTGAGAATCTCCTGTTGATGCTTCTCTTGGGCCTCTCTGAGCACCTCCATATCTTCCAACAGGGTCTTGTTCATGGTTTTACATGCTGACAGGTGACCTCTGAGCTCAGAGACTTCCTTCTCCAGCTCATCCACTCTGTGCTCAGCTGCTTGCCTTAGGACTCTTTCCCGTTCGACATGTTCTGTTACAGTCTCCTTTATCAGCTGTATCTCATGATCTTGTTCTCTTTTGGCCAGCACGTGTCTCACCACTACCTCTTTAATTATATCATCAAAGGGTACCACTGGGTCAGTCACACCAGTCGAGTGAACCCTCCAGTTACCGTCCAGCACCAATGTGTCTAGTCCAGTAGTCTCATCTCCCAGCCCACCATCTGTCTTATCACGAGACGTCAGGTCCGTCAGTTGGGCAGATGTACTTCTTCCTCTGGTCAGTTCTACCTCTGACCTGTCCATGTCAGGAGCCGTCACTGTCTCAGTGTCCGCTGGCCCCACAGTCGAAGCATCTCCATCATCCGACCAAATGTCATCAAACAAAAGAAAGTCCCGGCCCCTCTCCCAGGCATAGACTAAGTCCCGTGGTATCCCTCTACCTTGGCACTCACCACCTTTGGTCCCCTCAAACACTACTGTGTCTACTGCGTAGTTCACCGTGACCCCGTGTTTACAGCGAACCCTGACGTTTTTCTCGGTCAGAGAGAAAACGAGAGGCGTTCCTGTCAGAGTCACCTGACTCTCTGAGTCCAGCCGACCAAAGGCTCCTTCCCGGTGCAGCATCACTGTACACATCTGTGGCCCGTCATTACTACCTGGAAAGGATATTCCACATTCTGAAAAAGACCTGCACATACACTGCGGTACTCCAGACGTACCTACTGAGTCACCTAGTGCTGTCACTTCTTCAAACTTGGCCCCTTTCTGGACCACCACCCCGCTTTGGGTTGCCACCCCAATTTTGGTCACCGCCCCCTTTTGGGACTCCACCCCTTTTTGGGTTACCACTCCAATTTGGGTCACCGCCCCCTTTTTGGACTCCACCCCTTTTTGGGTTACCACTCCCTTTTGGGTCACCGCCCCCTTTTGGGTTACCACTCCCTTTTGGGATTTCCCCATGTCCGTCGTGCAGAACCTCTTAGGCCACAGTTCACACCACACAGTTTGTCTCTCACGATACCAGACAAGTCCTTGCTGGCACCACCACAGCTCCTGCTGTCACTGATCACTGGCACCTCCGGCTGCTGTTCACACACACACACAGCGGCTGGTGTCACTGCAGCTCCTGCTGCGTCATCTTCGTGGACACGCCGATCCACCGGAAGCCGCTTGTCACCTTCATAACCCTGCCGGGTTACTGGAAGCGGCTTGTCACCCTCAAAGATAAAAAAGCCACAAAAGTGCGCCCATAGGGCCTTACCAGTGCAGGTATAATGGGTTATGCAGCAATAATACAGGGTACTCACCCTTAATAGTTGTGTAAAGCCACAACTACTGTATCCGCTTAGTCACATGCAATAAAGCTGCAGCAGGATGGTGTAGACAGACAGCGTCTGCTACCAATGCTCCCAGGGCAGATCCCTTAAAGAAAACACCAGGTCCCTGTGCTGCGAGACCTTCGTGACCCCACTGAGCCACAGCAAGCACCTTCAGGTTTTGCAGAGGAAAAGAAAAAAAAAAAAAAAAAAAAAACACATGCACAGTCTCTCACATGTCCTGTTCGTGTGCCACTCAGGACGTACCGTCTCCACCTGAGACCGTCCAACACACAGGGCACACCGGGTGCTATTCAGGGAGCCGACCCTCCTCCCAGGGTCTCCCAACACACCAGCTTCACCAGGTCCAGGGGCTCAGCGGGTGCTCTTCAGGACATCCGTCTCCGCCTGAGACTGCCCAATACACGCCTCACCAGGTCCAAGGTCATAGCACGTGTTCCAGGGATCCGATTCCTCTCCCAGAACCTCCCAACACTGACCCTCCAGGACCTTGCTCACTGACCCCTCCAGGAACACAGTCTCTCACTGACCCTGGTCAGTGCAACACAGACTCCTGTCTGTTACCTGTGTCGGCCACACAGGTTCCTGGACGCCTCTTCTCCTCCAGAGGTATCCCACAAATTTTAATACAGTCACTTTCTCTGACCTCGGTCAGTATTACTCACGGTTGTCAGACCGTCTGCTCTCCTGGCTCAGAATCGCCAGCGCTGCCACACGTGCTTCTGGGAATCGCTGCCCGCAGTCTGTCACCAATTGTAGGGATTTGACTCGCTTAGGTGCAGCGGGAGACAAACATGAGGCACGTTCCTTTAAAATTTCACCAGGTTTATTACTCCATAAACCATAGACAGCATAACACTGAAATGTAACCTTCACTTCAGGCAAAGGAACAGAAATGTCCGTGGCTTCAGACTCGGACTGAGAGTCTCAGCACATGCTGGGAGCTGTAGTCCTCCCCATATACACTCTCTGTAGTGTCCCACCTGGACACATGGAAGTCTGTCCACACTCAGACAGACTCCCTCCACACTCTCTCACATGTGCCAAACACCTCAATTACATAGCCCTGTAACCACACCCACAGGTGATCACATGGCTATGACATCACTAAAGGTTGTATAGACACACACAGGTTTCCCTGACACAGTGTAACAGAAAGATCAGCAGTACCTCTGCTGATCAATACACCCTGGAGCCTGCATCCCAAGGCCACCCACCTTGAGACCCATAATGGTCATTTAGGACCCTGCTCCTGTTACCACACTGAATGTGCCTGTACACCCGTCCTGGGACACACACACAGCGCCCCCTAGCTGACATAGTGGTAACTACACCACAATATATATATATATATACACAGTATATATATATATATATATATATATATATATATATATACACACATGTCATTGAGACACATATATATATTTACATTTCATAGAGTTCTACATAGAATAGCCGCTAATTCAATTGCCGGCTTCTGTAAAATCATTCCCAAACCCGACATGAAATGACATATGGTTTAAATACAGTAAACCATTTCATTTCATGTATTTTTTTATATGTCCCTGACTAATAATTAAATTAAGGTTTGTGTGTAAAATTTGGGACGTCTAAGTGTTAAATTAAGCGGTTAATTAGTTAGAAAAAATGCGTGGGCTCCCGCTGCAAAATCGCAACCAGGGAGGTAAAGCAGGTGAGTGAGGGCAGATTTAAATAGCCTTGAGAGAGACCATTGTTTTTGGCCCTCCCCTGGCTACAAAATCTGCCCCCAGACACCCCAGAAAAGGCACATCTATAAGATGCGCCTTTTCTGGCACTTATCCTCTCTATTCCCATTGCCCTGTAGCGGTGGCTAATGGGTTAATATTAATGGGTTAATGTCATCTTGCAATTGGAAGGTGACATTAAGCCGATTAATAATGGAGAGGTGTCAATTAGGCACTTATCCATTATTAACCCTAGACAACTAAACAGTTAAAAAACACACACAGACATTAATTATAAATTATTTTAATGAAATAAAGACACCTAGTTTTTGACAAGATTTATTGCTCTGGTAATCCAAAAATAAACCATCAACCTGTAACAAAAATAAAACAAAAAATCAACCTTATTCTTACCTCTCCGCTGCTCAGTCAGGTCCCCTGTTGCAATCCATCAGAAAGGGTTAAGTGGTTTACACAGTAATCAGTGCTAATGCGACCAGCCCCTTGTAAACCACTGCCAGAATGAATTATTTCTTCTCTGCGCAGCCTCCCTAGCTGCTCTGAGATGAACTAATGAGCGTGGGAAAGTTTCTGCATTTTTTTCCACACTCATTAGTTCATCTCAGAGCAGCCAGTGACGTCAGTGAGGCTGCGCGGAGTCCCCTGGCGAGAAATATACGACTGATGGGAGCTACCTCATAGAGAATCATTGGTCTGCATGCAATGCGTGGTTTTTACACCTCTCACTTGTCCATATTTCTCTCTAGTGTGACCCCGGCCTTATAGTTAAATTAGTGACAAATAATTGGTAGAGAAAGGTTAATTTTCAAGGACCAAGGTCTTTTTTCAACCTATGTAACTCACCCACCCACCCATGTTTTGCTCTGTAACGCTGCGGTGTTTCAGATAAAAACATACTTTTAATAGTTGCCAGGGACCAAGCTGAGCCATGCAGCAGATAAAAACGGACAGGCGAGTCCCAGACAACGTCACTTCACACGCTACCCTGGTCTCTGCCTACGGTGGCTATTAAAAGAATTCTTGTGTCTGAAACACCGCAGTGTCAAACATACCAGACTGAGATCATGCAGCCATTCCTGGAACATGCCGACCACAGATTGGACAGCATGTTTCAGGTATTAGGTTTTCTTCAAGTGAATGTGTACGTGAAAAAGCAAATAGCATTTTGCTGCCATCTGTGCATCACCCCGTGTTGTGACTATTTTACTGAACAATGGGTAGGAGAAGCTTAAAATTTTTTTGGGATATGAGAAAAACTCTGAATGATGCCTAACAACAATGCATCTAGCAACATCTGATTTGAAAAAGGGCAAGACCCTCACTGCCATGGCTGCCCATTTCTTGGCTATGCACAATGGGAAATATCACATTTCCTTTTCTGAAATAGAGAGGATCTTCAGCAACAGCAGAGGTGGCATCTGTCACAAACAGCTACTACGGACAGAATCCAGGTACATATTCAGCTTACAAATGGTTGCACATTCAGGCCTTAAGGCTACTTTCACACTTGCGTCGGTACGGGCCCGTCGCAATGCGTCGGGCCGACGTACCGACGCACGTTGTGAAAGATTTGCACAACGGTGGCAGCGGATGCAGTTTTTCACCGCATCCGCTGCCCCATTGTAATGCCCAGGGAGGAGGGGGCGGAGTTTCAGCCACGCATGCGCGGTCGAAAATGGCGGACACGACGCACAAAAAAAGTTACATGTAACGTTTTTGTGTGCGTCGCGGCCGCCAAAACACGACGCATCCATCACATGATGGATGCGACGTGTGGCCATACGTCGCAATGCGTCGCTAATGCAAGTCTATGGAGAAAAAACACATCCTGCGGGCAACTTTGCAGGATGAGTTTTTTCTCCAAAACGGCGCATTGCGACGTACGTCACATGACGCTAGTGTGAAAGTAGCCTAACAAGGAGTTATTATACATTAGATGCTTGCATCACACCTTGTTCCCGGCGTGCCAATTCACTCACTCGCACTGCAGTTGGTTCCTCTCTACCTCGTGCTCCGCAGGCTCCCAGCAGCACTTCCAGCCGGGCCTCTGGCCATGTTCTAAGGGCACGCGTGCTCGCGCTCCTGCCCTCTTAAAGAGCCAGCGCATGCACTTGCTATTTCCTCCCCAGCTAATGGTTTGGAGGCATTATGTATGTATTGCTTCCTCTCCACTGGAGAGGTGCCAGAGCAACCTTCCTGTTTCAGTCTATGTTGTGTAAGGTTGCATACCAGTGCAAATCCTGCCTGTTGTACACTAAGTACAAATCCTGCCTATTATACTCCAAGTACAAATCCTGCCTGTTGTACTCCAAGTACAAATCCTGCCTGGTGTACTCTTAGTGCAAGTCCTGCTTTCTGCATTATGAAACTAATCCTGCCTTCTGCACATTGAAGTAAATCCCACTTGCTGCACTCTGAAGCAAAACATGCTTGCTGCACTCTGACACAAACTCTGTCTCTGACACAAACTGTCCGCTGCACTCTGATAGGAACTTGGTCAACTGCACTTTAATACAAGCTCTGCCTGCTGCTCTATCCAGTCTGCCCTTTGGGTCCAGCTGCTGCACGATCGTTGGTCTGCCCCGGAGTGGCACCTGGTGTTTATCATGAGCCAAATCTAACCTCACCATCAGAGGCTCTAGTGAATAGTCAGGTGATCGCTTAGTCACGCCCCTCCAGGCTCTCTGTGGTCCATGGCACAGTAGTTCCACAAACCACAACCATGACATTGGATTCCTGAGATAACTACCCGCTGATGAACATTTTGGCCCCACTGGCTGGGAGACATGGAACATCCTCTTCTAAGACTATATTCTTCTCCGACTACTACTCTACACATACATGGGTCCCTCTGTGACCCTATTTAGGGGATTGAAGTAGAATATCCCTTTAATGTCACCTCCCCTTTAAGGAGTTCTAATATTAATATATTGTAAATGTTGTACAGATTTAGTTATGCTCCGGTATTGCTACACTATTGTGTATTACCACCGTTTTCATTGGTACTGCCACATTATATGTGTTACCATGTTTTACATATTGTATTATGCTTGCATATTGATGTATAAGTTTAGGGTAAACTAGTGCATCCTTCGGGTTCAATAGTGGAGGGAACTATTAGTATATAGTTCATAGACATGGGTAAATATAGTTCTGTTGCGGGCCACTAGATGGGGGCCTACTAGTGGGCCTTGTTAGATATAGCTGATAGAAAGTTCACATAGGGGTTAACTGTAGGAGGAGCTGCTATGGGTTAAGTAAGTGTAGGTTATAGCAATAAGGCAGAAGGGTGAGCATGCCCAACAAGTCCACAAGGGCTCTAAGTCCAGTACACCATAGCAGCTATGCAACATTGTTGAAAATAAAAAAAGCACAGGCACAGTCAGGCGGGTGCTGTATAAGACCAGAGCACCCGGGTAATTTGCAGTTTATGACAGCAGGAACAGAAGGGAAGAAGTGGTCCAAAAGTCATGCTGGGTGGAGAATATTCACCATGTGGCAGATCTTAAATAGGGCTAAAGCTTGCAAATCCGGGGTGAAGCGAATGATTAGGATCCTCAATGTCTTGAGGTCCTACAGGAGTGATGCTGCGGTACCGCCAAGGGCACTACACCCTGTAATGCGCATGAGGATACAGAAAATAAGAAAGGGACCATTGAGGAGAACAGTAAAATCATTGAGTTGACTTCTGAACCGGTATCTGTGTCCATTATTTCAACCTTAAGCACTGAAACCAAGTTTCCAGGAGCTGGGTCACACCGCAGTGAAACCCCTGTCCGTGGACAAGCATCCCAAACAGGTACACCGGAAGAAGTTGGAAGTTTTCCTGTAGGAGGAGGCCAGGACACCAGAGCCCTGGTGTCCTCGGCTGTGACTACCATCCTGGCCCGTTCTTACACCTACATATTGACGTTGGGTTTGCATTTCTCTGTTTTTGGCATATCTCCATTATTTTTGAGTCTTTACTTGTTCAAGGGTGTTTTTCAGATTAAAATTGGCACTATGTACTTTTCTATCATGCCCAGTTGTTCTTTATACTTAGACTGGCTAGTACCATCGCTCAGGTTGGCCACCACCATCCCCATTTCTATCCCCACTGAACCTGGGGCCTCTTGTCTCTTCAATTTCATAATTTCATTTACAGGGCATTTCCTGCCTTGGTATTTTTCTTTGTAGCCATACCCACATGAGCTAATTGGCTCTAGTGGTATCTCTTGTTACCAAAAGTATCTTTTCGAGCATATGCTCTTTTGATCTACAGACTACCACCCACCTTGGCTCCTAGAACACCACACTCCCTGGGTTACCCCTCGGGGTGGGGTTTGCTTCTCCCTATGGTATTGGGTATCCTTACCTCCTCAGGGCCCATGCCCAGAATACCGCCGCTGGACACAGGGTGCCTCCTTTCACTAGGCTCACCATGCGGACATATGTGATCATGTGCACCTGGACACTTACTGTATGTCCACCCTGGGTGGTTTATACCTGATTTACTGGCTTTCCCATACATCTATGTGCATATGCACAATATATGTTTACATCTTGTCTATCTTTTCTCACATCCAGTGACATATATGTGCAATTATTTCCATACTTTAAATTTATTGACTATATTCTCTGCTCCTGGATTGATTGAATACTTTACATCTCTACATATACTTCTTCATACATGCTTCTGGTATTTCATTC
This sequence comes from Dendrobates tinctorius, assembly GCF_039654945.1. Taxonomy (NCBI): domain Eukaryota; kingdom Metazoa; phylum Chordata; class Amphibia; order Anura; family Dendrobatidae; genus Dendrobates; species Dendrobates tinctorius. The sequence continues at coordinate 73,549,273 of NW_027361728.1, read as the reverse complement.
AGATAAAAATATTTTTTTTGCTCCAAATATAAATCACCATTTTCTTCCTGCGCTGCTCACTGCTAGCAAGGCTTGCTGCTAGCAATTACCATATATTCATTGTTCTCCTCGGACTGGTTGGACTATTTATTGATCTATTTATCTTATGTTTAAGGCTGAGTTCACACGTGGCGTTTTTTTCGCGTTTCCGCGGCGGTTTTAACCGCGCGATTTTGCCGCGAAAAATAAGCATCCCATGCATTCCTATGGGATTCCGCAATGCTGTGCTAATGCTGCGGTTTTTAACGCGGCGGAATCGCTTCGCGGTAAAAAACGCAGCATGCTCATTAATTTTGCGGAATCGCGGCGATCCCGCACCCATAGGAATGTATTGTTCCGCTTACTTCCCGCATGTGTCTGTGCACAACATGCGGAAAGTAAGCAGAACAATTGCAGATGGTACCCACGGTCCGGAGGAGAGGAGACTGTCCTCCAGGCTTTGGGTACCATATCCCTGTAAAAAATAGAATTTAAAATAAAAAATATTGTTATTCTCACCTTCCGGCGTCCCGTGCAGCCTTCCCGCCTCTCTCCACGATCTCGTTCCCAGTAATCCTTTGCGAAAATGCCCGCGATGGCGTCCGTTCTCACGGGATCGCAAAGTCTCGCGGTCATTCGCGCTACGCCATCGCGAATGACCGCGAGACGTCGCAATCCCACGAGAACGGACGCCATCGCGGGCATTTTCGCAAAGGATTACTGGGAACGGCTGCGCGGGACGTCGGAAGGTAAGAATAACACCATTTCTTTTTTTTTTACATTCTATCTTTTACTATTGATGCTGCATAGGCAGCCTCAGTAGTAAAAAGTTGGTCACACTTGTCAAACACTGTGTTTGACGAGTGTGACTAACCTGTCAATCAGTTCTCCAAGCGATGCTACAGATCGCTTGGAAAACGCAAGCATTCTGCAAGCTAATTACGCTTGCAAAATGCTAGTTTTTCCGTGGGAAAATCGCGGGAATTTAAAATGCGATTTTCCCGCGGAATGGAATTCCGGAATTCTCATGGTAATTTCCGCGAGAGTTCCGTTACAAGTGCACATGGCCTAATTGATCTACTTCTGCCTGCATTGTAATGAGGTATTGACCACCCCTTACATTCTACTGTTCTTTGCACCACAGGCTACACTAGTTGTTTTGACACTGTTGGCAATGTTGCCCTTCCGTGCTTCCCTGGTCATTGCATGTACCATATGACACAACACACCCATGTGACTTCGTCATGTGATACTGACCACATGACTGACTCTGGACCACCCACTCATTTTCCGAATGCTGAGACACACACACCGGTAACTAACACCCTTGATTACTTATTTATACATGCATTGATACTTTGGGGCACCAATATACCCTGATGAAGCTACATAGCAGTGAAACATGTGGGCTCCTCCCACACCCCTGCCCCTTTCTCCTAACCCGCTCCCCATGCTGGCTCTCTTTTTTTTATCAGGCTTACCCTAGCCTGATGTCAAACTCCATTGTGCCTTGAACTGTCTTTCCCCACGGGTATGTTATTAGATATCTGCTTGCTGTGCAGAAAGTTTTTCTGCTTGTAACCTGAATAGTTACATGTCTAGTTACATGTCTCATGGATATTAGTCATCTCCACAGCTTGTGATTCTTTTTGGGGACGCCTAGGGTCATAGTTTGTGTTTGTAACAACATATACCTTTACTAGTAATATGGGTCACTCTCATTTTTATAATTCGGGTATTTGCCCTATAGGACTTTTTTATACCCCTGTTGTCACTGGGCACTGCATTCATGCGACCTCTTCTCTGATGCATGGTTATTTGAGCTTATTGAGGGTAGACAACATCTGGTTATTTCCAACTCACTTCCATGGTTGCTTTTGATTATTATATCAATTTGTTGTACTAGTTGGTTATATACTATTTGGGTAGGGGTATGGTTTTGCATTGTTATGTGTTTTAAGTGATTTTATTACTTTTATGTGTTCCTTTTGTATCAATAAAATTAGATACTTATTCATTTATTAGGTGTGCACATCTTTATTGCATTGATTCTTTCTTCTCCCATTAATGCCCTGGGCCCATTCCACACATGCTGTTCCCAACGCTGATGTACATGTATGTCATTTTGTGCAAATCGGTTAATTTTGCTGTGAAAATAACCAGGCAGCATATTTTTTAAAAATATTTTGGTAATTAAACAAAATCCAGTTTAGCAAATTTTCATTTTTATTGGTACATATGCCACTTAAATTGTTTTTGCTGCCTTTTGGTGGTGCGGTGAAGCAAAAACAATCTGATGGACTGATTTTTTTTTCACATGAGTTAATTAAACGTATATTCTTATGGAAGCAGTTTCTTCATTACGTTTATTTTCAGACTAGGAAAAACAGCTGATTCAAACTTAAGTTTTTTTTTATTTTTAATTTGTTTTTAGAACTTTTTGCTTATTTTTTTATAGTCTTCGTAGTGGACTTGAACCTGAACGATGGTTATAACCACACTCGGTTCTGCTCTGCTGCTGGACTCTTTGTAAATACACACAGCTTTGCAGTAATATCAGAGGAAAAACACAAAAATTGAGCTTGGTTTGAGTTGGTACACATGCAGCATATAAATGCATGTTCACATGGCCAAAAAGCATACAAAACCTAGAAAAGACAAATTAAAAAAACCCTGCTATAATTAAATAAGTATAAAGCAAAAGTGCATTTAAATCATACAGAGTTCTTAGTAATACTGTATTTGATCAAACATAGCATAAACGCCATCCCACCATCGACAAGGTGATTCTGTGGTCGGGGCGGTCCTACACGGTCTAGTATTAGTAACTTTATCATGTGCCAAAGTTGACATCTGTGTGAACAAGGGCAAACAAGGACCGGGTCCCAACCACCGGACACCAGTCAGGGGAAGCCTTTAAATACAATTTCCAGCTCAGGAGAGGGAGGCCACACCCCAGCTTGCACAAAATGCAAAAACACAAGGAAAAACAAAAAAATTGAACTTGGTTTGAGTTGGTACACATGCAGCATATAAATGCATGTTCACATGGCCAAAAAGTATACAAAACCTAGAAAAGACAAATGAAAAAAACCCTGCTATAATTAAATAAGTAAAAAGCAAAAGTGCATTTAAATCATACAGAGTTCTTAGTAATACAGTATTTGATTAAACATAGCATAAAAGCCGTCCCACCATCGACAAGGTGACTCTGTGATCGGGGCAGTCCTACACTGTCTAGTATTAGTAACTAGTGTTGAGCGACTTTTGGTTTTTTAGGGTCGAGTTTCGTTTCATCAAACCCGACTTTTCCAAAGGTCAGGTCGAGCAAAATCGGCCGACTATATGGAAAAGTCGGGGTCGTCCCGAAACACAAAACCCAATGTAAGTCAATGGAGAATTAAAGTCGGCAGTGAGAGGAGGACAGGAAACACACCAACAGTGCCCATTTGAATGCCAAAAGCATAAATTCTTGTTACTGAAGCTTGTCAACCTTAAATAACTTCATAATACTAGTTACGCACTGAAAAATGGGGGTTATTTGGCTACAGTTGTGGGGGGGGGCTGGCTCCAGGTTTTCGTGGGCCCAGGGCCAAAGAGCGCCCCTTTAACACATACCACAACTCATGATGCTCCGATACGGCAGAGAAATAGCAGTATAGTACAATGAAAAATACTTCACTTCTTACATCTCTTATTCCCATATAATGTTTCAAACCGTATATGATGAGCTCCACATATTGCTACAGTATATGTTGGTCCCAATGGATGAAGCTCCACTGTCTTATGGGCCCAAATAATGCTCCACATATAATGGGCCTCATTTCTACTGCTCTAGTGTATAATGGGCCCTGTAAATGCTGCTCCAGTGTCTGATGTCCACCTTTGGAATGCTCCAGTGTATGGTGGGCCCCATATATCATTCACCAGAATATAGTGCTCCCCAAAAATTGCTGTCCCAACATTGAAAACAATTACATAGTTCTCCTTGCTAGGGAATCCCTGCACTACTCTGAACTCTTTGTCGTCCCCATCTTCCATCTCACTGCACTTGGCTGTTTAGGCCCTCCCACAGGCAGAGACACTTTTGCGTAATATGCGGTGCCCTGTGCCAGTGCCATCGCCCATGAGTATGCCCCCCCCACCTGCTCAAGGAACCTGCACTTTCATCTGCACCTTCCTCTTTGTCACCGTGTAAGGTGGTATACTATGCGGGAAGGGGAACCTGAGTTTCCTCTGGGTCAGATTCTGGCTGTGTAGAGTGCGAGGGGAATGTAGTGGTCTGGGTCAATGTAGCAGCAGCATCATCCAGCAGTGGCTGGGCCTCAGTGCACTTGTGGCGTCCCCAAGAGTACGGTCGCCACTGTGGCATTGCCTTCCTCCTAGGGAGTGTGTTGTTAAGCTTGGGAGCAACAAAGGATCTCTCAAGCAGTAAAACCAACACACAACACATTTCCCACTCCAGGCCAGCAGGGAGACCTCTGAACCTGACTGCTGAGGAGCTGCTCTCTGTGGTCGGGAGGAGGTAAGTTAGGGCACTCTGTACAGGGAAGGGGAAGTGTGTGGACGTGAGAAGGGGAGCTGGAGGATGAGCAGAGTTAAGGCTCACTCCTAGCTGGAGTGCATGGTCCGGATTCCGGTCTCCGAGTTTGTAGGGACACTGACGTTCCTGCAGCAGAAACCGGGGGAAGTAGCAGCTATAAATGCTCTGTACCCAACTAAGGCTCGGAGGCCCCAGCATTGATGTGTGCGAGGCAGAAGGAAAAGGCTACAGCTGTCTGTCATACAAGTAAAGTCTGAGGAACATCTGTTAGACAGGAGGCGTTTCAGTGAACCACGGTCCTGTGAGTGCTTCCCCCACAAGCGCTAAAAAGGAGACGTTCAGGAAGTTACATGTTGGCGGAGTGTTGGAAGGGAGCTTTCCATTCTGGTCCCAAAGGTTGGCAGAGGTCCTGACCCGGAGGACACAGCACGGAGGCAGGCATCTGTGTAACCTGCAGACTGTGAGTAAAGCTTTGGAACTGCACGCTCTGGTGTCCTACAGTTATTCCAGCACCGCTACATCTGGGTACCAGCACCTACACCGCCTGTGCCTTTCCCCCATCACTATATCTACACTTCCCTGGGACTCCAGCTCCACCTGTGGGGAGCTTCACCATCTTTGCTGCACAACACCATCAGTCCCAGAGGATCTGCATGCAGCGTCGGCATAACATCTATGTTGCCGAACACCACAGGGGCATTTACATGGGCGCCCAGGGCCACCGTCCGGGTCACCGCTGCTGTGACACATCCCACTGACACTGGCCCGGTACCGAGTACCCCACAGCCCTGGGAGGGCGACCCATATGCCGACTGCTGATCGGGCGGCGTTATTCCCACGAACCTCCAAACAGCATCCATGAAGGCAAAGTTTTTGGTTTCCGGGGGCAGTATGATTGCAAAGCTGAACCTTAAAGGAATGTCCAAAAGGGCACCACCAGGACTGGAGCCTGTGGCTTAATTGGACTGCACCCGGGAAACCACTACCATACAAGCTACAGAAAAGATGGACAGATTGCAAGCTTTGTCGATTCTGTGTGTGGTGTGGTATGTCCGTTTGTAGTTGTGCTAGCGATTTCTCAGCTTTATTCCGTTAACGACCAAGACTCCGGCATGGCCCCGCGGTACGCGTCAAGCTTACTAGAGGGATACGCGAGGCTGTGGCACGTGAGATCAGCAATAACAGGTCTAGCATTCCAGTACATGTCCGGGGCTGCATGCACGCTACACTGAAAGGACCAGCTTTTGTCGCTTACAGGTGCAGATAACCTGCTGAACTCTGTTAGTGATGGGGATCTGGGATTCAGATTATTCCCCGCAAACGATGATTTCCCAGTAAGTTCAGGTCAACCGCAATTCCGGAGTTAGGCCTAACCGTCATTCCTGAAAAAATTACGTGTCCAAACCAGAGGTGCTGTAGCTTGCTTAACAGCTCGGCAGCCGTTCTCAGGCCCAGTATGGATTCAACAACATTGTAGAAAGTTGATAAAGATTTCAGTTTCACCGGATAACACCTATATATGTAGCCTATTTTACACATTAAAAATATATGTCTATAGATCAGGAGGCAGACTCAGATGTTCTCAGGCCAAGTATGGATTTGACCAGATTGTACAAAGTTGAGAAAGGGTACTTTATCACTGGATAGCAGGTATATATAGCATAGTTTAAACATGTAAAATCTCTGTGTTCTCAGTATGGATTACACAGCAATCTAAAAAGTGGAAAAAAGGAAATGCATTTGAGGCGTACACAACTATATACTTTTGGTGTTATTTTTAAATCTTCATATATATTTCTGTCTCAGTAATACAGTCCAGCCTGTCCGCAATAGGAAATGAGATGCATACAATTAGTGACATAAAGGCTATTGATTGCAGAAATCTAGGAATTATTATTCACGGGAAAAACTTCCGTCACAATTCTCATAGGCGATGCTGACCCTCAATTAATTTGCGTGTTGAGACAGTGAAAACATTTTTTTGTGAATAAAGTCTTGCTGTATCGCACTTCCGTTGATTCCATCACTGTTACTCATCTCAATCCAATTTTTATCACAGGGAGCGATGTAAACATGGTGCTCACTGGCTATCATGATCTGTCACGTAACTTTGGAGTGTAAAAGACAGAAGCCACAGGCCGTAGGCGATTCTATTTGATTGGCATGAGAGGGCACATTTTGAAATGTGTGCCGGAATGTCACACGTTTGTGAGTAGGAAAACTGTGAAAGCTGATGATAAACCACCACTGCATGTAATTGTGAGTCGACGTCCATAAGAAATGGAAGCCACTGATCATCTGGAGCTAGAGCCCGGCCAGCAGGACAGGGCATAGCTACATCTTAACCATCATCTTTCAGTTCAATCAATTTGTAGTGGCAGTCCCAGTGAAGGATTTGACAGCCCAGACTACACAGCGGAGGAGCAGGGAGAGGTAAACATTGCAAATGCTGGGGCCCTGCCCAAGCAAGGGGGGCACACTTGTGGGCGTCGGTACTGGCACTGGGCCCCTCATAGTACGGCGTGTGTCTGACGGCGGGTGTGCACCACCACTGTCAGAGACACTTGATTGCACTATGAGGGACCCTATGCCACTGCCCGCGCCCAAGAGTCGGCCTTCCCACCTGTCCAGGGCAACGGCACTCGCATGGTTTTGTGCACTAGGTAGTGACCCCGACCATGGGGGGGGCCGCCCACTTAGGGAGGTTTACAAAGTGGCATATGTAGATGTGGGTTATTCAGCTGCTGCAAAAGGCGAAATAGGTCAAGTTCGCGGAATAGGAGGAGGACCAAAGCAAGCCATTTTTCTGGCAACCTATGTGTCATCAAGGGAAGGTGGGACAAAATCCTTGGAAACCCATTGTCATGATCACGTGTGTCTGGACGCAGATGTTTCCGCAAGGCGAACCCATGTGACACACGTGACCCTGGATACACCGCCTCCAGTGGGGCGCATTTAAATAATAAAACGTGCAGGTGGATACGCCGCCTCCACCTGGCGAATTTGGGTATTACACGTTATACATACAATCTGGAAACCCCGCCTCCAGTAAGGCGAATTTAAATAATAAGGGGGACCTGGGAAACAATTACAATGGTGGGCCCTGCAATAGGGAATGGGGGACGTGGAGACCTCCTAAACTCCCCTGAGCCAGTGTCCCTGCACTCCTTACTTTCCCTATACAGGCTCCGAACCTGTCGCCGCACGCGAACCTTAACCCCTTGCTCGCCCTGAACCTAAACCCTCACTAGGGAATAGGTCGGTGCGGAAACTAATCCCACCACTGCACTAATAACACACATGAGGGAAAGAGACAATACAGGGGGAACACCACTTAGCTTTGCTCTGTTGCGTACGCTCCTAGCAACAGAGCCCTCCACCTGCGTGCGTCTTCTCCTCCACCCGGATCCATCACCATAACAGGATCCTGCACCATAGTGCTGCCTAGGAGCAGAGTCCACCACCAGTTGCTGCAGCTTAGTAACAGAGTCCCAAGGATGAGTTCAGCTTCTGCCACGAAGTCAAGCATGCTTGAGTCCAGCTCAGCAGCCAAGTCCCACATGGTGAGTGCCACTCTCCATAGTAGCCACTCCACCAGACCATGCAGACACTTCCTGCTGACACCATCACTGCGACCCCACCACGCCATGCCAGCCCTTCGTCCAGACACCATAGCTGAAACACGTCCCCCCTGGCTAAGCTGCGCAGGACTCCTCACCAGCTCCATCCTTCCTACAGGCTCTCCCACTCAGAGTGAAAACAATCTCACAATATCACAGGCAGTGATTGCACACCCCTAGCACACCTTTATAGGGTGTCACACCTGATCCATAATTAAGTGCTCAAAAACCTAAAGTGCAATACCACTAACCACCACCGGGGACAGTCAAGACACCTTGGAACTTTACAAAGTAAAAAAAGTTCACCCAGTGCAATTTAAAACTGTCAGATCACTTCAGATCATGACACCCATGCATGGTTCATTTTAATGAAGGTTAGATCATCCACATTTTGGCTTGACAGACGGGTCCTTTTTTCTGTCAGGAATGATCCAGCTGCACTGAAGACTCTTTCCGATAGCACACTTGCAGCTGGGCAAGTGAGCTCCTGTAAGGCATATTGTGCCAATTCAGGCCAGGTGTCCAGTTTAGCGGCCCAATAGTCAAAGGGGAATGACCTGTGCGGGAGAACATCGATATGGGAGGAAAAGTAGTTGTTAACCATGGTTAACAACTGCAGTCTCCTGTCACTTTCCATCGATGCTGTATTAACAGTTGAGTGAGCGGTCCGTGAAAAATCAGTCCACAACATTGTCATGAAACCCCTGTCTCCAACGCCACTTCTGCTGTGTGCACCATGAACACCTCTGCCAAGCTGCCCCCCGGCCCGTAAGGCTTGTGTGAGAACCATCACCGCTGCTGTGTGCTGGGAATGCCTCAACCAACCGGTTAACCAGAGTTGCTTGTTTAGTGGCCAATATTAGGTCAAGGTTCTCCTGTGGCATGATGTTTTGTAATTTGCCTTTATAGCGTGGATCCAGGATGCTGGCCAACCAGTAGTCGTCATCGTTCATCATTTTGGCAATGCGTGTGTCCCTTTTTAAGATCTGCAAGGCATAATCTGACATGTGGGCCAATGTTCCCGGTGTCAATGATGCACTGCGAGTGCTCGGTGGAGGAGCACTTTCTGGCAAATCCACATCCCTCCTGTCACGCACAAACCCTGTAGCAGACCTTGCCACGCCAACATTTTCACTTGCCCCACGAGATGCATCCTCCTCCCCTAAGTAATCATCCCCATCATCATCCTCCTCCTCATCATCCTCCTCCTCTTCTTCCTCCACCTCGTCCAGGAGAGGTCCCTGAGCAGACAATGGCTGAATGTCATCAAGGATTCCCTCCACCTCTTCCTCCTCGTCAACATTGGCTGCAGACGCCTGCTCCTTAAGGTGCGTCAAAGTTTGCATGAGCAGACGCATAAGTGGGATGCTCATGCTTAGGATGGCGTCGTCTGCGCTTACCAGCCGTGTGCATTCCTCAAAACACTGAAGGACTTTACAGAGGTCTTTCAGCTTCGACCACTGCACACCTGTCAACTCCATGTCTGCTATCAAAGTGCCTGGCTGTGTATCCTCCCAAAAATGCATTATGGCCTGCCTCTGCTCGCACAGCCGCTCAACCATGTGCAGGGTGGAGTTCCACCTTGTTGCAATGTCGATAATGAGGCGGTGGTTGGGAAGGTGGAGCAATCGCTGCAGCTTCTGCATAAAAATGGAGTGTACAGGCGACTGGCGGATGTGCACGCACAGTCTTCGCACCTTCTGGAGCAGGGCTGTTAACTCCGGATAATTATTGAGGAAGCACTGCACCACCAGGTTCAAGGTGTGAGCCAAGCAAGGTATGTGGCTGAGTTTTGAAAGGGCTATGGCTGCCACAAAATTACGGCCGTTATCACTAACTACCTTGCCTGCCTCAAGATGTACACTGCCCATCCATGTCTCAGTTTGTCGCTTCAAGTACTCGGCCAGCACCTCGGCGGTGTGTCTGTCGCCCAAACACATCATCTGCAACACAGCCTGCTGACGCTTTCCACTAGCTGCTCGATAGGGGGACACATCGTGTGCAACAGTGGCAGCTGCAGATGGAGTGCTCGTACGACTGCGCTCTGTGGACGAGCTTTCGCTTCTGGAGGAGGAGGAGGAGGAGGAGGGTCGAACGCCTACAGCCAACTGTTTCCTATACCGTGGGCTAGGCAGCACTGTCCCACCACCGCTGTCCCCTGTGTACCCTGCATCCACCACATTAACCCAGTGCGCAGTGATGGACACGTAACGGCCCTGGCCATGCCGACTGGACCATGCATCAGTTGTGAGGTGCACCTTTCCGCTCACTGACTGCTTGAGTGCATGGACAATGCGGCCTTTCACATGATGGTGGAGGGCTGGGATGGCTTTGCGAGAGAAGAAGTGGCGACTGGGTAGGTCATAGCGTGGTACTGCATAGGCCATGAGTTCGCGGAAAGCTGTGCTTTCCACCAACCGAAAGGGCATCATCTCAAACGAGATTAGTTTGGCAATGTGGGCGTTCAAACCCAGTGTACGCGGATGAGAGACTGAGTACTTTCTTGACCTACTCATAGTGTCTGGGAGGGTGAGCTGGACTTGAGAGCTGCATATGGTGGAAGTAGCGGTGGACAGGGCGGACTGAGAGAGGGTTGATGATGGTGATGGAGTTGGTGTTCTTTCTGATGGCCTAGATTCAGTATTTCGTTGATATAACAGTGGGATTCCCTGACTGCTGTGGCCTTGAAACGACACCTCAACATTTGCTGCTGTGCTAACCGGTGGGCTTACAGTGGGGGAAACAATGTAGCATTGCTGACTACCTTCTTTGTGATCAGTTGCACATGTGGTACTTGAGGTTTGGTGTTGTGTCCACGCTTGCAAGTGCATGCTGGTTAAATGTCTAAGCATGCAACTGGTATTCAAATTTTTCAGATTTTTCCCTCGGCTAAAGGTCTTTGCACACTTCTTACAGATAACCTTGGCCTGATCATGAGGATTTTGTTCAAAAAAGTGCCACACTGCACTCTTCCTACTTTGGCAGACATTTTGCGGCCTAGCACGCTGTGATATTTTGACCCTCTGGACAAGCTGTACAGCAACTCTTTTGATTTTTGGAACCTGTCTTTGGAGTGCTCCGGGCCTGCTAGATAACAGCTGTTGCAATGTCGATGTCTGCTGTGGATGCTCCTCCTCCTCATCTGAGCTATTGGAAGCAGCACCCTCTTCCCCCAATGGATGCCAATCTGGGTCAACAACTGGGTCATCCATCACCTCCTCTTCAATGTCATGTGCACCTTCCTCTGTCACCGTGTATGGTGGTATAGTGTGCGGGAAGGGGCACCTGAGTCTCATCAGGGTCAGAATCTGGCTCTGTACACTGCGAGGACAATGTAGTGCTCTGAGTGAATGTACCAGCAGAATCATCTATCAGTGGCTGTGCATCAGTGCACTCCATGTCAGATTCATCTTGGCCTGGGTAATTCACCATTTCACTTGATAATCCAGGCATGGTATGTGAAAACAGCTCCATGGAGTAATCAGTAGTATGGCCTGCATAATCCTTCAATCTTGGTTGGGGTGAAGGACACAAGGAAAGGTGTGGTTCGTGAACATGAGCCTCCAATGACGACTCAGTGCTTTTATTTTTTACAACTTCAGAAGAGGAGGCGATCGAGCTGGAGGCTGAGTCAGCAATATAAGACAAAACTTTTTTCCTGAAGCTCTGGCTTTAAAAGCGGTTTGCCAACTCCTAGAAAACTAAGTCTTCGAGGCCTTATGGAGCCAGACGATGATGCAGGCTCAACACCTCCTGCATTCGGTCCTATTTTGCTTTTGCCACTACCATCAGATCCACCACCAACACCATCATTACCAGCTGCCAACCCCCGCCCAATTCCACGGCCTCTTCCACCAGCCTTCCTCATTTTTGGTAGAAATGTAGACAAAATCCAACAAACTATATAGTAATGTAAAACAAGGTACAAGGTGTCTATAGGACAGGGGAGATTTTGAATTTCTGCACACACTTGTGGACACTGGACACTTTTGGATTGTGTGAGGCCGACTGAATATCACAGCGCTAAGTCACAGGCTCGATGTCGCAGGTGTGAAAAATGTCTCTAGAGGATAACGGAGATTTTGAATTTCTGCACACACTTGTGGACACTGGACACTTTTGGATTGTGTGAGGCCCACTGAATATCACAGCGCTATGTCACAGGCTCGATGTCGCAGGTGTGAAAAATGTCACTAGAGGATAACGGAGATTTTGAATTTCTGCACACACTTGTGGACACTGGACACTTTTGGATTGTGTGAGGCCCACTGAATATCACAGCGCTATGTCACAGGCTTAATGTCGCAGGTGTGAAAAATGTCACTAGAGGATAATGGAGATTTTGAATTTCTGCACACACTTGTGGCCACTGGACACTTTTGGATTGTGTGAGGCCCACTGAATATCACAGCGCTATGTCACAGGCTCGATGTCACAGGTGTGAAAAATGTCACTAGAGGATAACAGAGATTTTGAATTTCTGCACACACTTGTGGACACTGGACACTTTTGGATTGTGTGAGGCCCACTGAATATCACAGCGCTATGTCACAGGCTCGATGTCGCAGGTGTGAAAAATGTCACTAGAGGATAATGGAGATTTTGAATTTCTGCACACACTTGTGGACACTGGACACTTCTGGATTGTGTGAGGCCCACTGAATATCACAGCGCTATGTCACAGGCTTAATGTCGCAGGTGTGAAAAATGTCACTATAGGATAACAGAGATTTTGAATTTCTGCACACACTTGTGGACACTGGACACTTTTGGATTGTGTGAGGCCCACTGAATATCACAGCGCTATGTCACAGGCTCGATGTCGCAGGTGTGAAAAATGTCACTAGAGAATAACGGAAATTTTGAATTTCTGCACACACTTGTGGACACTGGACACTTTTGGATTGTGTGAGGCCCACTGAATATCACAGCGCTATGTCACAGGCTCGATGTCGCAGGTGTGAAAAATATCACTAGAGGATAACGGAGATTTTGAATTTCAGCACACACTTGTGGACACTGGACACTTTTGGATTGTTTGAGGCCCACTGAATATCACAGCGCTATGTCACAGGCAGAAATTGGCTAGTGTATGACAACTACAAGGTATATATAGAATTGGGCAGAATAGGCATCTCCCTAGAGTGTAGGTCTGTAAGAACAGAACAAGTACTCGACTTATCCTTACAGAGCGACACACAGATACCTTCACTGTGGCCGTGATAAAAGCCGTTACACGGTACTGAGAGAGGCGCATGCACGTACACGGTTGTCCGGTGTACGTAAAATTGTCAAGCTCCGTGTTTTTTAAGTATACGGACTGACACACGCTGTCTCTCTATAGTTTTGAATGTGATCAAACAGCAAATATATTTAACTGTTTGAAAGCTAGACAAAACTAGAAGGTGCAGGTCTGTAAGAACGGAACATGTCCTCGACTTATCCTTACAGAGTGACACACAGATAGCTTCACTGTGGCTGTGATAACAGCCGTTACACGGTACTGTGTGAGGAGTGTGCGCGGCTGTATGGTGTGAAAAAATGCACGCTCAGTACCTCACCAGGACAAAAAAAAAAAATTGGGATTGCTTTTAAAAAAGCAGTTTGCAGAGCAGTGGGTAAACAGCAATGCAGCCGTCAGGAAGCCTTAGAAGGCAGCCTAACAACCAACACCGCTGATCCAGCAAAATATAGCCTCCGCTTGCACTGCACACACAATGACTGGTGTGTTGTACAGGCAAAATCGCTAGCAGCAGAAGCAGTTTTTGGTGTCTTCTTCCCTGCCTAACACTCTCCCTACAGAATCAGCAGCAGCAGCTCTCCCTATTCTGAGATCAGCATGAGTAACATGGCGGTCGGCGTGCACGCCCTTTTATACCCCCTGTGATGCCCACCAAAGCAAGCCAATCACTTGCATGCCCTTCTGAAAGATGGTGGTGACCCCTGCCTATGTCATCACGTTGCCCACAGTGTCCGTGGATCCTGATTGGCTGAAAAAGAGCGCAAAACAAACTTTTGAAACGCGACTTTGGCGCTTAAGTCGCCGACCTCATGGCCGACCTCATCCTAGGGTCGGGTTTCGTTTCATGAAACCCGACTTTGCCAAAAGTCGGCGACTTTTGAAATTTTTTGACCCGTTTCGCTCAACTCTACTAGTAACCTTATCATGTGTCAAAGTTGATGTCTGTGTGAACAAGGGCAGACAAGGACCGGGTCCCAACCACCGGACACCAGTCAGGGGAAGCCTTTAAATACAATTTCCAGCTCAGGAGAGGGAGGCCACACCCCAGCTTGTCTTTTCTAGGTTTTGTAAGTAATGTCAGTGAGGAGAGCAGACTGTCAGCTATTACATGTCTCACTCTGAGAAAGCTTGTTCTAAGTCATTGTGGTGACATGTTCTTTTTTCCACTATATGTTGCTGCCTGCTTATTTGGTCAGTGTCATTCAGGGGAAGATGTACTCTCTGGCAATGCAGAGTTGGGGATAACATAAATTATATCTTGAACTTTGCAAGCAAATATCTCTGCAATGGAGAGTTGAAATTTAAAAAATAAAATGTGTTTTATTTAGCTGTGCAGCTGTAAGTAGGTTGCGGGATGCAGTGACAGACAGAAGGCAGAGCAAGGGTTAACCAAATGTAATAATTTAATAGAACAGGGTATTCACTCCTCGCAGGGAGGTAAATGGTTAAATAATGGATAATTAGAATAATGAAAGTAAAACAATAGCAGTCCAGTTAAGGAACATGTCCTTTATGCTCCTCCTCAGCAGGTGATTCCACAGGGGTTGTAGCACCGACAGCATGAGCATGAGATGTCCTCAGATGGGGTCCTTTAAACGATGGTCCGTCTTCTGGCGGCAGCAGTT
The DNA here is from genome assembly GCF_039654945.1 of Dendrobates tinctorius. Lineage (NCBI taxonomy): Eukaryota > Metazoa > Chordata > Amphibia > Anura > Dendrobatidae > Dendrobates > Dendrobates tinctorius. The sequence goes on along the minus strand of NW_027361728.1, from coordinate 73,534,225 downwards.
GGTCTCAGGGACCTTCCGCTCAGCCCCTAGTCCATAAACACGTGTGGAAGCAAGCAAGGCCATGGCACTCCCAGTGTCAAACGAGAACTGGAGCGAAGTCACTGGCAGGGAAGGCCACAAGATTCTGTCCGGTACTCGTCCTTCTCTCCTCTGCTCGTGCGAGGTACTCGCAGTAACTGAGTGCACGATACCTCTCTCCTCAGCGGTCCTGGTAGAGATGGCAGGAATCAACCTACGCAGCCTGTCATGACGCAGGTACTCAGGGGAAGGAGTACGCTACTCACCCGGCTGCACGCTGCTGCTAGTTTATGCCAAACTGCCGGCTGCTGCACGCACTTGTGTTTTTATCTTGCCCCTACTACCCGGGTCATGAGGTTGGTCCGGCTCCTCATTCTTTTCCCCAGGCAACAAGGGAAGCAGCCTCAAAAGTTCTGGACCCGGCTCGGTACAGGTACCTACAGCCCCGTATTCTTCCTTACACAGCCATTACTCCATGATGTGGCCATTTTACCACACTTAACCTGGTGAAAAGTCTGCTTTAATAATTATTTGGTTTGTATTATAAAATCTAGTGACAGAGGCAGGCTAGTATTCAGGTAATAACATAATATTAAGTATGTGTTAAATTTTTAACCTCTTGACCACCTTGTTTTTTTACGGGACGAGTTGTACTTTTCGAAGACACCATTAATTTTACCATATAGGGTACCGGAAAATGGTAAGAAAATTCTAAGTGCTGTGAAATTGCAAAAAAAGGTACAATTTCACTTTTTTTTCTTTACAGTGTTCATTAAATGCTAAAACTGACCTGCCGTTATGATTCTCCAGGTCATTACGAGTTCATAGACACCAAAAATTTATAGGTTCTTTTTTATTTAAGTATTGAAAAAAAGTTGTTTTTTTTTAAATGTCACCGGTTTCCAACACCTGTAGTGTATCCATTTTTCGTGACCTGAGGCTGATTGAGGGCTTATTTTTTGCATGCAGAGCTGATGTTTTTATTGAAACCATTTTGGGGTAGATATGATTGTTTGATCGCCTGTTATTGCATTTTATTGCAATGCTGTGCAGACCAAAAAAAGTAATTCTGGCGTTTTTACTTTTTTCTCGTTACATCGTTTACTCATAGGATTATTTTTATATTTTGATAGATTTCTGAGTGCAGTGATACCAAATATGTGCAATTTTGGGTTTTTTTGTATTGTTTTCTTTTGAATGGGGTACAAGTGGTGTGATTTGAACTTTTATTTTTTTATTGATTTTAATATTTTTAAAAACTTGCTTCAATAGTTTCCATAGGAGACTTGAACCCACGATCATGTGTTCGCCTGTGCTACACATTGCAGGGCTACAGTCCTGCTATATGTAGCAGAAATGCTCATCTGCTATCAGCGCTGGCCACTAGCCAGAGCTCATAGCAAATTGGCAATGACCAGCATGGAGGCCTCCTGCAGACCCCAGTTGTCATGCCATCCCATTGGTGCCCCAAGATCATGTGATAGGTGCACCGCTGTGCGGAGTTAGTGACGTACTTCAGAGATTGACAGTGGCATATAACATGTTTACAGCTGCTGGTGGATTGCAACTCCACCCATGGCTGTTAGGGGCACATGACAGTTGATTACTAAAATAATATAATGCTGGAGAAAGTTTTATACAACTGTTCTGCTAGAATGCTTCTTACAAAATCTCTGTTTCACCAGGACCTTCTTACCCAAAATGCAGTTTTTTTCCACTATGCAATTGGTAGTTTTAAAGAAAAAGAACTTGTAATGTAATTAAACGTCACTAGATGGTCCTTTTACCACATTAGATGTCACTAACAGAGTTTTACAGCTGATTAAAGTGAGAACAGTAATTTTTAGCCTCATCTTTTGCCCTAATAAGTACAACAAGGAAATCTGTCAGCATTTTTTTTGCTATCTCACCAGAGAACAGCGTAATATAGGCAAAGAGAAGCTGAATCCAATGATGTAACACTTAGATTACTGGATGCAGCCGTTCTGATGCAATCAGAGATTTTAGATTTAGCAATGAAGCAGAGCTGAGGAAGCTGCCTCCATCCACACCAGGTTCGCTATATAAAATGTCCATAGAGGGTGAGCTGTTGGCCTAGGATGCAAGTGCTGCTAAAACAATCATTGCAAGCAAATCCACAGAGCTTGATAAGAGAGGCATCTCTGAAATCTGTTTAACCCCTACCTCATGCTGTCTTCAGATTACATAGTAAAAACCTGCTGACAGATTCCCTTTAAGGCCAATTCAGGTCTGGTCACTATGAAGTTAATGTTTCTCCCATGCCATTAAAATCTTGCACTACCAAGCTCATAATTGCTTTGCGTCTGTTTGCACAACCTCCACATAGACTAGTTACTGTTTAAGAGACTCTTCAGTGCAATGTAATATAATGATATATAGTATCCAAGGGTAATTTGGAATTAAGGTATCCCCAGAGTTGACTACAGTAGGTAAAGCTCTTTGGATTTTTGCAATGTGATTCAGGGGTCTAAAAAATACCTGAATTTATAACAAACAGAAGTTCCATGCAGAGTGTCTGGAAAGAAACCTGACAAAGGTTGCGCAAAAGCTGAATTTTATCCAACTAAAATTAAATCCAAATGTGCATCAACTTATTGAAAGCCATGTAAATATTGAATCTATAAAGAGCTGCATGTAATTCATGATAATATCCTATTATCGAAACAGAAAGTTTATAAATCATAAAATGCTTAAAAAAATAAAAGGGAACACTTAAAGAGGTTGTCTACTACTTTAGCATTGATAACCTATTCTTAGGATAGGTCATCATTGTCTGATCGGTCAGGGTCTGACATCTGGCATCCCCACTGATCTGCTGTTATTGGTATCGGCGGCAGTGGAATCGGCCGAGAGTCCTCACTAGAAAAGCTGTCCGTCATCTGGTTTAAATCAATAGCAGGCAGAAGTGAAGTACCCTGCAGTGGCCACTATCAGGAGACAGAGCAGCTCCGCAAGTCTGTACCTCTGGTCACTGACATCAATAATAGCTGTGTGAAGGTACAAATTGCCATCATAAATCACATTGTGCTCCAGATAATACATACTCTCCAGAACTGATTATACAACCTCAGCTACAGGACATCACAGATTATATACAGTGGGGAAAAAAAGTATTTAGTCAGTCAGCAATAGTGCAAGTTCCACCACTTAAAAAGATGAGAGGCGTCTGTAATTTACATCATAGGTAGACCTCAACTATGGGAGACAAACTGAGAAAAAAAAATCCAGAAAATCACATTGTCTGTTTTTTTTTTCATTTTATTTGCATAAAAGCCACTCCTTCGTTGCCCTGGCGGTGTGCTTTGGATCATTGTCATGTTGAAAGACCCAGCCACGTTTCATCTTCAATGCCCTTGCTGATGGAAGGAGGTTTGCACTCAATATCTCACGATACATGGCCCCATTCTTTCTTTCATGTACCCGGATCAGTCGTCCTGGCCCCTTTGCAGAGAAACAGCCCCAAAGCATGATGTTTCCACCACCATGCTTTACAGTAGGTATGGTGTTTGATGGATGCAACTCAGCATTCTTTTTCCTCCAAACACGACAAGTTGTGTTTCTACCAAACAGTTCCAGTTTGGTTTCATCAGACCATAGGACATTCTCCCAAAACTCCTCTGGATCATCCAAATGCTCTCTAGCAAACTTCAGACGGGCCCGGACATGTACAGGCTTAAGCAGTGGGACACGTCTGGCACTGCAGGATCTGAGTCCATGGTGGCGTAGTGTGTTACTTATGGTAGGCCTTGTTACATTGGTCCCAGCTCTCTGCAGTTCATTCACTAGGTCCCCCCGCGTGGTTCTGGGATTTTTGCTCACCGTTCTTGTGATCAATCTGACCCCACGGGGTGGGATTTTGCATGGAGCACCAGATCGAGGGAGATTATCAGTGGTCTTGTATGTCTTCCATTTTCTAATTATTGCTCCCACAGTTGATTTCTTCACTCCAAGGTGGTTGGCTATTGCAGATTCAGTCTTCCCAGCCTGGTGCAGGGCTACAATTTTGTTTCTGGTGTCCTTTGACAGCTCTTTGGTCTTCACCATAGTGGAGTTTGGAGTCAGACTGTTTGAGGGTGTGCACAGGTGTCTTTTTATACTGATAACAAGTTTAAACAGGTGCCATTACTACAGGTAATGAGTGGAGGAAAGAGGAGACTCTTAAAGAAGAAGTTACAGGTCTGTGAGAGCCAGAAATCTTGATTGCTTGTTTCTGACCAAATACTTATTTTCCACCATAATATGCAAATAAAATGAAAAAAAAACAGACAATGTGATTTTCTGGATTTTTTTTTCTCAGTTTGTCTCCCATAGTTGAGGTCTACCTATGATGTAAATTACAGACGCCTCTCATCTTTTTAAGTGGTGGAACTTGCACTATTGCTGACTGACTAAATACTTTTTTTCCCCACTGTACACACAGCCCTCTATTATAATATGTGATGTCCTGTAGCCATGCAGAGGAGCAGTCCAGTGCAGACCTGGGCAAAGTGTGGACTGAGGTTTCCGAAGGGCTGAAACAATGGCCCACGGGCCGCACCATAAGTCCTCCAAAATTGGCATCCCACAACCCAATATCACCACTATCTGTATTGAACACATTGGTGGAGGACAAAGCTGCCAGCTCTTTCTTCCACGAATCAGAATGTGTGACTGAAGCAACAGATGATGTAAAGGCAAAAATTGCAATAATTTGACAACTACATCCATGAACCTGCACATGCGCGATCAACATGCCTTAGTGTGAAAATATCGCTGGCTAAAATTTGGACTAGCGGGTTTCGCCAATCACCGGCCATGCCATCAACAACATCTGCTGCTTCTTCCTCTTCCATCAACATACCAAGTCTTTTCACACAGGTCTATGGCTGCAGAAACTCTACGCTGGGTGAGGGAGGGAGAAGTAAGGTGCACAACAATGTTGAGAGGGAGGGGAAGCACAAACACTAGGGAAAGTGGGACTGGAGACCCCTAGGCAGATCTAACAACACTCTCCGTCAGGAACAATATTCGCACTAACTCGTAATGGAACAATGTGCCTGTCAAGCGCAGGCAAGAAAAATGCCTAGAATATCTAATTTTCTCAATTTCAGTGATCTAAAAGTGATCAGAGACCTTCATAGGGATGTAATAAAAGAGACTACACATTATCAGGTGCAAAACAAACCCATTTACTCAACATAAATGTAATAACTTTGATATACACAAATTTCAAAACTCCTGAGAAGTACACTTTCATTTGTAAGAAAATCTGCCTTATTTATATGAAATATCCACAAACCTTTCTCTATCCATTCATAAAACAAGCTAAATAAACAATAGTAATGACTAAAAACACTACATACCAACCTTATAAAGTGTGATGTGTTCGGGACCAATGAGCCTGAGAAGCCAGCACAGCTATATCTTCCTTCCTGAAGCTCTGCAGACCAACTGTGGTATCAGGTTTCACACAGCAGCTAGAGCCAGGAGACTATCTAGAGGGAGGGGGTTTCCTGAAAATCTGGTGAGAAGGGAGAAATGAAAGTAGAAGAGCTGCGCCTGTCAGATCCATTGTTCCTGACGGAGGGTTAAACATTCCTAAATAAGTTCCGCACCTATCAGTGAGCAGGAAACTAATCCCTACCTGTCTCTAGCGATTGACCCTGGATAAGGAGGGGACACGGTATGCGCTAGTCAGCCTTCACTACAACTAAGGACAGAGAGGGTGGACAAATTAGGGGATACATTTAGGTTGAGAACACAACCGAGATATCATGCCAACAATACTTCAAGAGGCTCCAAGGAGACACTAGCTGACTGCTAGTACTTCTAACAAGACAGGTGGAAATTGAGTTAACAGCATCACCCTGCTTAAAAAACTGAATGTATTTAAACCTTCAACAAATGTGTGTTAAATTGCAGCAGGATTTGGAGGTAAATGTTGGGTCCTAGAAGTAGGATATCACTCCATAACAAAGATGTAAAAATCAAGCAGGTGCTTGTAGAGCTAAATGCAATGACCTTCTATAGCCGGATCCAGGATGACTGTCACACCTGACACACGTGTGACACTCGTGTGTTGCCTGTGGTGGAAGGTGTGTCAGAGACCTATTATAATATTTCAACTCTGTGGAAATGGATGCCAATTTAGTTGCGTGTGACAATAATTTTTGGAAATGTGGATAGTCCAAGTTAGGTCTCCTTCATGTGGGTTGCCTGTAGAAGTAGAGCTCCCAGATAGGCAGGCCTGTACTTACATTCACTCAACTACCTGTGTTAATTTTTCTACCATTAGAACTCTATGAAAATTAATTTTGTGCCATCTGAGTGTGGCTGAAAAAAAAATTGGAGGTGTTGCATAAGGTATCAGACCTCCAGCTAAAAAGGCTCACACCGATCCCTTAACCACCAGGTCCTCATTGAAACTTCAATTCCAATCTGTAAATGTTGGGCCAGACCCTGATACCTCATGCATGGGCCATAGCTGACTGCTTCTGTGCCATTATAAAAGGTTCTACTGTGGGTCAATTAATCAGTCAACAACCAGTGTTTCTTTCATTGAATCATAGAATCATAGAATCGTAGAGTTGGAAGGGACCTCCTGGGCCATCTGGTCCAACCCCCTGCTCAAAGCAGGATTCGCTAAATCATCCCAGTCAGATGTCTGTCCAGCCTCTGTTTAAAGACTTCCATTGAAGGAGAACTCACCACTTCTCGTGGCAGCTTGTTCCACTCATTGATCACGCTAACTGTCAAAAAGTTTTTTCTAATATCTAATCTGTGTCTCCTCCCATTCAGTTTCATCCCATTGCTTCTAGTCTTTCCTTGTGCAAATGAGAATAAATTTGATCCTTCTACAATGTGACAGCCCTTGAGATATTTATAGACAGCTATTAAGTCTCCTCTCAGTCTTCTCTTTTGCAAACTAAACATTCCCAAATCCTGCAACCTTTCCTCATAAGACAGGGTTTGCAGACCGGTCACCATTCTGGTCACTCTTTTCTGAACTTTCTCCAGTTTGTTGATGTCTTTTCTAAAATGTGGTGCCCAAAACTGGACACAATATTCCAGATGAGGTCTGACCAAAGAGGAGTAGAGGGAAATAATGACTTCACGTGATCTCAACTGTATGCTTCTGTTAATACATCCTAGAATTGCATTTGCCTTTTTTGCTGCTGCATCACACTGGTGACTCATATTCAGTCTGTGATCTATTAGTATACCCAAGTCTTTTTCACATGTGCTGTTGCTTAGCCCTATTCCTCCCATTCTGTATATGCTTTTTTCATTTTTATTGCCCAGATGTAGTACTTTGCATTTTTCCCTGTTAAAAACCATTCTGTTAGTTGCTGCCCACTTCTCCAGTTTATTTATATCTTTTTGAATCCTCTCTCTCTCTTCTCTAGTATTAGCTATCCCTCCTAGCTTTGTGTCATCAGCAAATTTAATCAGATTACCCTCAATTCCATCATCTAAATCATTGATAAAGACATTGAACAATACAGGGCTCAGGACAGAGCCCTGTGGTACCCCACTTGAGACATTCTTCCAACTGGATGTGCAGCCATTTGCGACCACTCTTTGGGTCCGATCACTAAGCCAGTTATGAATCCACCTAACAGTTGCCTTGTCCATTCCATACTTAGTCATTTTTTCAATAAGGATTGTATGAGATACTTTGTCAAATGCTTTGCTGAAGTCAAGATATACTATATCTACAGCATTTCCTTGATCCACCCAATCAGTGATTCCGTCATAGAAGGAAATTAAGTTAGTCTGACATGACTTATTAGTTACAAACCCATGCTGACTCTGTTTAATCACTTCATTCTTATCCAGGTACTGACATACATGTTGTTTAATAATTTGTTCAAAGATCTTTCCTGGTATAGAAGTCAGACTCACCGGCCTATAGTTGCCTGGGTCCACCTTCTTCCCCTTTTTGAAGATAGGAACAACATTTGCTCTTCTCCAGTCTTCTGGGACTTCTCCTGTTCTCCAAGAATTTTCAAAGATTATGGAGAGGGGTTCAAAAATTTCTTCTGCTATCTCCTTCAGTACTCTGGGGTGTAATTCATCTTGACCTGGAGACTTGAATTCATTTAGGTTAGCTAAGTGTTTCCTCACTATCTTTCTGTTTATAGATATCCTGGATTCTTCTATTCCCTTAATAGGACAGTGAAGAACAGTTGATGTTACATTTCCTTTCTGAGAGAAAACAGATGCAAAATAGGAATTTAAAAGTTCGGCCTTCTCAACATCCTGTCTTACCATTTCATAATTTTCATCCTGTAAAAATCCTATAGCATCTTTGACTTTTATTTTACTTTTGACATATCCCCAAAATCCTTTATTATTGCTTTTGACATCTCTTGCAAGCCTCAATTCATTGTCAGCTTTAATAATCTGATTTGTGCCCTGCAGGTTCTGCAGGCAGCATTATATTCTTCTTTAGATATGCCTCCCTCTTTCCATTTTATAAACATTTTTTTCTTCCTTTTTAGCATGTGCTTAAGTTCTGTGTTCATCCATCCTGGTTTCCTTAAATGCTTCCTATTCTTCCCTCTTTTTGGAATTGTTAACAATTGTGCTTTGAGAATTTCATTTTTCAAGATTTCCCATCCTTCCTGGACATTTTTGTCTTTAAGGATATCCAGCCATTGGATCCCTCCAATTCTCTTTCTGAATCCCTTAAAATCTGCCTTTCTGAAATCTAACCTTGACGTCTGAGTCTTCACAGGTCTTCCTCCTCTAGTTATACAAAATTCTAAAATAGCATGGTCGCTACCTCCTAGGGTCCCAGCCACTTTTACCTCCTCAACCATTTCCTCCCTGTTTATAAGGATTAGATCCAAGGTAGCAGTTCCCCTTGTTTTCTCCCCTACCTTTTGGAAGATAAAGTTGTCAGCAAGAGAGGATAAGAATTGCCTTGACCTGTTAGTTTTGCCTGAGAGAGATTCCCAACAAATGTCTGGATAGTTGAAATCTCCCATGACAACTATGTCATATTTTTTGGAGAACTTGGCCATTTGATGCAGAAAGAGTTCATCCGTATCTTTAGCTTGCACAGGCGGCCTGTAGTAAATGCCTACAATGGTGTCCTTTCCATTGTTCTGTCCTTGTATTCTTACCCAAACAGTTTCCATAGAACTCCCAGTCTCTGAAGCTTCAATCTCTGTGCAGATATACGCGTTTATAACATACAATGCGACACCTCCTCCTCGTTTATCAAGTCTGTTTCTTGCAAATAAGTTGTATCCTTCTAGTCTTGTATTCCAATCATGTGTATTGTCCCACCAAGTTTCAGTGATTCCAATGACATCATATTTCTTTTCCTGTGTTAGTAATTCCAATTCTCCTTGTTTGCTGCCCATGCTTTGTGCATTAGTATAGAAACATTTTAGTTTGTGATTGGTTTCTCTTTCTCCAATATTTTTATTAATTAGATTCTTTTGTCTTTGTTCTTCCTTTCCACTTCTAATAGCACAGTTCTCAATAGCATTTGTCAGGTGTATGGCTTTTTCTGGTCTTTTGCTTCCCTTCCCATGTTGTTCTAGTTTAAAGCTCTCCTTACAAGTGTAGCAAGGCGACTTCCAAATACATGTTTTCCAGTCTTCGTAAGGTGCACCCCATCTCCAGCAAGTAGTCCATCGTAAAGGTAATTCACTCCGTGATCCATAAATCCAAATAGTTGCTGACGGCACAATCGACGTAGCCAGTTGTTCACCTGCAGAATCTTATTCCACCTCCTTGTTCCATGGCCATCCACTGGGAGGATGGAAGAGAAGACCACCTGCACTCCCAGTTCTTTCACTTTCTTGCCTAAGTCTTCGAAGTCTCTGCAGATGGTTTCCAGGTCATTTCTTGCAGTGTCATTTGTCCCCACATGTAGTAGCAGGAATGGGTAGTCATCTGTAGGTCTGAAGAGTCCTGATATCCTGTCAGACACATCTTTAATTTTTGCACCTGGAAGACAGCACATTTCTCTTGAAGTTATATCCGGTCTGCAGATAGCGGCCTCTGTTCCTCTCAACAGGGAATCCCCCATGACCACCACTCTCCGTTTCTTCTTCACAACATTTTTCTTTCTCCATCCAGGAGGACTCTGAAGGCATACAAGGTTGCTGTTTGTGGGCAAAGTCTTATCCTGATGTATTTCTTCATCGCTTTCCTGCGTGAGAGCCTGGTACTGGTTCCTGAGAAGTATGGGTGCTGACTGCCTCCTGATCCTCCTGCTTCTGTGGGTCACATGTCTCCATTCCTCTGTTTCTTCAGGTGCACTTCGAATTTCTTCTCTTTCTGTAACATGAAGAGATAATTCTGCTCTGTCTAAGAACTCTTCACCTTCCTTAATGATCTTCAATGTAGCTAACCTCTCTTTGAGATTTTGAAACTTTTCCTCCAACAGGGACACAAGCTTGCATTTGTGGCATGTGAAGTTTGGCTTTTCCACTGGTAAGTCTGTGAACATATAGCAAGAAATGCAGCTCACCAAATGGCTCCTTGCCTCTTCCATATTGAGATTTCTTAAAAACGATGAAAGATGAGCCAAAATTCCGATTTCCTCTTTTCTGCTGCAGCAGCCAAAACCCAGTGATCGTTGAGCTTGCGGAGACTCTTCACTTATCCCAGAAGGCACTGGGAATATGCAAATGATCTCCTCAAGACTCTTCCCCTTGCATTTTTTTTCTACCGAAAGTACTGTAGGAAACTGATGTTTGTGCCATCTGAGTGTGGCTGGAAAAAAAATGGTGGTGTTGTATTAGGTATCAGGACTCCAAGCAAAGAAGGCTCCCTTAACCACCAGGTCATCATTTCTTCCACTATTACTGTATAAAACTGATGTTTGTGGCATCTGAATGTGACTGGATAAAAAAATGAAGGTGTTGCATGAGGAATCAGGGCACCCAGCTAAGAAGGCTTACACAGCTTCCTTAACCACCAGGTCTTCATTGAAAGCTCAATTCCAAGCTGTAATTGCTGGGCCAGACTCTGATACCTCATGCATGGCCAAATGCTGACTACTGCTGTGCCATTTGCAAATTTCAACTGTGGGTCAATTGGTGCCAATTTTCATGGTGTCTGCCCCTAATTTTAGCTGTTTGGAAAGCTTTTTGTTACAACTTAAGGTGTTGTGTACGTTTGGTTTGGTCACCCATTGAATCTAATGGGCTTTGGGTACTTTCATCAAACCATTCAGCAAACATGTTTAGTGAACGTCTAAACATTTGCCGAGTCAAACTGAAGAGAACATTGAAAGGTTAGCTTATCTCTAATCCTTACATTGATATGGTCAGAGAAACAGTGATAAGGCCATTCCTCCAAAGTGTCCCAGAACCAGGTTTTCAACACAACACCACTGAGTCAGTTGCTCAAGCTACTGCGAGCAGCCTTCATGACCTAAATACGTTACCATGGCCTACAGTTCCTCTGAACTTGTGTTCCATTGAGAAGATACTCAACACTGGATAATTGCTTCAATTTCTCATCATTTGCATATCAATATCCAAGAAGTATCATTTCTCCTTGCGGAGAATGACATGCTAAGCATGTCGGGGTAAGGAGACTTAAAGCCGCAATGCTCCTCTGGGAAATATGCTAATTATGCAAATTGTCTCTTTAGAGAGGAAGAGGACTAGAAATCTAGTGCCACCTATTGGAGGTAGCAATCCTAAAAGTCAATGTTGACCCTTTAACGAGCCTAGTTACATGACTTAGGATAAAAGCCAAGCCAGATTCTCCATTTGCAGACACTGTGTTTCGGGGTACTGCCCCTCATCAGTGCAAAGTGGGAGATCTGGTTTGGCTGTGAGAGCCAGTGAGAACCAAAGATCCCTACACCTGATGTATTTTTTGGGGATCGATCTAAATTTTTGAGTTTAAAAAATAATTGTAAATTATTTTTTGCCTTGAAGCCTAACTCGTCAGGGAGCTCCGCGCAGCAGGTTAAAATTGTCATCTCTTTGCTGCGTGGCGATCCCCAGGATTGGGCGTTTTCTTTGAAACCAGATGATCCTATTCTGACTAATGTGAACGCATTCTTTCAAGCCTTGGGGTTGTTGTATGACGAACCTAATGCTATTGATCAGGCTGAAAAGACCCTGTTGGCATTGAACCAGGGTCGAGATTCTGCAGAGTTGTACTGTCAAAAGTTCCGAAAGTGGGCGGTCCTTACTACCTGGAATGATAATGCCTTGGCTGCTCTCTTTCGGAAGGGTTTGTCAGAAGCCGTAAAAGATACTATGGTGGGATTTCCTGTTCCCTCTGGTCTGGACGATTCTATGTCATTAGCCATTCAGGTTGATCGGCGTTTACGTGAACGCAGGATTGCACGAGAGGTGTTGCCACCGGTAGAACAGACGTCTGAACCTATGCAATGTGATAGAGTTTTGTCTAAGGCGCAACGTCAGGAGTTCAGAAGGCGTAATAAGCTGTGTTTTTTCTGTGGAGATGCCTTGCATATTATTTCTGTTTGTCCTAAACAAGAGAAACGCTTTGCACACACATTTTCTGTTGGTGGTGTTCAACCTAAGTTTCTTCTGGCAATTACTCTGATCTGCTCCCTGTCCACATTTTCCACCAAGGCTTTTGTGGATTCGGGAGAAGCGCTAAACCTAATGGACTTGGATTTTGCTAAATGTTGTGGATTTCCTATGACACCTCTGCAGACGCCTATCCCTTTGAGGGGGATTGATGCTACTCCTTTGGCGAAAAATAAACCTCAGTTTTGGACCCAGGTGGTCATGCGGGTCGCCCCAGACCATCAAGAAAATTGCAGATTTTTGGTGTTACATGGTCTGCATGATGCCGTTGTTCTGGGGTTTCCCTGGTTGCAAATTCATAATCCAGTCTTGGATTGGAAATCTGTGTCTGTAGTGAGTTGGGGTTGTCGGTGTGCCTGTAGTGAGGCTCCGGTTTTTTCCACCTCTCCTCAGTCGCATGATGTTCCTGACTATTTGGCGGACTTTTATGATGTATTTAGTGAGAATGAGTCTGCGTCCTTGCCTACTCATAGGAGTTATGACTGTGCAATTGAACTGAGCCCGGGGTGTAAATTTCCCAAGGGTCGGCTCTTCAATTTATCTGTACACGAGCACGAGGCTATGCGGTCCTATATTAAGGAGGCATTGGAGAAGGGTTATATTAGACCATCCTCTTCACCCTTAGGTGCCGGGTTTTTTTTTTGTGGCCAAAAAGGATGGTTCTTTAAGGCCTTGTATTGATTATCGTGCCCTCAACAAAATTACTATTAAATATCAGTATCTGTTACCCCTGATATCGGATCTATTCTCTAGAGTTAGAGGTGCTTGCTGGTTTACCAAGCTTGACCTCAGGGGGCGTATAATCTTATCCGCATTAAGCAGGGGGATGAATGGAAGACGGCGTTTAATACTCCGGAGGGACATTTTGAGTACCTGGTGATGCCTTTTGGGCTCACTAATGCCCCTTCTGTCTTCCAGTGCTTCATGAACGATATTTTCTGAGACTTTGTCGATAAATTTTTGATTATCTATCTGGATGATATTTTGATCTTCTCCAAGGATTGGGATTCTCATGTGGAACATATTCGGACTGTGTTCCAGATCTTGAGGGAGAATTCCCTGTATGTCAAAGGATTGAAATGCCTTTTTGGAGTACAGAGGATTTCATTTTTGGGATTTATTTTGTCTCCATTAACTATTGAAATGGACCCGGCCAAGGTACAGGCCATTTATGATTGGGTTCAGCCCACTTCTTTGAAGGCCCTCCAGAAGTTTTTGGGTTTTGCTAATTTTAATCGGAAATTTATTACAAAATTTTCTAGTATTGCCAAGCCATTGACTGATCTGACTAAGAAGGGTGCTGATGTGTTGAATTGGTCTCCGGAGGCTGTTGCTTCCTTTCAGGAGCTGAAGCGAAGATTTACCTCCGCCACGGTTTTGCAGCAACCTGATGTCTCACTCCCGTTCCAGGTAGAGGTGGATGCTTCTGAGATTGGTGCAGGAGCTGTTTTGTCCCAAAAGGATCCTGTAACATCTAAAATGAATCCCTGTGCTTTCTTTTCCCGAAAGTTCTATCCATCTGAACGTAACTATGATGTGGGGAATCGGGAACTGTTGGCCATGAAATGGGCATTTGAGGAGTGGAGACATTGGTTGGAGGGAGCTAAACATCAAGTTGTGGTCCTCACTGACCACAAGAATTTGATTTACCTAGAGTCGGCTAAACGCTTGAACCCTAGACAGGCTAGGTGGGCCTTGTTTTTTACACGTTTTGATTTTGTGGTCTCTTTTCTTCCTGGAACTAAGAATGTCAAGGCAGACGCCCTCTCTAGGAGCTTCTTTGCTGATTCTCCTGTGGTGACCAAGCCTGCTACCATCTTAGGCGAAGGGGTAGTTCTTTCTGCCATCTCACCTGATTTGAGACTTGCTCTGCAAAAGTTCCAGGAGGACAAACCTGAGCGTTGTCCCAGTGGAAAGTTGTATGTTCCTGACCAGTGGAAGAAGAGAGTGATGTCTGAAGTTCATTGCTCTGCATTAGCTGGTCATCCAGGTATTTTTGGTACTAGAGATCTGGTGAGTCACTCTTTTTGGTGGCCCACCTTGTCTCATGATGTCAGGAATTTTGTGCAGTCCTGTGGGACTTGCTCCTGGTCTAAATCTTGTTCTCGCTCTAGTGGGTTGTTGATGCCTTTGCCGGTCCCCAGGAGGCCATGGACCCATATTTCAATGGATTTCATCTCTGATATGCCGGTCGCTCAAAGAATGACTGTTATTTGGGTGATTTGTGATAGGTTCTCTAAGATGGTTCATCTTGTACCACTCCCTAAGTTGCCGTTTTCCTCTGAGTTGGTGCCCCTGTTTTTGCAACAGGTGGTTCGATTGCACGGGATTCCTGAGAACATTGTATCTGACAGAGGAGTTCAGTTTGTGTCTAGATTTTGGAGGACTTTCTGTTCCAAGCTGGGAATTCAGTTGTCCTTCTCCTCTGCTTTTCACCCTCAGACCAATGGGCAGACAGAGAGAACAAACCAGACCTTGGAGTCGTATTTGAGATGTTTTATTTCCGCTGATCAGGATGATTGGGTTTCATTTTTGCACTTGGCCGAATTTGCTTTAAATAATAGAGCTAGTTCTGCCACTTTGATGTCACCTTTTTTTTGTAACTTTGGGTTTCATCCTCGATTTTCTTCAGGGCAGGTGGAGCCTTCTGCCTGCCCAGGGGTTGACACTGTGGTGGAGAGAATGCACCAAATCTTGGACCAAGTGGTGGATAAATTCTCTCTCTCCCAGGAAAAGGCCCAGCGGTTTTCCAATCGACATAGGACCATTGGTCCCCAGTTTAAGATTGGTGATATGGTGTGGTTATCATCAAAAAATATTGCTATGAAGGTGGCTTATCCTAAGTTTAAGCCTAGATTTATTGGACCTTACAAGATTTTGGAGATTATTAATCCGGTCTCTTTTCGTTTGGCTCTCCCTGTCACATTTAAAATCCATAATGTGTTCCATAAGTCCTTGTTGAAGAGGTTTGTTGAACCAGTTGTTCCTGGGGTGGCACCTCCGGACCCTGTATTGGTTGAAGGTAACATGGAATATGAGGTAGAGAAAATACTGGATTCCCGTCTGGCTAGACGGAGACTCCAGTATTTGGTTAAGTGGAAGGGTTATGGTCAGGAGGATAATTCCTGGGTCTCTGCCTCTGATATTCATGCCAAAAGATTGGTGCGTGCCTTTCATCGGGCTCACCCTGATCGCCCTGGTGGCGTGGTTGAGGGTTCGGTGACCCCTCCTCAAGGGGGAGGTACTGTTGTGAGTTCATTTTCCCCTTCATCACTGAGGTCTGGTGAACTCCCTATTCTGGTAAAAGAAGGTAATGAGCCTGATTATCAGGCACCTGAGTCTAATGATGATGACTGGCTGAGTGGAGTCACGGACTGGATATAAGGCTGCCGACGCCCTTCTGCCCTGCGGGTGATTTCTCTGTGGACTTCTAGGAAACCAGTCTGATTCCTGCTCCTCTAAAGCTAAGTTTTCTGCTTTGCCTTTTAGCATTTGTGTTTTGTTTGCCTTGCTTTTCTGGATTCTGCCATTGCCTGCTGGTGTGAGCTGATTCTTCTTTTGCCTGTTGCTCTGTCTTCAGAATTTTCCTGAGTACTGACATAGTCTTTTTGAAGCCTATCGTCTTCAGGGCCTTTTTCACTGTCAGTCTGTTGGCTCTTATTTTCATAGGGTTTTTGACGGATTGCAGACAGCAGCCTTCCTGTCCTTTCCTATCTAGTCAGCTTGGGCCCCGTCTTTGCTCAGTCTATCTTTCTGTCTGTGTTGTGTTCTTTCTTCTTGCTTCAGCGTCATTATATGTTGGGGGCTGCCTTTTGCTTTGGGGTCTACTCTGGGGCAGTTTAGATTTCCCTTTCTGTCTTTAGGCTATTTAATTCTCCGGCTGTGATCGAGGGGTCTAGGGCATCGTAGGAACCCCCCACGGCTACTGCTAGTTGAGTTGATAGGTTCAGGGGTCTGCAATCCGATAGCTGCCAACCTCTCTGGTTTTCTGGACTTAGCTAGCATTTCTGTTTTTGCCTCCTACGGTGACTCAATCATAACAGACGCCTCTCTCACAGCCAAACCAGATCTCCCACTTTGCACTGATGAGGGGCAGTACCCCAAAACACAGTGTCTGCAAATGGAGAATCTGGCTTGGCTTTTATCCTAAGTCATGTAACTAGGCTCGTTAAAGGGTCAACATTGACTTTTAGGATTGCTACCTCCAATAGGTGGCACTAGAGTTCTAGTCCTCTTCCTCTCTGAAGAGACAATTTGCATAATTTGCATATCAATAGCATGTTTGTTGTTCCTGAAATTTCCATAATCGCACAACTTTTCATTTTTGGTGATAAAATTTGAATTTTAAAAGGAATCTGTCAGCAGCTGTTGTATTTAGAGTGCTGCATAACATAGGCCTGATTTTAGAGATATATCTGTAAGATGCATAAGGCAATAGTTATTGACAAGGGGCTTCTGTGTTCTCATACCTTGGAACCCTACAAATAAACAGTGTACCAATTCTCTTTTGCTGTGCGTGTCCCAATTCCCGGTTGCTGTGCCTGCGGTGCAGCAGACTCATCTTTCGGCTGCAGGTCTCCTCTGTTTCCACTATTCCAGATCCAGGAACATCCGCACACAAATCATGAGACACTTGATTCTTAGCAAACAGTTCAACTTTACTTTGTTCCGCCTGAGCTATCCCTTTGTTTAATAGCTACCTCGGCCCCTGATATACTTCGTCCAGGTTCACATTTTCCATGTGTCCCATTCCATCTCCCTCATGTGTTTTCCTGACCAGCCTCCACTTGGTGGAAGGGAATAAGGCATGCTTCCGAGTGCCTAGTTTGGGCTGTAGGCCTGGACGTTACAAGAATGTCTGCTGAAAACAGGTGCCAATGTTCTCATATTGCCAAACAGTCTGTACTTCTTCCTCTGGCCTTGAACTTGTGCTAACACTTTATCTATCTTTTGTCTCATCATCAACTTTATCTAACTAGAAAGTGTATCTCCTTTTTGTCTGACAGCCCCCTCCCATGGTGGGCTGGTCCCAACCATATTAACTGTATGCTAATCTGAAAACCACTTGCCATATCTAATATGCCCACAACTGAATCTTTACTCTTCCTAATTTAAACTATGAGCCCTGTACTATGCTTGATGCTCTAAACTTAATCCTGTACTTTCCCTTAGGCTATACATAAATTGCATTATACATTAATTACAATACATTACATTAACCACGTGCAGTTTCACATATCATAACAATTACAAAAATGCAATAAAATCACACACTTAAAAAATGCTGTTTTAAGAGGGAGAGGCATATGATAGTCTGTCTCACCCTTACATATCACTTACTGGACTGCTTTTTGTAGCTTTGATAGAATCCTTGTTTGTTTGATGTAGATGTAGCAAGGCTAAGACCTTTAGGCTGCAAATAACTTCGCCCACACCCCTGATTGGCAGCTTCCTGTGTACATTATGAATTCTTAGCAAGCTGCCAATCAGGGGTTACACAGATTAGCCTGACTGCCTGACAAGTGAGATGTAGTCATGTAGTGATAATATCCTGCTGATAAAATAGTGACTGTATTTAAACTATATCACACAGCATAAGTGACTCATCCCTGAACTCAGTGTTCTGTGTCCTACATTATGGGGCTCTTTGATTAAATAGCAAAAAACAACTGCAGATTCATTTAAGTATAGAATAAGTCACAGTTCTTTAATTTATACCACATTTTTTTGCATCTTGTAAACCATGATTGAGCAATCCATGAGTGAGTTTTAGTAAGAGTCTCAATTTCCTTATGGTTATTATAATCAATAATTATGTTCATTTATAAAACTGTTTAGTATAAAATGACTCATAGCTATGATGTAAAGAACATGCATGTTGATAAGTTTCCTAACTGTAGGAGGTTAATCTTCCAGTTAATCACGTACGTCAATGGGAAAACAGAGCAAGATTTTGCAAAAAATAAGTTTTTTGTTGTTGGGTTTACTTATAGCAAGAATTCTTTTGTCTTTCACAAGGACCATACTAATAAGCAACCTAAAAAAAGTCTATCAAATCAAGATTATAGTGCTATAATTAGAATGATCCTGTAATACAAATTTATATGATTGATAAACAAATAGGTATAATAATAAAGTTTATTAAGTAATTATCAAAAACATAATAGACATAAAAATGGTGTCACGGTTCCACTTCTCAGTATGTCTGGGATGCAGTTACTGACAGCTCAGCCATCCTACCCGGTACAGGGGCGTGCTGAAGCTGTCAGTACTTTGATTGACAGCTTGGCCATCCAATCTAGTACAGGAGTGTACTGAGCTGTCAGATTGACAGCTCGACTATCCAAACTGAGATTATGAGGCATCTGCTGTCTCCAGGTGTTCACTATTCCAGGTAATTGCCATGCTTCTTAACTGAGCTGTGTCTCCCAGAACTCTGCCAGATGTACATTCAGCTTGTGAGGTTTGTGCTCCCTGTGCCTTGAGTTCTGTATGCTTGATCTGTTGCCTGACCTTGGACTTTGTTCTGACCCTCCGCCTGTTTAATCCCTTCAGCTCTGCTCCGTTGTCCTCCCAGTAATCTGACCTCGGAACGTTACCTGACTATGCTTTTTTCTCTTCCTCCTGTTTATGACGTACCCTCGTGGTTTCTGACCTTGGACTCCTTGACCACTCTGACTCATGGCTTGGCAGTGAGAAGTGACTAAGCACCACACATGGCAAGAGTTTTGCTAAAACAGCACACCAATCAGGATGAAGATGAAAATGTGATCAAATTAGATCAATACATTACTGAAAGTAAGAGACAAAAGAGTCACCCAAAGGAATGCTCCCCCGATAAGTATGTCATATACAAAAAGAGGTTAGTAAAAACAACAGTGACTGGTCATCAAAAGATTGACAAAATATTTGGCAATAATTTTGCAAACCCATGTAAATTCCAATATATTGGAAAATACCTAGGCACGATAAGGCAATATGGACCTATGTGCAAAAACCATGTCTAGATTGAGCTCAAAAATAATTATTAAACAGTAGCATATATATTATCAAAATGCAATAAATGAAATCAGTCTGTAAAGTAATTGCAGGGTATAGATAAATTACACTATGCCATGTATTTAACAGGCAATGCAAGTAGTGCCAGAATAAGTAACAAACTAAATGCATGTACTAAATAAAGTGCCTGAAGTGCAAAAGTAATAAGTATAGGACATAGCCATTACCTAAGGACATGGTAAGGCCAGTGTGATGGAAATTGGGGACAGAGACACAGAAGGGAGGTGCACAAGCACCATAATAATGTTCAATATCTCATTATTAACTATGTCCCATATATAGTATTACAATACACCACCAACAGAATTATAAAGTCTATGCACTCTATACAGAGCTGAGTACTGTATGTGTGTATCCATACTTTCTCTCGACTAAAGGACTAAAGTGGAAATAGATTTAAAATAAAAAAAGTCAGCACTTTCAGTGTTTAAACAAATGGTAATAATTTGGGACTCACAAAAACCCAATTGGTGCAGGATAATGACCACATCATTACATTTTACTTAACATTTAAAGCAATAAATCTGGAGTTTTGTGTTTATATAATATGTATTTTATGGCATTACGTCATTCTCTTCTGGAAATATATGTAAATTCCTAATGTATACTGAGATGTAATTAGTTTCCAAGCGAGAACTTCCTGAAAGTTTTGAAATGTTACATTACTTAGGATATTGATGCACCCTACCTTTTTCCCTTTATTTTTACATGTGATGACTTGGCTATTACAGGTCCAAAGCTCCTCCAGAGCTACTGCCCAAATATATCAATTTATTAATAATCTTATTAATATTCCCTGCATGCCATCTGTCTCTCTTAATTATGCACTTTGGAATTCTCGCTCAGTGTGTAACAAACTCTCCTTCATCCATGACTTCTTCCTTTCTAATTCTCTTAACCTCCTGGCTCTTACTGAAACCTGGATCCAGCAGTCAGACACTACCGCTGCTGCTGCTCTTTCATACGGGGGGGCTACACTTCTCTCATACCCCAAGATCAGACAATAGAGCAGGTGGAGGCGTTGGTCTGCTCCTATCACCAAAATGTACATTTCAGGTTATCCCTCAACTACCCTCACTTGTCTTCCCTTCTTTTGAGGTCCATGCCGTCAGACTCTACACCCCCTTCTCCATGCGAGTGGCGGTGGTATATCGTCCTCCCGGCCCCTCCCATCAGTTCCTGGATCATTTTGCCACTTGGCTTCCACATTTTCTCTCCTGTGACATCCCTACCCTCATCATGGGAGATTTCAACATCCCCATTGCTCTTCCCCTCTCATCATCTGCTACTCACCTTTTATCTCTAACCTCCTCATTTGGCCTTTCGCAGCTTACTAATTCTCCAACGCATGAAGACGGAAACTCCCTCGACTT
Source organism: Dendrobates tinctorius (assembly GCF_039654945.1). Classification (NCBI taxonomy): domain Eukaryota; kingdom Metazoa; phylum Chordata; class Amphibia; order Anura; family Dendrobatidae; genus Dendrobates; species Dendrobates tinctorius. The sequence goes on along the minus strand of NW_027361728.1, from coordinate 73,513,233 downwards.
GGTCTTCTCTCGGCTTTGTGCAGTGGATGATTTTGCAAACTCCCCTCTCCCGCTCTCTGACCACAATCTTCTTTCATTCTCTATCAAGAGCTGCCAGGCTGCTCAGGTCACCCCCACTGTCCAGACTTATAGAAACATACAGGCCATTAACACCCAGAAACTTATGAAGAACTTGCAGTCTTCATTGGCCCCTATCTCCTCCCTCTCATGTCCTGATTCTGCATTGAAGCATTACAATGAAACACTTCAAAGTGCCCTGGATGAATTTGCACCCCCTATAAATAGAACACCACAACGCAGACGGCGACAACCCTGGCACACGGTGCAAACACGTTTCCTACAGTGGTGCTCCAGGTGCGCCGAACGTCTGTGGAGAAAATCCAATCTACACGAAGATTTCATCCATTTTAAGTTTATGCTTAGAACATACAACACTGCCCTTCACCTCTCCAAACAAGCCTATTTCAACACCCTCATCACCTCACTGTCCAATAACCCGAAACGTCTCTTTGACACTTTTCATTCTCTACTCAACCCAAGAGTACAGGCCCCAACCACGGAGCTCCGAGCTGACGATCTGGCCAATTACTTCAAAGAAAAAATTGACCAGATTCGACAGGAAATTATCTCCCAATCACCTCATACCATGCACTGTCCTCCCTCCCCCACTGCATCTAGCTCACTCTCTGATTTTGAACCAGTCACAGAAGAAAAAGTAAGCAGGCTCCTTGCATCTTCTCGCCCAACCTCTTGCACCAGTGACCCATTTCCGTCACATCTCCTCCAGTCCCTTTCCCCTGCTGTCACCCCTCACCTAACTAAAATATTTAACCTCTCTCTCTTCTGGTATTTTTCCCTCCTCATTTAAGCATGCCATCATACATCCACTACTTAAAAAACCATCCCTCGACCAAAACTGTGCCGCTAACTATAGACCTGTCTCTAATCTTCCCTTCATCTCTAAACTCCTGGAACGCCTGGTCCACTCCCGTCTTATCCGCTATCTCTCAGAAAAATCTCTTCTCGACCCTCTCCAATCCGGTTTCCGCTCTTTACACTCCACTGAAACTGCTCTCACTAAAGTCTCTAATGATCTGCTAACAGCTAAATCAAATGGTCATTACTCCATGCTAATTCTCTTTGATCTCTCTGCAGCATTTGACACTGTGGATCATCAGCTCCTCCTCACTATGCTCCATTCCATTGGCCTCAAGGACACCGTTCTCTCATGGTTCTCCTCCTATCTCTCCGACCGCTCCTTTACTGTATCTTTTGCCGGTTCCTCCTCCTCTCACCTTCCCCTTACTGTTGGGGTCCCTCAAGGATCGGTTCTAGGCCCCCTCCTCTTCTCCTTGTACACTGCCCCTATTGGTCAAACAATCAGTAGATTTGGTTTCCAGTACCATCTCTATGCTGCTGACACCCAATTATACGCTTCTTCTCCTGACATCACGCCAGCCTTTCTAGAAAACACCGGCGATTGTCTAAACACTGTGTCTAATATCATGTCCTCACTATATCTCAAACTGAACCTGTCAAAGACTGAACTCCTGGTGTTTCCTCCCTCTACTAATGTACCGATACCCGACATTGCCATTTCTGTGTGTGGTTCCACTATTACTCCCCCGCAACAGGCCCGCTGTCTTGGGGTCATACTTGATTCCAAGCTTTCCTTTGCCCCCCACATTCGATCACTGGCTCGCTCTTGTCATCTGCACCTCAAAAACATTTCTAGAATTCGACCTTTTCTTACTTTTGAGTCTGCAAAAACTCTTACTGTTTCTCTTATTCATTCTCGTCTCGACTATTGTAACTCTCTTCTAATCGGTCTCCCTCTTACCAAACTCTCCCCTCTCCAATCTGTCTTGAATGCTGCAGCCAGGATCATATTCCTCACCAATCGTTACACCGATGCCTCTACCTTGTGCCAGTTATTACACTGGCTACCCATCCACTCCAGAATTCAGTATAAACTTATTACCCTCACTCACAAAGCCCTCCATGGCTCAGCACCACCCTACATCTCCTCCCTTGTTTCAGTATACCAACCTACCCGCGCCCTCCGTTCTGCTGATGACCTGAGGTTAGCATCCTCAATAGTCAGAACCTCCCACTCCCATCTCCAAGACTTTACACGTGCCGCGCCAATTCTTTGGAATGCACTTCCCAGGTCAATACGATTAGTCCCCAATCCCCACAATTTTAAGCGTGCCCTGAAAACGCAATTATTCAGACTGGCCTATCACCTCAACACATTAACCTAATCTATCCCTGTGTGGCAAAGCCAAAAGTTTTACCATAACCAGATTTCCCGCATCATGTTCCCACATGCTTTATGCATCCATTAGCCCTCTGTGTCTGTACTGTTAAACACTTAACATTATGGCTGGTCCATACAATCAGGGCAACTGTTACCACCCACCTTTCATGTCTACCTCTTTCCTCATAGACTGTAAGCTTGCGAGCAGGGCCCTCTTTCCTCTTGGTATTTGTTATAATCTACTGTATGTGATTATTGTTATGCTGTAATGTCTATTGTCTGTACAAATCCCCTCTGAAATGTAAAGTGCTGCAGAATATGTCGGCGCTATAAAAATAAAATTTATTATTATTATTATTATTAATTTATATTTTTAAAGGGAATATGTCAAAATGATCATCTCTATATGGTCATATACTGTAGATCATTGAAAGTTGAATAAAATAATATTTTGATATGAGCAATCCGATGATTTATTCTAGCATAATCTACATTTTTCTTAATATGTAAATGCACTTTTAAGATCTATGGGCCAAACATATGGGTCTGAGTTCAGGTCCAGGTTTTGTTCTGCTGCCCGAACCCAAACTTTTTTCACTGTTTGGGCGAATTCGAACATCCAGGAGTCCGCCCTTCTCTAGGATTGACGTATGTAGTGGAAGAGATTAGACAATCACAGCTTCAAGTCCCCTAAGGGGACTAAACCAAACTGTAAAAAATGTAAGAAAAAAGGTTTTAAAAAATAAAAAAATGTAAAAGTTCACATTACCCCCTTTTCCTTCATTAAAAATAAAGATGATAAAAATATTTAAAAAATGCACAAATGTGGTATCGCCAAGTTCAGAAAAGTCTGTAAACAAAAAAAAAATTCAAGAACACCAAAATTCAATTTTTTTTGGCCATGGCAATGCCACAAAAATTCTGTAAAAAAAAAAAAAAACATTGTATCTATTCCAAAATTTTGTCAAGAAAAACGTTGCCTCTTCCTGACATTACACAGCTCCATCGACCAAAAAATCAAAACGTTATGGTCTCAGAAGATGTCAACACAACCCCCAATTTTCTTTTTCAAATTCCTCATTCTGTTTTCACCACTAAAATAATAAAAAAACTGGACATGTTTCATATCACCATAATCATACTGATTAGGAGAATCATATTGTGAAGTCATTATTATCACAAAATGTACACTATAAAAACAATTCCCAACAAACAATGTCAGAATTGATTGTTTTTCACAATTTCTCTCCACCTGGATTTTTTTTCAGATCTCCATTAAACTATGTGGCAAAATGAATGGTGTCATTCAAAATTTCTACTCGTTCCACAAAATTAAGCCCTCATACAGCTATGTGGAACAATGAAAAAAGTTATGGCTCTGGGAAGAAGTGGAGGAAAAATCGAAAACAAAGAAATTGGCCACATCGTGACGAAGCTAACGTTTAAAACTCAGAACATCAGATAGTGCTTGAAATTAAAAGCAATTTTGAAATGCATTACTTATTAAGTTTCCATAATTCTTGAGATAATCACACTTATCATTTGTTTATGGTTCATTGCCTTGGAGACCGACCACCACTGTTATGCAGCAGAACATGTTCGGTGCTTACATGCTGTTTTCTGTTGAGCTGTTAAGCACTGTGTTGAAGTTAGCTATGATCTCTGTTATCTCTAAATCAAAGTCAACTTTAGTGCAGTACTTATAAACTAGACTGCAGAGGTGGTCAGTCTCCTAGGCAAAGAGCTATAAATAAAAAAAATGTAATATCTCAAAAATGGCTGCAATTTTTAAGAAGCAGTAAATTTCAAAAGTACATATTTTTACAAGCCCTATCTGACAATATCCATCTGTGACAATGAGAAGAACCCTTTATCTGAATCCATATTATCGATATTGTATAATGGATGGTGCTGTTTCAATTCCTCAGTCAATTGTTTTGTTGAAGTATTTTATTCTCAGTTGAAATTAGCCACAGTCCAAAAGGACACCATGGTTCATGGTGTCATAAGTTTCCTGTGCAATAGCTGACTTAAAATTCAAGGATTTTAAAGGATCTGCCCAGTACTTTCACATTTATGGCCTATCCTTAGCATAGGTCATCAATATGAGATTGGTGCGCGTGCGACACCCAGTAGCCAAGCCGAGCATCTGTTCTTTGTGATGGCAGGATGTCAGTTGTATAGCTGCACAGCACAACTCTATCAACTACCTGTATATAGTGGCCATGGCAGGGTACTAAACAATCACACCTATTCATGCAAAAAAGGTGGATGTGAAATACCTCATTGCAGCCACTATCCAGGTGATGGAGTTGTACTGTTCTGCTCCACAAATGAACACGTCCGGCTAGCGGCAGAGTCAGGAACAGCTGATTGGTGGGGTGCTGCATGTGACACCCCCACCAGTCTGATACTGTTGACCTATCCAAAGGATAGGCCATCAATATAATAGTACTGGATAATCCCTTTATTATTGATTATCTATATTTATATTAGATTGGTGAGAGACCAAGTCTCACTGTTCAACTGATTGTTTATAATGAAGCCAAGTTCACTTTTTCTGCATTGTGTGCAGAGCTGGGTGTGATTGTGAGAGCAAGTGTCAGTCAGTATATGTCACACTGATAAAGCCCCCTTTAAGGCGGATATCGGACACAGAGGTGATGGGAGGTGTGTATCACAGAGATGGTTGTCCTCTGTGATGTAAACCTGGAGTATTGCTGTAGTGCACCTAGTACTAAGAGCAGCGTCGGACTGGAGCACCTTGGGCCCACCAGAGAAAATCATTCTTGGGGCCCACTATGTAGCTGCATAGAAAGAAATACAAGACCACCAATTGTGCGGTAAAACACGCTAATATCCGGGTATAATATAAGGTAGTACATGTCTTAACTATGTAGCAGGAGTTGGGATAGCCCCCTCATAGAATATAAAGCAGCCCCCTCATATAGTATAATGCAGCCATCTCATAGAATATAATGCAGCCATCTCATAGAATATAATGCTGCCCCCCTCATAGGGTATAATGCTGTCCCCCTCATAGGGTATAATGCTGTCCCCCTCATAGGGTATAATACTGCCCCCCTCATAGGGTATAATACTGCCCCCCTCATAGGGTAAAATGCTGCCCCCTCATAGGGTAAAACACTGCCCCCTCATAGGGTATAATGCTGTCCCCTCATAGGGTATAATGCTGCCCCCCTCATAGGGTATAATGCTGTCCCCTCATAGGGTATAACGCTGCCCCCTCATAGGGTATAATGCTGCCTCCTCATAGGGTGTAACGCTGCCCCCTCATAGGGTATAATGCTGCCCCCCTCATAGGTTATAATGCTGCTTCCTCATAAGGTATAATGCACCACCTCATAGGCTATAATGCTGCCCCCTCATAGGGTATATTGCACCCCCTCATAAGGTATATTGCACCCACTCATAGGGTATAACGCTGCCCCCTTGTAGGGTATAATGCTGCCTCCTCATAGGGTATAATGAACTCCCTCATAAGGTATATTGCACCCCCTCATAGGGTATAGCGCTGCCCCCTCATAGGGTATAATGCACCCCCTCATAGGGTATAATGCTGCCCCCTCATAGGGTATATTGCACCCCCTCATAGGGAATTAACGCTGCCCCCTCATAGGGTATAATGCTGCCTCCTCATAGGGTATAATGAACCCCCTCATAAGGTATATTGCATCCCCTCATAGGGTATAATGCACCCCCTCATAGGGTATAATGCTGCCCCCACATAGGGTATAACACTAGATAGATAGATAGATAGATAGATAGATATAAAGATAATAGATAGATATAGATATAGATAGCTATAGATAGGTATAGAGATAGATAGATAGATAGATAGATAGATAGATAGATATAGAGAGAGATAGAGGATAAATAGATAGATCTATGGATAGATAGATGGATAGTGTCATGGTCACGTGTGTCTGGACACAGCGAATACCGCAAGGCGAACCCATGTGACACACGTGACCCTGGATACACCGCCTCCAGTGGGGCGAATTTAAATAATAAACACGTGCAGCTGGATACACCGCCTCCATCTGGCGAATTTAGACATTACACGTACATACAAGTCTGGAAACTCCGCCTCCAGTAAGGCGAATTTAAACAATAAGGGAAACCTGGGAAACATTAACAATGGTGGGCCCTGCGATAGGGAATAGGGAAGTGGAGACCTCCTGAGCTCCCCTGAGCCAGTGTCCCTGCACTCCTAACGTTCCCTATGCCGGTTCCGCACCGGGCGCGCAGCAGGAACCTAAAAACCTTAGCTCGCCCTGACCTAAACCCTCACTAGGGAATTGGTCGGTGCGGAAACTAATCCCACCACTGCACTAAAACACACATGAGGAAAGATGACAAAACAGGGGAAACACCACTTAGCTTTGCTCTGTTGCATACGCTCCTAGCAACAGAGCCCACCACCTGTGTGCATCTTCTCCTCCACCCGGATCCATCACCATAACTGGATCCTTCACCATAGTGCGGCCTTGAAGCAGAGTCCACCACCAGTTGCAGCTGTCCAGTAACAGAGTCCCAAAGATGAGTTCAGCTCCTGCCCAAAAAGTCAAGCATGCTTGAGTCCAGCTCTCAGCAACCAAGTCCCGCATGCTGAGTGCAACTCTCTCCATAGTTGTCACTCCACCAAGCCATGCAAGCACTTCCTGCCGACACCATAAACTGTGACTCCACCACGCCATGCCAGCACTTCTTGCAGACCACCTAGCTGCCACTCGTCCCCTCTGGCTGGGCTGCGCAAGACTCATGTTCAGCTCCTTCATCACCCAGGCTTCCTTCCCAAATGACGAACTCACAATATCACCAACCGTGATTGAAAACCTCTGACTCTCTTTTATAGAGCCTAACACCTGCTTTGTAATTAAGTGCACATTAAACCAAAGAAACTAAAGTGCACTACCGCTCACCACAACTGGGGCAACTCAGAATGAACGACACCACGTGTGATAATTCTAATGGCCACCGGGGGCAATCACATCACTTTGGCACCAAGCCAAAGCAAAAAAAAACTCACTTTATCCATTTAGCTTGTCAGATCCAGCCTGGATCATGACAGATAGATAGATATAAAGATAATAGATATAGATAGATATAGATAGGTATAGAGATAGATAGATATAGAGATAAATAGATCTATGGATAGATGATAGATAGATGAATAGATAAATATAAAGATAATAGATAGAGATAGATAGATAGATATAGATAGCTATAGATAGGTATAGAGATAGATAGATAGATATAGATAGGTATAGCGATAGATAGATATAGATAGATAGATAGATAGATAGATAGATAGATAGATATAGAGATAGATAGATAGATAGATAGATAGGGGATAAATAGATAGATCTATGGATAGATGATAAATAGACGGATAGATAGATATAAAGATAATAGCTATAGATAGATATAGTAAGGTATAGAGATAGTTAGATAGATATAGAGATAGATAGATGGGGATAAATAGATAGATCTATGGATAGATGATAGATAGATGGATAGATAGATATAAAGATAATAGCTATAGATAGATATAGTAAGGTATAGAGATAGTTAGATAGATATAGAGATAGATAGATGGGGATAAATAGATAGATCTATGGATAGATGATAGATAGATGGATAGATAGATATAAAGATAATAGATAGATATAGAGATAGATAGATATAGAGATAAATAGATATAGAGATATAAAAAGAAACAAACCACAATACTCACCTCTCCTCCTCGCTCCCACGCTGATGCCGGCTTCAGTGTCAGGAGCTGCCCCGTCTGCCAGACACACAGCGGGTGCGCGATGAAGTGACGTCATCGCGCACCGGCTGTGAGTCAGGAGCAGAGCGGACTGATGGGAGAGAGTCGCTCTCTCTTCCACTGCAATTGAGGGCGGCAGCGGCTGCCTAGGTTGGGGGGCGGGGCCCCGGGGTGAGTGGAGGCCTAGAGTCAAATGATATTCACGGCTGAAGCAGTGAATATTCATTTCTCTTTAGTAGCGGGGACAGGGGCTCCTGCCTCCTGACATCCGCTGCTGCTCCGCTGGCACGGGCCCCCATAGCAGCTGTGTGGCACTTGCTGGGGGCCCCTGGAGCAGTGGGGGCCCTAGGCAACTGCTGGCCCTGTATGCCAGCAGGTGCCAGGGCCCACCGGAGAATCCGGTTCTCCGGTGGGCCAGTCCGACGCTGACTAAGAGCCTAGTTTTGTGGATCTGGGCCAGGTTTTACTGTGAGCCTGAAAGATGAGATGGTCTGGCTGCCCACATACCCACCACTGGGTGTGGGTCACAAGGTAAAATGGAGTCTGTTTGTTTGACACATGGTCTGTAACTGAAGGTGAGATCCCCTCCTGTGTACCTCCTCCTGTACCATACCTCCTCCAGACTGAGAAGGTATGCTGGATGCTATCAAGCCCATACGTCCTGAACCGTCGCTAAAGTGACTTTGTTAAGAACTGTTTACTTTGTTTTGCCTGAACTAAAAGGCTGCTTATTTTTCTTTGCTTCTAGCATGGTTTATGAAGAACAAATAAATCAGCATGAACATTTAAATAGAAATTCTTCCTGTATTACCTCACCACGCACCCAAGTGAGTAGCATTTCCACACCCCTTTTATTAATAATTAGTGTTGAGCATTCCGATACCGCAAGTATCGGGTATCGGCCGATACTTGCTGTATCGGAATTCCGATACCGACTTCCGATATTTTTTCAATATCGGAATTCGGCATCGGAATCGGAAGTTCAAAGTTGATTGACAGACTGACGTCATCATGATGCGCGGTGTGTGCGCATCATGATGCGCCGTCATTTCGGGCCTTCCGGGGGTCTCTGCCGGCCTGCCGGGGGGCTGTGCCGGCCTGCCGGGGGGCTGTGTGGACTGCCCGGGGTCTGTACCGGCCTGCCGGGGGGCTGTGCCGGCCTGCCGGTGGTCTGTGCACCCTGTGGGGGTCTGTACCGGCCTGCCGGGGGGCTGTGCCGGCCTGCCGGTGGTCTGTACACCCTGTGGGGGTTTGTACCGGCCTGCCGGGGGGCTGTGCCGGCCTGCCGGTGGTCTGTGCACCCTGTGAGGGTCTGTACCGGCCTGCCGGGGGGCTGTGCCGGCCTGCCGGGGGGCTGTGCTGATGTCCGAGGGTCTGTGCAAGCATCGTCCGATGGGACTACAAGTCCCATCGGGCGATGCCTGCTACCATGACAGTGATTGACACATTAGCCAATGATGGGACAGTAGTAGTCCCATCATCCGGCTAATGTGTTAAATGTTAAAAAAAAAAAAAAAAAATACTACATACATACTACATGCATGCTACATACATACTACATGCTACATACATACTACATATATACTACATACATACTACATACATGCTACATACATACTACATGCATGCTACATACATACTACATGCTACATACATACTACATGCATGCTACATACATATTACATGCTACATACATACTACATACTACATACATACTACATGCATGCTACATACATACTACATGCATGCTACATACATACTACATGCATGCTACATACATACTACATGCTACATACATACCACATACATACTACATACATACTACATGCATGCTACATACATACTACATGCTACATACATACCACATACATACTACATACATGCTACATACTACATACATACTACATACATGCTACATACATACTACATGCATGCTACATACATACTACATGCCACATACATACTACATACATACTACATGCTACATACATACTACATATATACTACATGCATGCTACATACATACTACATGCTACATACATACCACATACATACTACATACATGCTACATACATACTACATATATACTACATGCATGCTACATACATACTACATATATACTACATGCATGCTACATACATACTACATGCTACATGCATGCTACATACATACTACATACATACTACATGCTACATACATACCACATATATACTACATACATACAATACATTCATACAATACATACATAGACATACAGTACATATAACATAGAGTAACATACTTACCAATACTTGTCACATTGTTCCCCGAAGCCATTGTCTTTTCCGGAATAAATATTAACATAACAAACCACAAAAATACTCACCCACGATCCGAAGCAGTCCACGAGTGTGTCCCACGACGATCTTGGGTAGAGAACTGCAGCATCAGATGATGCTGCCGTTCTCTACGGGCTGCAGGAATCCAATGACGGAAGGTAGGTATCCTTCCGCACTGTATTCCTCCGCCACTTAAAAAAAAAAAAGTCCCTAGTCTCACTTTATGCCATTGCTGCGTGGGAAATTCCCACACAGCAATGGCATAAAGTGAGACTAGGGACTTTTTTTTTTTTTAAGTGGCGGAGGAATACAGTGCGGAAGGATACCTACCTTCCGTCATTGGATTCCTGCAGCCCGTAGAGAACGGCAGCAACAGCTGATGCTGCAGTTCTCTACCCAAGATCGTCGTGGGACACACTCGTGGACTGCTTCGGATCGTGGGTGAGTATTTTTGTGGTTTGTTATGTTAATATTTATTCCGGAAAAGACAATGGCTTCGGGGAACAATGTGACAAGTATTGGTAAGTATGTTACTCTATGTTATATGTACTGTATGTCTATGTATGTATTGTATGAATGTATTGTATGTATGTAGTATATATGTGGTATGTATGTAGCATGTATGTAGTATGTATGTAGCATGCATGTAGCATGCAGTATGTATGTAGCATGCATGTAGTATATATGTAGTATGTATGTGGTATGTATGTAGCATGTAGTATGTATGTAGCATGCATGTAGTATGTATGTAGCATGCATGTAGTATATATGTAGTATGTATGTAGCATGTAGTATGTAGCATGCATGTAGTATATATGTAGTATGTATGTAGCATGTAGTATGTATGTAGCATGCATGTAGTATATATGTAGTATGTATGTAGCATGTAGTATGTATGTAGCATGCATGTAGTATGTATGTAGCATGCATGTAGTATGTATATGGTATGTATGTAGCATGTAGTATGTATGTAGCATGCATGTAGTATATATGTGTTATGTATGTGGTATGTATGTAGCATGCATGTAGCATGCATGTAGTATGTATGTAGTATGTATGTAGTATATATGTAGTATGTATGTAGCATGTAGTATGTATGTAGCATGCATGTAGTATATATGTAGTATGTATGTAGCATGTAGTTTGTATGTAGCATGCATGTAGTATATATGTAGTATGTAGCATGTAGTATGTATGTAGCATGCATGTAGTATATATGTAGTATGTAGCATGTAGTATGTATGTAGCATGCATGTAGTATATATGTGTTATGTATGTAGCATGTAGCATGCATGTAGTATGTATGTAGTATATATGTGGTATGTATGTAGCATGCAGTATGTATGTAGCATGCATGTAGTATATATGTAGTATGTATGTTGCATGTATGTAGTATGTAGTATGTATGTAGCATGTATGTAGTATGTAGTATGAATGTAGCATGTATGTAGTATGCATGTTGTATGTATGTAGCATGTAATTTTTTTTTTTTTTTTTTTTTTTTTTTTTACATTTAACACATTAGCCGGATGATGGGACTACTACTGTCCCATCATTGGCTAATGTGTCAATCACTGTCATGGTAGCAGGCATCGCCCGATGGGACTTGTAGTCCCATCGGACGATGCCTGCACAGACCCCCGGAGCCTGCACAGACCACCGGCAGGCCGGCACAGCCCCCCGGCAGGCCGGCACAGCCCCCCGGAGCCTGCACAGACCACCGGCAGGCCGGCACAGACCACCGGAGCCTGCACAGACCCCCTGGCAGGCCGGCACAGCCCCCCGAAAGGCCCGTACAGACCCCAGAGAGGCTGTACAAGGGCAGGAAAGGGTTTTTCTTATTCCGATACCGGAAGTCCCATAGACTTGAATGGGACTTCCAGTATCGGAATCGGCGATACCGATACTTTTTTTAAAGATCGGCCGATACCATCCGATACGATACTTTGAAGTATCGGACGGTATCGCTCAACTCTATTAATAATCTTTATTTTTAAAAAGCGCTAACATATTCCACAGCGCTTTACAGTTTTGCACACATTATCATCATTGTCCCCGATGGGGCTCACAATCTAAATTCCCTATTAGTATGTCTTTAGAATGTGGGAGGAAACCGGAGTACCCGGAGGAAACCCACGCAAACACGGGGAGAACATACAAACTCCTTGCAGATGTTGTCCTTGGTGGGATTCGAACCCAGGACCCCACTGAGCCACCGTGCCGCCTATCTCTGTCTGGAGAAATCTGTGTCCGGGCAATAGAGGTTAACATATTAACATATACAGTCATGGCTGAAAGTGTCGGTACCCATGAAATTGTTCCAGAAAATGAAATATTTCTTACGTAAATTTATTGCAATCACACATGTTTTGCTATACACGTTTATTTCCTTTGTGTGTATTGGAACAATAAAAAAATTCATACCACAAGATATGGCCTTCCCAAAACTCTGTCTGATGACAAATGCACATATAGCAGGATGCAGCAGGCCTCCACCAATAAAGGCAAGGGGCAGCTCAGGTGCAAACTACTGATAAAAACAACCACCCCACACCTACCAGACCATGGAGGGGTTGGCTGCCTAGTAGGAAAAATGCACATAGATAAGGCTTGCATAGGACGTCAGTCACACATATATAAGTGTGATGCAAAGTGTCTGGCTTGCAACCTATTAATGAAGCCCATAGTATTATCAGGCGGGCTGCTACTGGAACATTACAAAAAACAAAAGAAAGAAAGGCAAATTGGAAATTATTTCACACCAAACCCCAAGAATGGGTGGAACAAAATTGTGGTACATTCAACGTAATATCTGGTTGTACACCCTTTGGAATGAATAACTGCTATCAGTCGCTTCCTATAACTGTCAACAAGCTTCTTGCATCTCTCAATTAAATTAAAATTTTGTCCAATTTTCTATTGTTAACTGCTTCAAGTCTCTCATATTTGAATGGTGCCTTCTCCCAACAGCATTTTTAATATCTCTCCACAAATGTTCAATGGGATTTAGATCCGTACTCATTGCTGGCTAGTTCAGAACTCTCCAGCATTTTGTTTCCAACCATTTCTGGGGGTTTCTTGAAGAATGTTTATCTTCATTGTCCTGCTTGAAGAATCATGACCTAGGACGCAATCACAGCTTTCTGACATTGGACACTGAATTGCGACCAAAATGCTTTTGTACTCTTCAAATTTCATGATAGTGGCACACAGTCAAGGTACCCCCTTTCAGAGGCAGCAAAACAATCCCAACACCTTTGAACCTCCACCTTTGTAGTTAGTGTGTTCTATTCTTTGTAAGCCTCATTCTGTTTTCGGTAAACAGAATGATGTGCTTTACCAAAAAGCTCTATCTTCATTTTATCTGTCCATAAGATGCTTTCCTAGAGGGATTTTGTCTTTCTCATGTACATTTTGGCAAATTACAGTCTAGCTTTTTTATGTCTTTGTCAGCAGTGCAGTCCTTCTGTGTCTCTTGTGATAGCGTTTCATTTCATTCAAATGTCGACGGATAGTTTGTGCTTACACTAATGCACCCTGCAGGACAGCTTGAATTTCTTTGGAACTGGATTGAGACTGCTCATCCACCACTCGGTCTATCCTGCGTTGCAACATTTCATCATGGGCAGCAACTAGCAGAATGGTTTTTAACAGGGAAAAATGCAAAGTACTACATCTGGGCAATAAAAATGAAAAAAGCATATAAAGAATTGGAGGAATAGGGCTAAGCAACAGCACATGTGAAAAAGACTTGGGTATACTAATAGATCACAGACTGAATATGAGTCAACAGTGTGATGCAGCAGCAAAAAAGGCAAATGCAATTCTAGGATGTATTAACAGAAGCATACAGTCTAGATCATGTGAAGTCATTATTGCCCTCTACTCCTCTTTGGTCAGACCTCATCTGGAATACTGTGTCCAGTTTTGGGCGCAACATTTTAAAAAAGACATCAACAAACTGGAGCAAGTTCAGAAAAAAGCGACCAGAATGGTGACCGGTCTGCAAACCCTGTCTTATGAGGAAAGGTTGCAGGATTTGGGAATGATTAGCTTGCAAAAGTGAAGACTGAGAGGAGACTTAATAGCTGTCTACAAATATGTCAAGGGCTGTCACATTGTAGAAGGATCATCTTTATTCTCATTTGCACAAGGAAAGACTAGAAGCAATGGGATGAAACTGAATGGGAGGAGACACAGATTAGATATTAGAAAATCTTTTTGACAGTTAGAGTGATCAATGAGTGGAACAGGCTGCCACAAGAGGTGGTGAGTTCTCCTTCAATAGAAGTCTTCAAACAGAGGCTGGGCACACATCAGTCTGGGATGATTTAGCGAATCCTGCTTTGAGCAGGGGGTTGGATCAAATGGCCCAGGAGGTCTCTTCCAACTCTACGATTCTATGATCCTATGATGGTTATATTTAATGAAGGTGAGATCACCTATATTTTGGGTCAACACCCGGGTCCTTCTTTCTGTCAGGATTGATCCAGCAGCACTGAAGACTCTTTCTGATAGCACACTACCAGCAGGGCAAGTGAGCTCCTGTAAGGCATATTGTGCTAATTCAGGCCAGGTGTCCAGTTTACAGGCCCAGTAGTCAAAGGGGAATGAACTGTGGGGGCGAACATTGTTGGGGAGGAGAGGTAATTTTGAACCATAGTTGACAACTGCTGTCTCCTGTCTGTTGCAATCGATTCAGTATTACCAGTCGTGTGACCGTTACTCGAGAAATCAGTCCACAACATGGTCATGAAACCCCTGTCTCCATCGCCACTTCGGCTGTGTGCACCATGAACACCTCTTTCATGTTGCCCAGTACGGCTCTTGGTAGAACCTGCACCACTGTTGTGTGCTGGGAATGCCTCTAACAAACGGTTTACCAGAGTTGCTTGTTTGTTCGCCAATATTAGCTCTAGGCTCTCCTGTGGCATGATATTCTGTAATTTGCCTTTATAGTGTGGATCGAGGATGCTGGCCAACCAGTAGTCATCATCCTTCATAATTTTGGTAATGCGGGGGTCCCTTTTTAGGATCCGCAAGACATAATCACACATGTGGGCCAATGTTCCAGGTGTCAATGATGCACTGCCAGTGGAGGGTGGAGGAGCACTTTCTGCCAAATCCACATCCCTTCAGTCACGCACAAACCCTGCACCTGACCTTGGCAAGCCAACCATTTTTTGTCTTGCCCCCTGAGAAGCATCTTCCTCCCCTAAATAATCATCTCCCTCATCCTCCTCCTCCTCTTCCTCTTCTTCCTCCACCTCGTCCAGGACAGTTCCCTGAGCAGACAATGCCTGACTGTCATCAAGGCTTCCCTCCTCCTCCTCCTCCGCTGCAGATGCCTGATCTTTTATGTGCGTCAAAGTTTACATGAGCAGACGCATAAGTGGGATGCTCATGCTTACGATGGTGTCGTCTGCGCAAACCAGCCGTGTGCATTCCTCAAAACACTGAAGGACTTTACAGAGGTCTTTCAGCTTTGACCACTGCACACCTGACAACTCCAAGTCTGCACTCAAACTGCCTGCCCGTGTATCCTCCCACAAATGCATTACAGCCTGCCTCTGTTCGCACAGCCTCTCAACCATGTGCATGGTGGAGTTCCAACTTGTTGCAACGTCTATGATTAGGCGGTGCTTGGGGAGGCGGAGCGATCGCTGCAGCATCTGCATACGACTGGAGTCTATGGGCGAACGATGGATGTGTGAGCACAGTCTTGACACCTTATGGAGCAGGGCTGGTAACTCCAGATAATTATTTATGAAGCACTGCACCACCATGTTCAAGGTGTGAGCCAGGCAAGGTATGTGTCTGAGTTTTGCCAGGGCTATGGCCACCACAAAATTACGTCTGTTATCACTGACTACCTTCCCTGGCTCAAGATGTAGACTGCCCAGCCATGGCTCAGTTTCTCGCTGCAAGTAGTCGGCCAGTACCTCCGCGGTGTGTCTGTTGTCGCCCAAAGACATCATCTTTAAACAGCCTGCTGACGCTTACCACTAGCTGTTCGACAGTGGGACACCTCGTGTGCAACACTGGCAGCTGTGGATGGAGTGCTCGTGCGACTGCGCTCTGTCGACGAGCTTTCGCTTCTGGAGGAGGAGGGTTGAACGCCCACAGCCAACTGTTGCCTATACTATGGGCTAGGCAGCACTGTCCCACCACCGCTGTCCCCTGTGGACCCTGCATCCACCACATTCACCCAGTGTGCAGTGATGGACACTTAACGGCCCTGGCCATGCCTACTGGCCCATGCATCTGTTGTGAGGTGCACCTTTCCACTCATTGATTGTTTGAGTGCATGGACAATGCGGTCTTTCACATGCAGGTGGAGGGCAGGGGATGGCTTTTCTAGAAAAGAAGTGCCGACTGGGTAGGTCATAGCGTCGGACAGCATAGACCATGAGCTCTTGGAATGCTGCGCTTTCAACCAAACGGAAGGGCATCCTCTCTAATGAGATCAGTTTGGCAATGTAGGTGTTCAAAGATAGTGTACGCGGATAAGAGGTACTCATCCTCATTTCTTGTCCTACTCAGAGTCTCTGCTAGGGTGAGCTGGACTTGAGAGCTGCATATGGTGGAACTAGCGGTGGACATGACGGACTGAGAGGGGGTTGGTGATGTGATGGTGGTGGCTGTGGTGATGGCCTATATGCAGTATTTCGTTGGGAAAACATTGTGATTCCCTGACTGCTTTGGCCTTGCGACGACACCTCAACATTTCTTGATGGTGGTGTGCTAACCGGTGGGCTTACAGTAGGGGAAGCGATGTAGCGATGCTGGCTACCTTCAGGCGGAGCAGGTGCACGTGTGCTACCTGAGGTTTTGTAATCCATCCACGCTTGCAAGTGCATGGTGTTTACATGTCTATCCATGCAACTGGTATTCAAATTTCGGAGATTTCTCCCTCTGCTAAAGGTCCCTTCCGCACTTCTTACAGATAACTTTTGCCTCATCAATAGGATTTTGGTCAAAAAAGTGCCACACTGCACTCTTCCTACTATGGGAAAAATTTTCAGGTCTTGCACGCTTTGCTAATTTGACCATATGGCCAAGCTGTCCTGCAACTCTTTTTTTTTTTAACACGTTTTTGGACTGCTACGGGCCTGACAGATAACCGTAGCTGCGATGTCAATGTTTGCTGTGGATCCTCCTTGTCTTCTGACCTATTGCTAGCGGCACCCTCTTCCCCCAATGGATGCCAATCCGGGTCAACAACTGGGTAATCCATCACCTCCTCTTCAATTTCATCTGCACCTTCCTCTGTGTCACCGTGTAAGGTGGTATAGTATGTGGGAAGGTGCACCTGATTTTCATCATGGTCAGATTCTGGCTCAGTAGACTGAGGTCAATGCAGTGCTCTGGGTGAATGTACCATCAGAATCATATATCAGTTGCTGTGCATCAGTGCATTCCATGTCATATTCATCTAGGACAGGGGAATTCAGGATTTCACTTGATAACTTAGGCATGGTATGTGAAAAGAGCTCCAGGGAGTAATCTGAAGTGTGGCCTGCCACTTCCTTCACTTTCGGTGGGGGTGAAGGACACAAGAAAAGGTGTTGTTCATGACCAGGAGCCTGCACTGCTTGCAGTTTTTGAAACTTCAGAAGAGGAGGTGACAGAGCTGGAGGCTGTTTCGGCAATGTAAGCCAAAACCTGTTCCTGATGCTCCGGCTTTAAAAGCGGTTTACCTACTCCCAGAAAAGGGAGCCTAACAAGCTTTCTGGAGCCAGACGATGATGCAGGCTCAACACCTCCTTCCTTAGGTGCTATTGTGCTTTTGGCAGTACCAGCAGATGCACCACCACCACCATCAGTACCAGCTGGCCCCCCCGCCCATGTCCGCGGCCTCTTTCACCATACTTTCTCATGCTTGGGAAAATGTGCCAAAAATACCAGCAGATATACGGTACTGTATGAGGAGCGTACAGCTGTATACGGTGTAGGGGAAAATTTAAATCCCTGTATTTATTTCCTTTCCGGAGTCACGCACAGATGCTCACTCAGTCTGTATTTGACCGTAATGCAAACAGCAGATTTATGGTACTGTATGAGGAGCATACAGCTGTATACGGTGTAGGGGAAAATTTAAATCTCTGTATATATTTCTGGAGTCACACACAGATAGTCAGCATGCATTTGTCCGTGATACCAGCTGGTACACGGTAGTATGTGTGGAGCGTACAGCTTTATACGGTGTGGGAAAAATGAACTGTTGGTAACTGGGCAGAAAGAAAGAATAAAAGTATTAGTGCTGTGTAAAAAGCAGTCTGCACAGCAGTGTACACACAGCAATACAGCTATCAGGCAGCCTAATAACCAGTGCTGCTGCACACAAGAAAGTCCTCCCCTGTCACTGCACACTAACTGTACAGCACAATTGCTATCATCACAAGCACATAAGAACTTCTTCTTATATCTTTACAGCCCTAACTCTCTCCCTACTGATAAACAGCAACCTCTCCCTACTGATATGATCGGCAGAAGTAAAATGGAGGTCGGCGGTCAGGGCTTTTATATACACTATGACGCCCCCCAAAGCAAGCCAATCACTGCAATGCCCTTCTCAACGATGATGGTGGATTCTTCACATGTCATCTCGTTGCCCACAGTGTACGTCTTTGCTCATTGGCTGAAAAAAGGCACCTGCAAGCATTCTGGGAAATCCTACTTTGGCGCTCGTTTTGCCGACTTCACGCTATGGTCGGGTTTCGGTTGGCAAAACCCGACTTTGGCATAAGTCGGCGACTTATGAATCTGGCCAACCTGTTTCACTCAACTCTATTGAGGAGCCATAAGCAGCAAAATAATGAAAATTAACTAATTGGTCTTTTGCCCAGAAATAGCAGTGTTTTCTTTAGTTATTACATTATTTAAAGCCCAAGTTACTGCTTGCAAATAGAAAAACATACAGAATAGGAATAATGTTAGTACCAATGGGAAAATACACTCTATGACTTCATGATAAGTGTGTGGTTCAGTAGCCTGAAATTTTTACTAGCAGTTACAATGAATATAGACTGGATCCAAGTTAAACATGCAGTTAGTATATCACAGACCTCACAGTAGTTGCACGACTCTTCCAGCAAATACTCTGCTGGTAACCTATTATATTTCTGCTGTGCTTCCGCATCCTTGATCTCTTACTGCTAATAACTTTAAAGAAAATCCATAGATTCGGGCCAAACCACTCACTTTATTTTGACTGAAAGACACACTGCTGAATGGGAAAGCTAAAAGACAGCAAATTTTAAGTCTTAAAACTAATCTTATTAATCCCATGGATTTTGTCTCATTACTGTCATAGGTGTGGTCTCGTACAAAACTCTCCTCATTTCAATTGTAATGTCTTTTCTACCATTTTCTTTTACCCAAAGGAGTTGTCCCAACAAAATAATCATTTCCCAGTGGATTGAGATGTTAATCACCTCCTGACAACTACCTAGATAAAATAACAACAGGACTGCTGCAGCCTGTGATTGGCAGCCACATTATAGTGACAGTATCTCTGCACACTGCTCTTCTTCCCCAGCAGGATTGGGGGCTCACTCAGCGCTGCAACCTTCGCCTCGCACTTCCTTCCTTGTCGGCTCCTGACTGGGGTGCGTAAACGGCGTGCACAATCCCTTGCACTGTGCTTAGGGTACACGAGCTCCCTCCTTTTGAAAGGAGCCGTGCAAGCCATCCTAAAGTGTCCCCAGGCAATGGCTGGGGGAAACTTAATATTTAAGGCACTTTCACCTGCATGGAGGTGTGGCGCCCCTGAGGCTTCAGTCGCCACAGAGGTACTGCACTTTCTCCTAAGGTGTAGTGCCTCACCATCCAGGTAAGGTGGGAACTCCTGACCACGCTCCACACCTGCATTCCACACACAGGATAGTTCAGTGGGGCCACCTAACAGCTTCAGGCTGGGGGTTAGCAGAGCACCCCTCGTGGAACCCTGCTTCGTAACACGAGATGTGCTGGGAGGCGGGTGGAGTTAGATGATATAAAAGAGAGGGAAAGTGTAGGATTTCAGGGGAGTCTGGGGAAGTCCCAGAGAAGGAGGTCAGCCAGATGAGGGTCTGAGGAAGAGAGCAGGCTGACAGTAGGTCAGCCTGAGAGGAGCTCAAGGCGGAGGAAGGCAGTCAGTCAGGAGAGGCTGAGGACTGGTCTTAGTGGAACGAGCTTCGCAGGAAAGGAAGAGAAGGAGAAAGAGACGTAGACTGAAGACTACAGATTCCATAAGAGAGAGATAGAACAGATCGGAACGAAGGAGGAGAACAGAAAGGAGGAGTGGGTTGGATAGGAACCCTGCCTATAGGTTCTCAGCGCAAAGGCCGGGGCCCGGTCCCCGAGGTTGATTGGATCTTTATATCCGGCAACAGACACCGGAGGATTAGTGAGCCGCTAACGCCTTACTCCCACCATAGACTTGGGACACAACAGCGAAACGGATAGAGAGCCGGGACTCAGGAGAGGAGTCCCCGAAGTAGGCTACAGCTGTCTGTCATACAAGTAAAGACTAGGAGCATCTAGAGAGAGGCATTCCAGGGTAACTAAGTACTGGAGTGCTTCGCACCTAAAAGCGCATTTGAGGAGTCGTTCAGTGAAGGTACATATTGGCGGAGTGTGGAAGGGAGAGTCCTGTCCTGCCTGGAGGTTGGCTGGAGCCCTGACTTGGAGAACACAGTACGGAGGAAGGCAGTTGTGTGAACTGCAAACAGTGAGTAAAGCTTTGGAAGACGCTGCCCCCGGAAGGAGGGGCAGAGAAAGCCAGTGGTGAGCAGAAGGGCGGAGCAAGAAGAAGAACGCCAGAATGCCATTTTGGAGAGTAAGGGAAGGAGGCCTGCGGAGCGCGGGGAAGTGCAAACCCCCGGCGCCATGGCTGATGGCTCCAACCCTGATTCCGGAACGAACTGCTGGCAGTTAGCCGAAGAAATAGTCACACTGACCACCCAGCTGCGGCTGAGGCAGGAGGCCTTGGGAAGACTGAGCCGGCAGCGCGCCCACGAGAGGCCTACACCTGCGGTACCCGCGACACCGGTACCCACCACTACTGCACCGGATCTTTTCCTAGCAGACCTTGCGGAGCTTGGAGTCGCTGCCATAGCCATCGGCAGTGTATATTATACCCTCTTTGCCGCTGATACCGGAGGAGTTGTATGCAGCCGAGGGAGCTGAAGCAGAGGAAGAGGAACTCCTGCCCGGACCTGGCGCGGCTGCGCAGGTCTCGCCGACGACTCCCGCAGAACCAGAGCTGTCATGGATTCCACCTCCATCCCCGGTGTCTCACCAGGCAGCGCCCGCTACCACCACGCCTGCACCGGAGCAGAGGTTGTACCACTGGGAACTCCCAGGTATTTATCCCGACCTCCCTAATGGGTTGCTGAGGAGGAGGACCTTGCTGCTGGGGGTACGGTTGGAGCAGGCGCGCCCGATTCGACATCTACAGACCAAAAGGGGATCTGGATCATTTTGGGACGGTGATTCCGGGATCCCTTCACTGCTAAATCCCCAGGCAGTTGCTCATCAGCAAATAGGGGGGGAAGCCAGCACTGCTTGAGGTTAGAACGCATATATTGGAGTGCATATGCACGTAATATCTAGCTGTATTCAAAAATGAGATATTTAGCAAAAAAATTGATCAATTCAATTTAGCCACCCCGCTGCGCCAAGGCAATCTCATGTGGGGGGTCCTACTCTACATTTTTAATAAATGCTGTGCCATTACGGCCTCCTAAATACATTTAGAGCATGACCACATCAAGTGCAATCTGTACCTGGACATTACTGGATCGCTCCCATGAAGCCAGATGAAGCAAGTGCAGATGAAGGCCAACCAGGTCTGAACATAGACATATCAGGATCGGCCTCCACACATTGCCTGACCAGCAAACATAGATGAAGGGCGATGTTGGCCCAGACACAGGTGCACAATTAAATAAAGCTTGGGGCAGGGCGGGGCTGCCGTGTGTGTGCACAGCAGCCTAATCCATCACAATGAACACAGAAAAATTATAGCGGACATAACCAAGCGTGCACGGCAATAGTGGTGGTGAGCCACAAACCAACAACAAGAAAATAGGGGGGGAAGTCAGCACTGCTTGAGGTTAGAACGCATAAATTGGAGTGCATATGCACATAATATCTAGCTATATTCAAAAATGAGATATTTAGCAAAAAAATTGATCAATTCAATTGAGCCACCCCGCCGCGCCAAGGCAATCTCATGTGGGGGGTCCTACTCTACATTTTTAATAAATGCTTCCCCCCCTATTTTCTTGTTGCTCATCAGCACCAGCACACTGTAGAGGCCCTAGGAGCTAGACCGCGCACCAGAACCATGGAACCACCTATTGAGGAGGGTACTGCATCAGGTGACAGTTCCAGTTCAGCCACCAGAACCCCAGGAGGGGATCAGCACTAAAGAAGAATTTACAAAATTTCTCGTTACCCAGGAGGGTTCTTGTTTACACCAGCTGTGCCTTTTTCTATTTTTTTGACTATCATGTTTTTCCGGTAGCACCTTTGTTGCCTTGTTTTTGAAATAGAACTGTGGAGATCATGAACGCTGTATGATCCAAAAACTTTAATTGTAAATAGTTTGCACCTCTTTAAGTGCCCTTTCTTGGTTTTACATATGTAGCCTCTTTGTGAAGATAATGGTTACACAAAGACTCTTTGCGAAGATAAGGAATGATGTCTACCTCAAGGGACACTGAAAGAAATCCCGGCTGGGAGCAGTGTTCAGCACCTTTCAAGAATTTGTGAATGTTTTATTGATAACGTATTTGATAGTGTTGTGCCTTATGTAAAGTAAATGTCTTTTATAGAATATTTTGATACAGAGACTTAGAAACATTTTGAGATAGAATGTGAGAATTGAATAATGATTGAAGAATTGCAAGTGACAGGTGACAGGCCAAGAGTAGATGGTCAGTGTGTTGCGTCCAGCAGTGGCAGTAGTAGTAGAGAGAAAAAAAAAGAGAATAACTGATAGAAAATGTAATAGAGAAAATGTGTTGAGTATAGCACTTTGAGTTGAGAATTGCACTTGAATAAATAATTGAGAATTGCACTTAAGTAAACTTTGATACTAAGATAGGAAGTTAGCCTGTTTGTAACATTTAAGAAATGTGCCTCCTACATTAGGAAGATTAGATAAGTATTGTTAAATAGAATTTAAAAATTTTTGTGTGTTCCTATACTGTACCTTTTGTTGTCTTGCAGCCCGCGGACATGCTGTGTTTAATGGGAGGGTATGTGGTGCCCCTGAGGCTTCAGTCGCCACAGAAGTACTGCACCTTCTCCTAAGGTGTAGTGCCCCACCATCCAGGTAAGGTGGGAACTCCTGACCACGCTCCACACCTGCATTCCACACACAGGATAGTTCAGTGGGGCCACCTAACAGCTTCAGGCTGGGGTTTAGCAGAGCACCCCTAATGGAACCCTGCTTCGTAACACGAGATGTGCTGGGAAGCGGGTGGAGTTAGATGATATAAAAGAGAGGGAAAGTGTAGGATTTCAGGGGAGTCTGGGGTGTGTCCCAGAAAAGGAGGTCAGCCAGACGAGGGTCTGAGGAAGAGAGCAGGCTGACAGCAGGTCAGCCTGAGAGGAGGTCAAGGCAGAGGAAGGGAGTCAGTCAGGAGAGGCTGAGGACTGGTCTTAGTGGAACGAGCTTCTCAGGAAAGGAAGAGACGCAGACTACAGATTCCATAAGAGAGAGATAGAACAGATCGGAATGAAGGAGAAGGAGAACAGAGAGGAGTGGGTTGGATAGGAACCCTGCCTATAGGTTTTCAGCGCAAAGGCCGGGGCCCGGTCCCCGAGGTTGATTGGATCTTTATATCCGGCAACAGACACCGGAGGAGTAGTGAGCCGCTAACGCCTTACTCCCACCATAGACTTGGGACACAACAGCGAAACGGATAGAGAGCCGGGACTCAGGAGAGGAGTCCCCAAAGTAGGCTACAGCTGTCTGTCATACAAGTAAAGACTAGGAACATCTAGAGAGAGGCATTCCAGGGTAACTAAGTACTGGAGTGCTTCGCACCTAAAAGCGCATTTGAGGAGTCGTTCAGTGAAGGTACATATTGGCGGAGTGTGGAAGGGAGAGTCCTGTCCTGCCTGGAGGTTGGCTGGAGCCCTGACCTGGAGAACACAGTACGGAGGCAGGCAGTTGTGTGAACTGCAAACAGTGAGTAAAGCTTTGGAACCGCATACTCTGGTGTCATCCAGTTATTCCCGCATCGCTATACTTGGGTAACAACATCTACACCATCCTACACCTCTCCTCATCCATTGCACCTACACTGCCCTGGGACTACAGCTCCACCTGTGGGGAGCTATACCATCTCTGCTGCACCACACCATCAGTCCCAGAGGGTCTGTACGCAGCGTTGGCTAACACCTCACTTGCCAAATACCACGGGTGGCGTCACGAACTATACCAATAAACTCTAACACCTTTAACACCACCGCCATTGATATTGGGCCCCCAGGGTCACGGACCGGGTCACCACTGCTGTGACACATTCCCCCTGACACCGGCCCCGTACCAAGTACCCCATGGCCCTGGGAGGGCGACCCAGAGGTGCCTGTAAAATGTTGTTAGTCTATTCCTAAACAAGCTTACTAGTTCTCAGGTCCCTGTCTGCTAGTCCCGCTAGTAACTGTCCCTTCCTAACCAGTTTGCTCGTAATTGCCTTGTCAGTCTGTATTACAGCCAGTTACACCTGCACCTATCGTACCAACCTGTATAACAGCCGGATCCACCTGCATCTTCCATGCTAATCCGCATCACAGCCAGACCCGCATGATGCACTTGTCGTTCCAATATGTGTTACAGCCAGGCCCACCTGTACTAGTCTGTATCAGTCGGACCCATCAGCACTTGCCGTGTCAGTCTGTACATCAACCATACCAATCGCACCGGCCAGTGACTGCCTGCATCAGCTGTTCTGACTGCCTGCATCAGCTGTTCTTTTCGTCTGGGACATTTCAGCTGCCAGTCTCTTTGGGGTCAGCTGCCATACGCTCGTGGTCTGTCCTTGAGTAGCACCTAGTTTTCATCGGGAGCCAAGCCTAACCTAGTCACGCCCCTCCAGGCTCTCCCCAGACAATGGCTCAGTGGTTCCACTATTCCCATTACAGATTGCACTGGTCATTTAATCAGCTGGCTCTCTGGCTGCCTTCATCTCGGACCTGTACCAGGAGGTCTCTCACCAGAAAGACCAGCAGGATAAAATCCTCTCCTATCTGCAAACAGTAACCAGTCATCTAGATAAAGTGACAACTCACATCAGCACCTACCCAAGCTGTGATCACCTCAGCTGCGACCCATCAGGCTGCCAACTATGTGCCCGATTCTGGACCCTGTCTGTCAGCACCTCCATGTTATGGTGGTGACCCTGCCCTGTTGGAGTTTATTAATCAGTGTGCAGTGCACTTCAAACTTTTGGTTCACCAGTTCATTTCCAAAAGGTCCAAAGTGGCTTTCATCATGTTTCATCTCACCGGCAAAGCTCCAGCATGGCTCAATCCCCTATAGGAGAGAGGGGATTCTCTGTGTGGAACCTCCAGTTTTTTCTAGAAACCTTCCGTAGGATCTTCAATGAGCCTGGCTGTGCTTCCTTTACAGCATCCTCTCTACTCAGCTGCACCAGGGTAACCTCACATTGGGCGAATACACTGTTTGTTTTCATACCCTGTCTTCTAAACTTGCCTGGAATAATGAGGCTCTGGTGGCTACCCTCTAGTAGGGCCTTTCTGGGCGAATCAAGGACGAGCTGGCCGGTCTTGGTATACCCACTTCACTGGATGATCTGGTGTCCTGGCAACCCAGATAGACATTAGGTTTCAGGAGCATTCCAAAGAGGTGACCAGCAAAAGAAGATCTGTGCAACTAGCTCCAACCTTCCAAAGGCTGATCACTCAGCAAGCCTCAGCTTTGGCACCTCCTCTAGAGTCTTTAAAGTTTTACCAGGTGAAGATGGCTAAGCATCGTTAGGAGGCTCATCGTTCAGAGGGAAGATGCTTCTACTGTGAAAGTCCTGAAGATGTACTTCAATTCTGCCCAGAGAAACAGGAAAACTCCAGATACTAGGATCTGTTGGAGATGGGTATACTGTCATCTGGGTGCTTGTGGATGGCTTTCCCAATATGCCTCATTTCACTCCACTGTCCAGTCTTCCATCTGCTCCAGTGCTTGCAGAGAAGTTTATTCTACATATTTTCCACCTCCACGGTTTTCCGCTCCATATTGTCTTTGATAGAGGCGTTCAATTTACTTCTCTTTTCTAAAAGGCCACCTGCAAGCTACTAGATGTCACTTTGGACTTCTCTTTAGCCAACCACCCTCAATCTAATGGCCAGGTAGAGCAGGTCAATCAGATCCTGACTAATTTCCTGTGGCACTTCCTCAATGTCCACCACAATTCTTGGGCCGAACTCTTGTCTTGGGCTGAATTCTCATATAACAACCATGTAAGTGAATCTTCTGCCCAATCTCCATTATTTGTGGTCTAAGGTCATTATCCCAATATTCCGTTCCCTGTGCTTACTACCTCCTATATTCCTGCTGCTGAATCCTTCATCAAGGGTTTCTCTAAAGTCTGGGAAGACACCAAGTCTTACTAAAGGTACCTCGTATAAACTAGGCCCTCTCTTCATCGATCTGTTCGAGGTTCTGAATTAGATTAATCTGGTAGCCTACAAGCTCAAACTCCCAATCTCTTTACTGATCCACAATTCTTTCCATATGTCTCTCCTCAAGCCTGTCATCCTCAGTCCTTTTTTAAAAGATCCTGATACCACTCCTGTTCTAGTCAGCACTGAAGATGTTTTTAAGGTAGAGAACATTCTTTCCACCAAGACGGTAAGAGAAAAAAACTTTTTACATGTGGATTGTAAGCGGTTTAGTTCTGAGGATAAGTCCTTGGAGCCCTGGAGAACATTCATGCCCTTCTCTTCTTGGAGAGATGTTTTGCGGGCTTGAAAAAGAGGTGGTGTAAAGGGGAGGGGGGGTACTGTAGTGCCAGCATTCTTGCACGCTGATCCTCTCCTCCGGCAGGGACACTCACTCAGTCACCATCACGGCCCCAATCCTGCACCTCCTCCTCATTCCTTGTCGGCTACTGGCCGGAGTATGACATGGCTCACGGAGCCCTAGGCACTCTGATTAGGGTGTGTGCGCTCCTTTTTAAAGGAGCCACACGCAGCATCCTAAAATGAACCCAATGGCTGGGAGACACTTATTATGTAAAACACCTACACCTGCTCAGAGTTGCCTGTGTAACTTTGTTAGTCTGTTCCTAAACATTTCTGCTAGTCCTGCTACTATCTGTCCTTTCCTAACCACCTTGCTAGTACTTGTGAGTCTATATTACACTTTGTTCCATCTGCACCTACCATGACAACCTGTATAACAGCCCGTCCCGCCTGCACCTGCCGTGCCAACCTGTATAATGTCCGGGCCCTTCTGAGCCTATTGTGCCAATCCATATTACATCCGGACCCACATGCACCTGCCATACCAACCTGTATTACATCTAAACCCACCTGCACTTGTTATACCAACCTGTACTATAACCAGACCCACTGGCACTAGCCATGCCAACTTATGTAACAGCTGGCAGCGCCAATATTAAATATGCGAAAGACAAAGGTTCACCACTCATCAGCTGTTTATTCCTTCCAGGCTGTTCCAGTTGCAGGTCCCTTGGGGATCAGCTGCTGTGCATCCATTGCCTGTAATGGAGTAGCACCTGGTGTTCAATGGGAGGCAAGTCTAATCCCACCATCAGGGGCTATAGTGAAAAGTCAGGAGCTCACCTAGTCACGCCCCTCCAGGCTCTCCACAGTCCACAGTGGTTCCATGACCCCCATTACACACATTCAGGTGACTTACGCAGAATGATAATGACTTCCTGACAGTGGCCTGCGCTGGATCCAGATGAATGTCAGTCCTTAAATATCCCTCTTCTTATTTTTTTTTTTAACATACTAAGCTACTGGAAGAATTTTCACTTTGCCTGGAGAACTAGATTCAAGTTTGAAAGATCTACATTAAAGTTGAAAGTATAAATGATACATAAACAATCACTGGGGGTCTGGATGTGGAGTTTCCCCCACTGAACTTCCTCCTCTTTCTCCCAGCGTGGATAGTTGACCTAGAGGAAGGTCATTATTGGATCCATGTTAAGCTGCTTGCTCTCACCCATAAAGCTCTCCATAGTGTGGCACCCCTCTACATCTCCTCCCTCATTTCTATTTATTGGTCTACCCGCTTGTTACGCTCCGCAAGCAACTTTCTACTAACCTCTGCACTAATCCGTACCTCAGACTCTCCTGAGTTACGCCAATATTCTGAAATTCTCTACCCCAAGAAATTAGAACTACCCACAACTCATAGAGTTTTAGACGCTCCCTCAAAACACATCTGTATAGCGCGGCCTTTCAAGTTCCCTAATTAAAGTGTGTGTGATTCATGAGTTATCTGAAAATAACTCTCCATCAAACTCTACCACGCCCAAAAGCACCACACATACTGGCTGGTGACTATCTCATGCAGCCTTTATCTATTTCCCATTCCTTCAAGATGGTGTAAGAAGATGAGCTGAGACAGAGTCAGCGGTTCCCAGTGCCCTTTGAAGCTGGAACTATGAGGACTGTCACCACTGTTGCAGGGGGAGGCTTCTTCTGGGAGGGAAGGACCTTCACGCTGGACAGCAGGGGGTGCGGGGAATATAAAAATGACTGGGGGCAGGAACAAGAGAGACTTAGTGGCAAAGTGACAGGAGAAGGTTGACTCACTCTCTGCTGCTCCGACTGCTAACCCCACGCTATTCATCCCCCAGTGTACTTACTTTAAGATTGACGGTGTCACAACCAAGTTGACTCCTGACCCTGCCTTTTTGGACAGCTCTTCCCCGCCTGCAGTTGCAGATAAGCTGACTTGCTCCATTCCTAGAGACTACTCCAGAGGAACGCCCGCTGCCGTGGTCTGTGAACGTGCCCACAGTTCTTGTTCAGCACCATCCCTGAGGAATCTACACAAACCACTGTTTCTATATTCTAGCGCACTCAAGCCAAGCAGGACTGGACCCATCAGCACTGTTGGAAAATAGTGCTTCTCTACCTCCGTAAAAGAGCCACCAGAGACTTTGTCCATTATTTTCCAGCCTTTCCCCTGCAAGCGATAAGTTACCTTGGTTTTTGTACAGTGGGGAAAAAAAGTATTTAGTCAGTCAGCAATAGTGCAAGTTCCACCACTTAAAAAGATGAGAGGCGTCTGTAATTTACATCATAGGTAGACCTCAACTATGGGAGACAAACTGAGAAAAAAAAATCCAGAAAATCACATTGTCTGTTTTTTTTTCATTTTATTTGCATATTATGGTGGAAAATAAGTATTTGGTCAGAAACAAAATTTCATCTCAATACTTTGTGATATATCCTTTGTTGGCAATGACAGAGGTCAAACGTTTTCTGTAAGTCTTCACAAGGTTGCCACACACTGTTGTTGGTATGTTGGCCCATTCCTCCATGCAGATCTCCTCTAGAGCAGTGATGTTTTTGGCTTTTCGCTTGGCAACACGGACTTTCAACTCCCTCCAAAGGTTTTCTATAGGGTTGAGATCTGGAGACTGGCTAGGCCACTCCAGGACCTTGAAATGCTTCTTACGAAGCCACTCCTTCGTTGCCCTGGCGGTGTGCTTTGGATCATTGTCATGTTGAAAGACCCAGCCACGTTTCATCTTCAATGCCCTTGCTGATGGAAGGAGGTTTGCACTCAAAATCTCACGATACATGGCCCCATTCATTCTTTCATGTACCCGGATCAGTCGTCCTGGCCCCATTGCAGAGAAACAGCCCCAAAGCATGATGTTTCCACCACCATGCTTTACAGTAGGTATGGTGTTTGATGGATGCAACTCAGTATTCTTTTTCCTCCAAACATGACAAGTTGTGTTTCTACCAAACAGTTCCAGTTTGGCTTCATCAGACCATAGGACATTCTCCCAAAACTCCTCTGGATCATCCAAATGCTCTCTAGCAAACTTCAGACGGGCCCGGACATGTACAGGCTTAAGCAGTGGGACACGTCTGGCACTGCAGGATCTGAGTCCATGGTGGCGTAGTGTGTTACTTAT
This sequence comes from Dendrobates tinctorius, assembly GCF_039654945.1. Classification (NCBI taxonomy): domain Eukaryota; kingdom Metazoa; phylum Chordata; class Amphibia; order Anura; family Dendrobatidae; genus Dendrobates; species Dendrobates tinctorius. The sequence goes on along the minus strand of NW_027361728.1, from coordinate 73,482,714 downwards.
GGTAGGCCTTGTTACATTGGTCCCAGCTCTCTGCAGTTCATTCACTAGGTCCCCCCGCGTGGTTCTGGGATTTTTGCTCACCGTTCTTGTGATCATTCTGACCCCACAGGGTGGGATTTTGCGTGGAGCACCAGATCGAAGGAGATTATCAGTGGTCTTGTATGTCTTCCATTTTCTAATTATTGCTCCCACAGTTGATTTCTTCACTCCAAGCTGGTTGGCTATTGCAGATTCAGTCTTCCCAGCCTGGTGCAGGGCTACAATTTTGTTTCTGGTGTCCTTTGACAGCTCTTTGGTCTTCACCAAAGTGGAGTTTGGAGTCAGACTGTTTGAGGGTGTGCACAGGTGTCTTTTTATACTGATAACAAGTTTAAACAGGTGCCATTACTACAGGTAATGAGTGAAGGAAAGAGGAGACTCGTAAAGAAGAAGTTACAGGTCTGTGAGAGCCTGAAATCTTGATTGCTTGTTTCTGACCAAATACTTATTTTCCACCATAATATGCAAATAAAATGAAAAAAAAAACAGACAATGTGATTTTCTGGATTTTTTTTTCTCAGTTTGTCTCCCATAGTTGAGGTCTACCTATGATGTAAATTACAGACGCCTCTCATCTTTTTAAGTGGTGGAACTTGCACTATTGCTGACTGACTAAATACTTTTTTTCCCCACTGTATATCATTGTGCTTGTGTGCAATTCCCGTTGTTGCCGTTGCTAGACTTGCCTCCCTGCGTGGAGTATTCCTTGTTTAATTTACCCATTCAGTAAATCCTGTTAACCCCTTCACTGCCTCCAGCGCTTCACTGCATCCAACGAATCTCTCTCCTTTACAATGGCAGAACCATCATTGTAAATACGCAACTGTACTTTGTGTGTCCCACACCTCATTTTAGATTGTAAGCTCTTATGAGCAGGGTTGTCATTATTTTGCTCTAATTAGTGTATTATCTTTAACGTTGTTACTTATAACTTGTATATAAACTGTTGAATTGTAAAGCACTGCAGAATATGATGGCGCTATATAAGTAAAGAAGATTATTATTAATATTATTATTATTAAAGGGGTTTTCTGGGCTTTTCACATAATCTCAGTGCATATCTGGGGTGCGGAATGGTGACAATAAGTAATTTAACTTTTGTCACCAGTTTGCAGGGTTTTCTAGATATCACTCTCTTGCTTCTGATCAGAAGGTCCAAGGGGGGGGGTGTTCTGGCATTGAAATGAGAACTGGTCGTTTCCTCCTACTCTACTAAAAACCTGCCCTCTATAACGACAACCCCACCCCCAATAGCAACAGGCCCTCCCCATCCACATGAACAAGCCCTCCTCACACAGTAACAAATCCTCCCCCTCTAGCAGCCTCAGTGCAGAGAGCAGAACCACCCAGCTGCTCCTCCCCCAGACACACACTGAACAGTGATCTATGGAAAGTGAAACTCTAGTGAGGAGGAAAAATTGTCCTGTATTCTGGGCCACTCCATGATTACAATACATAACTCACTCATTATCAGTGATTTCTTCCCTCAGTGTCCCAGACTGCTGGCAGTGATGGGGCTTGGGCTGGCAGTGATGGGGCTTGGCTGCTGGCAGCACTGAGAACAGACTGTGTGATGGCCAGTGATGGGGGTCTGCAGCTTCTAATCTGCAAAGGGGATGGCAGTCACTGATGTAATCTTTTCTGTGACAAAGCCTCTGCTGTGTGAATGAGACAGCTCTGCGTCACTGATGTCTTCACACAGCAGCAGATTTGGTGCAGTGTATGTGTGAAGCTCCACCAAGCTCCCACCAAGCTCCAGTGACCAGCACCACCCACTGCCCACTCATTGGCTGTCAGTAAACTGCACCAGCACTCATCTTAATCTTCATTCCAGCATTGGAAAGAACACAGACAACAGTGATCCTGTATTTGTGAAAGCAGCACAATCTACATCACATCCACAATGGTAATAGATAGGGCCATTACATGTTCCATGCCATACTCCTTGTAGATAATTGTATATTGTGTAATGAAAACTATATATAGCACCTAATGCAAGTCTATAGTAGATATATGTGTATAATATATATACTAGATGTGGACCCGATGCTATTGCATCAGGAGGGCAGTGATGTCAACGATGGGGTGAGTTCTGTGGAGATGTTGTGGCGCCCCAGAGGCTTCAGTCGCCACAGAGGTACTGCACCTTCTCCTAAGGTGTAGTGCCCCACCATCCAGGTAAGGTGGGAACTCCTGACCATGCTCCACACCTGCATTCCACACACAGAAAAGTTCAGTGGGGCCACCTAACAGCTTCAGGCTGGGGGTTAGCAGAGCACCCCTCGTGGAACCCTGCTTCGTAACAAGAGATGTGCTGGGAGGCGGGTGGAGTGAGATGATATAAAAGAGTTGGAAGAGTGAGAGTTAGGGGTTTTGGTTGGAGAGAGAGAGAGAAGAGTGAAGATGGGTGTCTGAAGGACATGCTGCAGCAGGTCCCAGGGATCTGGGCTGCTGGCATGAGAAAGACCAGAGAAAGAGACTGATAAGATTGATAACCTAACCTTCCATAAGAGAGATAGAACAGATCGGAACGAAGGAGAATAGAAGGACGGTGGGAAGCTGGTTGAAGAAAGATAGAGAACCCTTCCATTCCAGAGAGCGCAAAGGCCGGGGCCCGGTCCCCAAGGTTTATTGGATCTTTATGTCCGCAAACAGACGGAGGAGTAGTGAGCCGCTAACGCCTTGCTCCCATCATAGACTTGGGACACAACATGTCATGGTATGCCTAGGTTACTTTAGGCAAAAACCCCGGGGCCCCTGCGGTGTCCCTCAGACTAGGGAAAACCCTGTCTGTCCCTCAACCCAGGGTTTACACTGAAGGTGTGCCTGCCTGGGCCTCCACCCTGTCCCTGTCTCCTGTCCAGCCCTAAGCTGAACCCACCACCCTCCACCCAGTGAGGGGACCAGACACCAGACCCCACAAATACGTATGGACAGGGGTAAAAGAAACACAACACCGTTAATACACCAGGAAATACAAAAATGTGCAAGGGCAACCAAATATATATATATAACAGATAGGAGAAAGAACAACTGAGAGATATACTGCACCAGATATCAGACGCTCCAAAACCACCACTGCTGACCGGTATTGCTAGCACTAGGCAAAAGCTATAGTCGGCGACGCCCATAGTCAGGAAGGACTATTTAAAGACCAAGGGCGTGGCCAAGCCCTCAGCCAGCATGACAACCTGGTTAACCCTATCCCGACTGGAACAGAATACCCAACAAAGTCCCTGAGCATACTGTAGTGGAATAGGGTATTACCGCTGTCTGCCGGACACCCTGGTGTGAACAGTGTCCGACATGACACAACAGCAACTGAATAGAGAGCCAGGATGCAGTGAGGAGTCCCCGAAGCAGGCTATAGCTGTCTTTCATACAAGTAGAGACTAGGAACACCTAGAGAGAGGAATTCCAGGGTAACTAAGTACTGGAGTGCTTCGCACCTAAAGTTGCATTGGAGGAGTCGTTCAGTAAGGTACATGTTGGCGGAGTGTGGAAGGGAGAACCCTATCTGGCCTGGAGGTTGGCTGGAGCCCTGACCCGGAGAACACAGTACGGAGGCAGGCGTGTGTGAACTGCAAACAGTGAGTAAAGCCTTGGAACCGCACACCCTGGTGTCCTCTAGTTATTCCAGCACTGCTACACCTGGGTAACAACATCTATACCAGCCTGCGCCTCTCCTCATCCATTGCACCTACACTGCCCTGGGACTACAGCTCCGCCTGTGGGGAGCTACACCATCTTTGCTGCACCACACCATGAGTCCCAGCAGTCTGCATGCAGCGTTGGCTCAACATCTTACTTGCCAAACACCACGGGTGGCGTCACAAACTATTCTAATAAACTTTAACACCATTAACATCACCGCCATTGATATTGGGCACCCAGGGCCACGGTCCGAGTCACGGCTGCTGTGACACATTCCCGCCTTGACACGGGCCTGGTACCGAGTACCCCGCTGCCCTGGGTGTGTGAGGGCGACCCAATTTTGGCATCACGAACAGGATGACGAGACCCGATACCATCGGGTTCTGTGTGCTTTGGATTTACAACTTTTGAAAATGTGCAAAAGACCAAATTTAATAGACTGTAAAATGGACATTAGAAATGGCCGCTGGCACAGAGAAGAAGGGCGTGAAGAAATGGGAGGTCCTAAGAAAAGACCGCAAAGAGTCTTGGGCCTTCCCTGCCTGAATTACTATGTGACAGATGCATGGCCCACCCCCCGAGGGGTTCGTATACTGGCTTGGTATGGAGGCGCTGGAAGAAGACGCCTCCCCCAGAAGGAGGGGCAGAGAAAGCCAGTGGCGAGCAGAAGGGTGGAGCAAGAGGAACAACGCCAGAACGCCATCTTGGAGAGCAAGGGAATGAGGCCTGTGGAGCACGGGGAACTGAATCTCCCCGGTGCCATCGCTGATGGCTCCAACCCTGATTCCGGAATGAACTGCCGGCAATTAGCCGAGGAAATTATGGAACTGACCACCCGTCTGCAGCAGAAGTAGGAAGCTTTAGAGAAGCTGAGACGGCAGCGCGCCCCGGCGGGGCCTACACCGGCGGTACCACCCTCTTCATCGGTACCCGCTGCTACTGCATTGGACTGTCCCCGGGGGGCGCTGACCTACACATCTACTTTGACCATGCGGCTGAGCACTACCGGCCCAGAGAAGTTACCGGAGGACCCGGGAGTGGAAGCAGAGCTCCCGCCTGGACCTAGCGCGGCTGCGCCGGTCCCCACAGAGACCCATGTGGATCCAGAACCCGCAACTGCTCCTTCATCATCCGCACCGAAGCCAAGGCCGCACCGCCGGGAGGCCTCAGGTAAGTCCGGTGCCCCTTCACCTGAGAAGACCCGGGGCTGCCCCACCGTTGCAACGGCCGGCCAGGTTGTGTTAGACCTGGTCTGGGACCGGGAAGCCAGTCCCCGGGGGGAGATACCGGAACCCCCAACGGTGGCACCGCAGGCCCCAGTGGGCCAAAGCAGGTCCCGGGAGGAGCAGAATGAGGCCTACTGCCGAGCCACCATTAAAAAGCTAGCAGATGAGTACTGGGAGAGGGAGCAGAGGAGAATGGCTGTACTGGGCACTGATTTGAGCAGAAAAGAGAGGGCCCGTGCTGGGTATTACGGTTCCCAGGATGCCACAAGATGGGGGCAGGTCCTTAACGTCAATCAAGAATGGGGGTTTGGATTTATTGCAGACCCCAAGAGGATAAGTGACTTGTTCTTTAATCGGAGGGACGTTGAATCCCACTTGCCTAAAGGACACCCTAAAAGAGACCTGCAGCCTGGGGAGTATGTGACCTTTACGCGGCATGAGGGACTCAGGGGATGGTACGCCCTGAATGTACGACGTATCCCTGCAGAGTTCATCGAGAGGTACCTGCCATCAAGATCAGTCAATGCTCCATCCACCAGAACCCCACAGACTGCTCAGGTACCTTTTTCCAAGAACCAGGCTGATAATGCATCACCCCCAGTTTGGCAGCCCAAACCAAAGATCTCTGGCTTGACACCGTGGGAAGAGGAGTACCTGCAGATTGCTAATGACTGCTTGGAATCTGGTAGCCGTTAAAATAATTTACTAAATCTTGTTACCCAGGAGGGTTTGTTGCACCAGTTGTGCCTTTGCCTTTTTGTTCATCGTGTTGCCCAGTTTTTGATTGGCAGCCTTGTGTGGAAATGGAACTGTGGAGATCATAGACGATGATTGATCCAAAAACTTTTATTGTAAATAGTTGCACCTCTTTAGGTGCCCTTTCTTGGTTTTACATCTAAAGACACTTTGCGAAGATAATGTTTTTGCATGGACACTTTTCGAAGAATGATGTCTACCTCAAGGGACACTGCAAGAAAGCCCGGCTGGGAGCAGTGTTCAACACCTCACAAGAATTTTGAATGTTTTATGATAAGGTATTTGATAATGTTGTGTCTTGTGAAAAGTAAATGTCTTTTATAAAATATTTGATACAGGGAATTAGAAAAGTTTTGAGATAGAATGTGAGAATGGAATAAAGACTGAAAAACTGAAAGTGACAGGTGACAGGCCAAGTACAGATGGTCAGTGTCTTGCGTCCAGTAGAAAGAGAGAGAAAGAATAATTGCACTTTGAACTAGGAATTGCACTTAAGTAAATTTTTATACTAAGATAGGAAGTTAGCCTGTTTGTAACGTTTAAGAAATGTGCCTCCTACATTAGGAAGATTAGATAAGTATTGTTAAACAGCATGTAAAATCTTTATGTATTCCTGTATTGTATCTTTTGTTGTCTTACAGCCAGCGGACGTGCTGTGTTTAACGGTGGTACATGTTGGCGGAGTGTGGAAGGGAGAACCCTATCTGGCCTGGAGGTTGGCTGGAGCCCTGACCCGGAGAACACAGTACGGAGGCAGGCGTGTGTGTGAACTGCAAACAGTGAGTAAAACCTTGGAACCGCACACCCTGGTGTCCTCCAGTTATTCCAGCACTGCTACACCTGGGTAACAACATCTATACCAGCCTGCGCCTCTCCTCATCCATTGCACATACACTGCCCTGGGACTACAGCTCCGCCTGTGGGTAGCTACACCATCTTTGCTGCACCACACCATCAGTCTCAGCGGATCTGCATGCACGTTGGCTCAACATCTTACTTGCCAAACACTACGGGTGGCGTCACGAACTATTCTAATAAACTTTAACACCATTAACATCACCGCCATTGATATTGGGCGCCCAGGGCCACGGACCAGAGAATATGGGAAGCAAGATGTGCCACAGTCCGCGCTGCTGAATCCACAAAATCACCTGGGATGCAAGATGTAGTAACAAAGTACTGCTTTATTCCTTCCTACGCGTTTCGGCGCCCTTCCTGGCACCTTCCTCAGGGATATTACACCAGCCATAGGAGCAGGGAATTTATAGCCCCTTCCATTAGCAATTATGGGTGTGTTCTGTTTACATATGATGTCATAATGGTCATCACTGGGGGAGGGGCCAGCATTTTTGGCACAATTTCACACAAATAACATAATAAAACAAGAAAATCCTTCAAAATACTTGCTAAAATGTACATAAAAATCCTACCAGTAAAATGATATAAAGACCTTCATAAAAATTGCAGCGGAAACATTGCCAAAGTATCCAGACAGTCAATGCAAAAACAAAAAAAATTTTTTTAAAAAATATTATCTCCCGACTTTCAGGGTAGTAGAACCCATGTGTTTACTGGTTTCATTTTTTTCTCTTGTGACTTATGTTGAGCGCCACCGTTCTGCTGGTATCAGTGCCTTTGGAACATAGGTTCTATGAACTATTTTGTCACAAAACTATCCTGTTAAATATGTGATACTATGGTTTGTTAAAAAATTATTATAAAAAATTGCAATGAACAATTTTCTTTATTTTTGTTTTGTAGGAGGGAATCAAGGAGCGATGCCACTATTAAATAAAATGGATTATTTCTAAAATTAACTGCTTTTAAAAAACTTATTTTTATTTTCATTTTTATTTTTATTATTTATTATCAATAAAGAATTATCTAAAAATTACTATTGTATAATCGTATTATTAAAAATGGCCTGAAGAAAGTATCTATCATCTTCCGTATAGTTATGGTCACTATTTTATATATTAATTGTGGTGGTGTCACCCATGAAACGTGTGTCTTTTGGTCTAGCACACCTGGGTTCAAGTCACAGGTCTCCATGCAGGCATAAATGACATTGTCTTTTGTAATATCAGGAAAAATTATAAATTGTTATGAGCTTATGCATATTAAATTAGGGAATTGTGAAATTCTAGATAGGATACCAACTTTGATATATATTTAAACAAAATAAATGTGTCATTAGGTGTATGTGAGACATTAAGTGTTTAGATATACCCGTGCGATCAAAAAAGTAGTCAGATGAAAAAATAAATAAAATGAAAAAAGATAGAATGAAAAAATAAAGTGAGGTTTGCTTAAGTGTGTGACATAAGGATGCAGGAATTCCTCCTACTATGGTGCGCCTTTCTTACCCACTCAGGATGTGACCAAGAGAGGGGGGGGGGTTGGGGGATTATAATTTATATTAGTTCTGAAATTATGTTTAGCCCTCTCGGTTTTAATGTGTCCAGTTTAAACATCCAATATTTTTCACGTTTTTTGAGCAGCTCGAATCTGTTGGGTATATTCACTGCTATATGATCGATCGGGGTTATCTTGATTGCTGTTGCATCTCTGTTATGATACGTGTCATAATGGAATGACACTCCATGTGCTCTATACCCACTCTTTATATTTGAACGATGTTTGTTTAGCCGCTCATGAAGTGGTCTGATAGTTCTGCCAACATACTGCATGCCACATGGACACTCAAGCAGGTAAATTACAAACTCTGTAGAGCAATTCATGTCATGTTTAATGGTAAAGGATTCATTCGTTGATGCGGATTTAAAGCTGCTTGTCTGTTGGATGCTCCGACAACAAAGGCATCTATTTTTTCTACATTTTGATGTCTTTTTCTGCAGTACTTTGGCATAATTCGTGGTTGTCTTCTGTTTGAGCCTACTAGGAGCTATTATCCCTTTAATGTTTGGCGCCCTGCGGAAAGTAATTCCTGGTCTATCAGGTACAATGGATTTTAATATTGGATCACTTAGAAGTAAGTGCCAGTGTCTATGAAGGCATTTTTTGATTGACTTGTGACAATTATTATAAGTCGTTGTAAAATTAAATGCTTTATTCTTCTCTGTCCCTTTTCTGTCTTTCTGTATAAGGAGGGTTTCTTGCGGGATTTCTCCACTGTGCTTTTGTGTGCTGGATATCAATTTTTTTGGGTATCCTTTCTCTAGGAATCTTTTTCTGAGTATTTCAGATTGAGAAGCGTAGTCATCCTTGGAAGTGCAATTCTTCTTAATCCTTCTAAATTGATTGGCCGGTATATTACGCAGCCATTTTGTGTAATGTCCACTCCTGAAGTCAATATATGAATTCCTGTCCGTAGGCTTAAAGTATGTTTTTGTATGTATCCTTGTGCCATCAGAGAAAATTGTTAGGTCCAGGAAATTGATGCTTTCTTCATGTATTGTTCGTTCAAAATTTATCCCCCAGTGGTTACTAATGATGTCACTGAAAAACTCCTCCATGTCACCAACTTCCGTGTCCCAGATCAGGAATAAGTCATCAATAAACCTTTTATATAAAACCAAGCCATTCTTGTATTTGTTTCCATATATATGTATGTCTTCAAAAAGACCCATAAAAAGATTAGCGTACGAACAAGCTGTTTTCGAACCCATAGCTGTACCATACTTTTGATGGTACATGTCACCATCAAAGGTGAAAAAGTTATTGTTTAATATGAAATTTAGGCCATCCAGAATGAAGTTGATGTTCCTTATATCCAATTGTATGTCTCTTTTTAGGTAGTATTCAATACAGAGTAATCCTATTTCATGACCTATATTCGTGTACAATGATGTAACATCCATGGTGACAAATCTATATGATTTTTTCCATGTGATTCTTCCCAAAATCCTGATCATATCCGTAGAATCCTTAATATAGCTTTCTAATTTCACCACGTATTTCTGTAAATTTCTATCAATATAGGTGGCAAGGTTACTTGTCAGGGAATCAATTCCTGAGATTATTGGTCGCCCAGGGGGATTGTCCAAGCTTTTATGAATCTTGGGCAAGTGGTATAGGAATGGAATGGGGGGTTGCCTTTTTATTAGAAACTTCTTTAAGTCCTTATTAATTATCCCCTGTTGGAATGCCATGTTTATTTTTTGATTGTGTATTTTTGTTAATGTGGGGTACGGGTTATTTTTTACTTTCTCATAGTATTTAGTGTCCGACAATAATCTTAATGCTTCTTTTTTATAATCATTGGTGTTTTGTATCACTATGCCGCCCCCCTTATCGGCTGCCCGAATTACTATTTCACTATTCTTACCCAAATTTTTCAGGGCTTCTCTCTCTTTCTTCGTGAGATTATTCTTATCCCCCCTTAAGTTGCCGGCTTTCTTCATTAAGGTGTCCTTTTTAAAGATCTTTTAATAGTAAGTCTTGGAACGTCTCTAGTATATGACCCCTACTTTCCAAGGGATAGAAATTGGATTTTGTTTTCAGAGTAGGATCAGATGGTGCTTCACTTTTGTTATCTTTCGTGTCATCTGGCTTTAATAAGAAATGCCTTTTGAGAGTCAACCTCCTAATATACTGATGCACATCTATAAAAAGTTTAAAATCGTCTGGTTGGTTCGTGGGGCAGAAAAGTAAGCCCTTATTCAGAAGCTCCTTTTCTTCTTCTGTCAATGAATAATCTGATAAATTAATGACATTATTATTAGTTACCGTTATCTGTTTCAATCCCGGAAAGTGATCTTTGCTTTTTTCTTTATTTCCTCTTCCTCTTTTTCCTCTTTTTTTCTTTTTCCAAGAGCGGGACTGAAAAATTTCGTTATATTTTGATTTGTTACGTTTACAGCAGCTAAAAAAGGAACTATGCCATTATTTTGATTTTTTGAGTTGTCTAATATAACCTTTTGTGTAGGGGTATTGCTACCTGTTTCTATAGGTGTTGGTGTTACTATACTGATTAAATCCTCCTGGTTCTGATCAGTTTCTGTAATAATCATTAAGTCGGGTACAGAGTTTTTATTGTTTTTCAATGGCTTATTATTGTCATGTAATATGATTGGGTCTAGGGGCCTCTCTCTGTTGATTCTATCGATGAGTTCTTTGATTTTGTTAAGATGTTCATCAACATTAACTGTTCCAGTTCCAACAGGTTTTGGATCCTCTGCATTATTATGTACTTGTGCTACAGTAATGACTTGATTGCTGCTAGCTGGCTCGTTATTGGATGCTTCTTTGTTTATATTCCTATCCCCATTGATTAATCTTGTCATGCTGCTAGGTAATTTCTCTATCATGATGAAACCCTCATCATCCAATATTTCATCTGGAAAAAGGCTTGACTCCTCTTTGCTATCTATTTCCTCCTCATCCATTGTCTCAATTTCATTAGTGCTCACAGTCACCGTAGATCTTAGGTTCAGTCCCTGTGTGCTGGATTTTTCAGGACCGTGTCTGGACACTGTTTTTGTCTCTGTCTGCATTTTGTTCCCAATAGGTGCTATCTCCATATTATTCTTCCTAAAATCTATAGTATTTTGACTGTCTTGACTATTACTAGTGTTATTTCTTGTATCTCTCTCACCAGGGGTCTTACCCCTCCTGGAGCTGTTGGAGAAACTCCTTCCTCTATGCTCTTTGTGGTGTGTGGGAGTTCTATTCCTCCTATATGTATTATTCTCCATCTCAGGTTTGTACTGGGAATAGTCCTGTCTATCTCTGTTGAGCTTCCTGGACTTCCTAATTACTGTATCGTGTTCGATTTGCGTCAAACTAGTGCTGATATTAGAATATATTCTTTTAAATTCAGTACATGCATTAAACCTATTCAAGCTTGCACTGATTATGTTAATTTCTTCTGTTGCAGCATCTGCAAGTTTTGACCTTTTATCACATAAAATACTCAACAGCGTGTTCATACATTTTCTCAAAACAAAGTTCCAATTTGTAGTAAAGTCATTATCATCAGGAAATGGAGAATTCAATACCAATCTTAGCCCCCTGGGGCAGATGTTCTCCTCTATGTAAACAGCCAAAAACCGGGCATCAATGCCATACTGCACCTCCTTTTTGAGGGCATCCTCCAAAGCATGCAAAAGTTCCTTCATAGTCTTAAGTTCCTCATCGCCAAAGTTCTCACCACCAGTCACATTATCCTCAGAAGATGTTCGACCAGTACCTATGGTGCGTTGTATCAACTTCTCTCTGGAAGCAAATCTTCCACGCAAATAGTCCATCTTATCACGCAAAATTTATGCAGCACTCTGTTCCAAAACGGGATGCTAAGCCCCAACCACCGTCACTCTCCCACAGAAACGATGATTCACTGTATCAATACAAAAAGGGTGGGGGAACAAGAGGCGCAATAGTGCCCTATCACTAGTGACACTACGATGTGAGTGGTGTAATGCAGTTCCACTCACCTATTCCGGTTGTGTGACCCACAACTGGCTTGAAGACATAACACAGTATCAGCTGCTGCAGGACCTCCACCGACCACTCCAAAGTGGAAAAACTGCCAGAGAATATGGGAAGCAAGATGTGCCACAGTCCGCGCTGCTGAATCCACAAAATCACCTGGGATGCAAGATGTAGTAACAAAGTACTGCTTTATTCCTTCCTACGCGTTTCGGCGCCCTTCCTGGCACCTTCCTCAGGGATATTACACCAGCCATAGGAGCAGGGAATTTATAGCCCCTTCCATTAGCAATTATGGGTGTGTTCTGTTTACATATGATGTCATAATGGTCATCACTGGGGGAGGGGCCAGCATTTTTGGCACAATTTCACACAAATAACATAATAAAACAAGAAAATCCTTCAAAATACTTGCTAAAATGTACATAAAAATCCTACCAGTAAAATGATATAAAGACCTTCATAAAAATTGCAGCGGAAACATTGCCAAAGTATCCAGACAGTCAATGCAAAAACAAAAAAAATTTTTTTAAAAAATATTATCTCCCGACTTTCAGGGTAGTAGAACCCATGTGTTTACTGGTTTCATTTTTTTCTCTTGTGACTTATGTTGAGCGCCACCGTTCTGCTGGTATCAGTGCCTTTGGAACATAGGTTCTATGAACTATTTTGTCACAAAACTATCCTGTTAAATATGTGATACTATGGTTTGTTAAAAAATTATTATAAAAAATTGCAATGAACAATTTTCTTTATTTTTGTTTTGTAGGAGGGAATCAAGGAGCGATGCCACTATTAAATAAAATGGATTATTTCTAAAATTAACTGCTTTTAAAAAACTTATTTTTATTTTCATTTTTATTTTTATTATTTATTATCAATAAAGAATTATCTAAAAATTACTATTGTATAATCGTATTATTAAAAATGGCCTGAAGAAAGTATCTATCATCTTCCGTATAGTTATGGTCACTATTTTATATATTAATTGTGGTGGTGTCACCCATGAAACGTGTGTCTTTTGGTCTAGCACACCTGGGTTCAAGTCACAGGTCTCCATGCAGGCATAAATGACATTGTCTTTTGTAATATCAGGAAAAATTATAAATTGTTATGAGCTTATGCATATTAAATTAGGGAATTGTGAAATTCGAGATAGGATACCAACTTTGATATATATTTAAACAAAATAAATGTGTCATTAGGTGTATGTGAGACATTAAGTGTTTAGATATACCCGTGCGATCAAAAAAGTAGTCAGATGAAAAAATAAATAAAATGAAAAAAGATAGAATGAAAAAATAAAGTGAGGTTTGCTTAAGTGTGTGACATAAGGATGCAGGAATTCCTCCTACTATGGTGCGCCTTTCTTACCCACTCAGGATGTGACCAAGAGAGGGGGGGGGTTGGGGGATTATAATTTATATTAGTTCTGAAATTATGTTTAGCCCTCTCGGTTTTAATGTGTCCAGTTTAAACATCCAATATTTTTCACGTTTTTTGAGCAGCTCGAATCTGTTGGGTATATTCACTGCTATATGATCGATCGGGGTTATCTTGATTGCTGTTGCATCTCTGTTATGATACGTGTCATAATGGAATGACACTCCATGTGCTCTATACCCACTCTTTATATTTGAACGATGTTTGTTTAGCCGCTCATGAAGTGGTCTGATAGTTCTGCCAACATACTGCATGCCACATGGACACTCAAGCAGGTAAATTACAAACTCTGTAGAGCAATTCATGTCATGTTTAATGGTAAAGGATTCATTCGTTGATGCGGATTTAAAGCTGCTTGTCTGTTGGATGCTCCGACAACAAAGGCATCTATTTTTTCTACATTTTGATGTCTTTTTCTGCAGTACTTTGGCATAATTCGTGGTTGTCTTCTGTTTGAGCCTACTAGGAGCTATTATCCCTTTAATGTTTGGCGCCCTGCGGAAAGTAATTCCTGGTCTATCAGGTACAATGGATTTTAATATTGGATCACTTAGAAGTAAGTGCCAGTGTCTATGAAGGCATTTTTTGATTGACTTGTGACAATTATTATAAGTCGTTGTAAAATTAAATGCTTTATTCTTCTCTGTCCCTTTTCTGTCTTTCTGTATAAGGAGGGTTTCTTGCGGGATTTCTCCACTGTGCTTTTGTGTGCTGGATATCAATTTTTTTGGGTATCCTTTCTCTAGGAATCTTTTTCTGAGTATTTCAGATTGAGAAGCGTAGTCATCCTTGGAAGTGCAATTCTTCTTAATCCTTCTAAATTGATTGGCCGGTATATTACGCAGCCATTTTGTGTAATGTCCACTCCTGAAGTCAATATATGAATTCCTGTCCGTAGGCTTAAAGTATGTTTTTGTATGTATCCTTGTGCCATCAGAGAAAATTGTTAGGTCCAGGAAATTGATGCTTTCTTCATGTATTGTTCGTTCAAAATTTATCCCCCAGTGGTTACTAATGATGTCACTGAAAAACTCCTCCATGTCACCAACTTCCGTGTCCCAGATCAGGAATAAGTCATCAATAAACCTTTTATATAAAACCAAGCCATTCTTGTATTTGTTTCCATATATATGTATGTCTTCAAAAAGACCCATAAAAAGATTAGCGTACGAACAAGCTGTTTTCGAACCCATAGCTGTACCATACTTTTGATGGTACATGTCACCATCAAAGGTGAAAAAGTTATTGTTTAATATGAAATTTAGGCCATCCAGAATGAAGTTGATGTTCCTTATATCCAATTGTATGTCTCTTTTTAGGTAGTATTCAATACAGAGTAATCCTATTTCATGACCTATATTCGTGTACAATGATGTAACATCCATGGTGACAAATCTATATGATTTTTTCCATGTGATTCTTCCCAAAATCCTGATCATATCCGTAGAATCCTTAATATAGCTTTCTAATTTCACCACGTATTTCTGTAAATTTCTATCAATATAGGTGGCAAGGTTACTTGTCAGGGAATCAATTCCTGAGATTATTGGTCGCCCAGGGGGATTGTCCAAGCTTTTATGAATCTTGGGCAAGTGGTATAGGAATGGAATGGGGGGTTGCCTTTTTATTAGAAACTTCTTTAAGTCCTTATTAATTATCCCCTGTTGGAATGCCATGTTTATTTTTTGATTGTGTATTTTTGTTAATGTGGGGTACGGGTTATTTTTTACTTTCTCATAGTATTTAGTGTCCGACAATAATCTTAATGCTTCTTTTTTATAATCATTGGTGTTTTGTATCACTATGCCGCCCCCCTTATCGGCTGCCCGAATTACTATTTCACTATTCTTACCCAAATTTTTCAGGGCTTCTCTCTCTTTCTTCGTGAGATTATTCTTATCCCCCCTTAAGTTGCCGGCTTTCTTCATTAAGGTGTCCTTTTTAAAGATCTTTTAATAGTAAGTCTTGGAACGTCTCTAGTATATGACCCCTACTTTCCAAGGGATAGAAATTGGATTTTGTTTTCAGAGTAGGATCAGATGGTGCTTCACTTTTGTTATCTTTCGTGTCATCTGGCTTTAATAAGAAATGCCTTTTGAGAGTCAACCTCCTAATATACTGATGCACATCTATAAAAAGTTTAAAATCGTCTGGTTGGTTCGTGGGGCAGAAAAGTAAGCCCTTATTCAGAAGCTCCTTTTCTTCTTCTGTCAATGAATAATCTGATAAATTAATGACATTATTATTAGTTACCGTTATCTGTTTCAATCCCGGAAAGTGATCTTTGCTTTTTTCTTTATTTCCTCTTCCTCTTTTTCCTCTTTTTTTCTTTTTCCAAGAGCGGGACTGAAACATTTCGTTATATTTTGATTTGTTACGTTTACAGCAGCTAAAAAAGGAACTATGCCATTATTTTGATTTTTTGAGTTGTCTAATATAACCTTTTGTGTAGGGGTATTGCTACCTGTTTCTATAGGTGTTGGTGTTACTATACTGATTAAATCCTCCTGGTTCTGATCAGTTTCTGTAATAATCATTAAGTCGGGTACAGAGTTTTTAAAAAAAATTTTTTTTGTTTTTGCATTGACTGTCTGGATACTTTGGCAATGTTTCCGCTGCAATTTTTATGAAGGTCTTTATATCATTTTACTGGCAGGATTTTTATGTACATTTTAGCAAGTATTTTGAAGGATTTTCTTGTTTTATTATGTTATTTGTGTGAAATTGTGCCAAAAATGCTGGCCCCTCCCCCAGTGATGACCATTATGACATCATATGTAAACAGAACACACCCATAATTGCTAATGGAAGGGGCTATAAATTCCCTGCTCCTATGGCTGGTGTAATATCCCTGAGGAAGGTGCCAGGAAGGGCGCCGAAACGCGTAGGAAGGAATAAAGCAGTACTTTGTTACTACATCTTGCATCCCAGGTGATTTTGTGGATTCAGCAGCGCGGACTGTGGCACATCTTGCTTCCCATATTCTCTGGCAGTTTTTCCACTTTGGAGTGGTCGGTGGAGGTCCTGCAGCAGCTGATACTGTGTTATGTCTTCAAGCCAGTTGTGGGTCACACAACCGGAATAGGTGAGTGGAACTGCATTACACCACTCACATCGTAGTGTCACTAGTGATAGGGCACTATTGCGCCTCTTGTTCCCCCACCCTTTTTGTATTGATACAGTGAATCATCGTTTCTGTGGGAGAGTGACGGTGGTTGGGGCTTAGCATCCCGTTTTGGAACAGAGTGCTGCATAAATTTTGCGTGATAAGATGGACTATTTGCGTGGAAGATTTGCTTCCAGAGAGAAGTTGATACAACGCACCATAGGTACTGGTCGAACATCTTCTGAGGATAATGTGACTGGTGGTGAGAACTTTGGCGATGAGGAACTTAAGACTATGAAGGAACTTTTGCATGCTTTGGAGGATGCCCTCAAAAAGGAGGTGCAGTATGGCATTGATGCCCGGTTTTTGGCTGTTTACATAGAGGAGAACATCTGCCCCAGGGGGCTAAGATTGGTATTGAATTCTCCATTTCCTGATGATAATGACTTTACTACAAATTGGAACTTTGTTTTGAGAAAATGTATGAACACGCTGTTGAGTATTTTATGTGATAAAAGGTCAAAACTTGCAGATGCTGCAACAGAAGAAATTAACATAATCAGTGCAAGCTTGAATAGGTTTAATGCATGTACTGAATTTAAAAGAATATATTCTAATATCAGCACTAGTTTGACGCAAATCGAACACGATACAGTAATTAGGAAGTCCAGGAAGCTCAACAGAGATAGACAGGACTATTCCCAGTACAAACCTGAGATGGAGAATAATACATATAGGAGGAATAGAACTCCCACACACCACAAAGAGCATAGAGGAAGGAGTTTCTCCAACAGCTCCAGGAGGGGTAAGACCCCTGGTGAGAGAGATACAAGAAATAACACTAGTAATAGTCAAGACAGTCAAAATACTATAGATTTTAGGAAGAATAATATGGAGATAGCACCTATTGGGAACAAAATGCAGACAGAGACAAAAACAGTGTCCAGGCACGGTCCTGAAAAATCCAGCACACAGGGACTGAACCTAAGATCTACGGTGACTGTGAGCACTAATGAAATTGAGACAATGGATGAGGAGGAAATAGATAGCAAAGAGGAGTCAAGCCTTTTTCCAGATGAAATATTGGATGATGAGGGTTTCATCATGATAGAGAAATTACCTAGCAGCATGACAAGATTAATCAATGGGGATAGGAATATAAACAAAGAAGCATCCAATAACGAGCCAGCTAGCAGCAATCAAGTCATTACTGTAGCACAAGTACATAATAATGCAGAGGATCCAAAACCTGTTGGAACTGGAACAGTTAATGTTGATGAACATCTTAACAAAATCAAAGAACTCATCGATAGAATCAACAGAGAGAGGCCCCTAGACCCAATCATATTACATGACAATAATAAGCCATTGAAAAACAATAAAAACTCTGTACCCGACTTAATGATTATTACAGAAACTGATCAGAACCAGGAGGATTTAATCAGTATAGTAACACCAACACCTATAGAAACAGGTAGCAATACCCCTACACAAAAGGTTATATTAGACAACTCAAAAAATCAAAATAATGGCATAGTTCCTTTTTTAGCTGCTGTAAACGTAACAAATCAAAATATAACGAAATTTTTCAGTCCCGCTCTTGGAAAAAGAAAAAAAGAGGAAAAAGAGGAAGAGGAAATAAAGAAAAAAGCAAAGATCACTTTCCGGGATTGAAACAGATAACGGTAACTAATAATAATGTCATTAATTTATCAGATTATTCATTGACAGAAGAAGAAAAGGAGCTTCTGAATAAGGGCTTACTTTTCTGCCCCACGAACCAACCAGACGATTTTAAACTTTTTATAGATGTGCATCAGTATATTAGGAGGTTGACTCTCAAAAGGCATTTCTTATTAAAGCCAGATGACACGAAAGATAACAAAAGTGAAGCACCATCTGATCCTACTCTGAAAACAAAATCCAATTTCTATCCCTTGGAAAGTAGGGGTCATATACTAGAGACGTTCCAAGACTTACTATTAAAAGATCTTTAAAAAGGACACCTTAATGAAGAAAGCCGGCAACTTAAGGGGGGATAAGAATAATCTCACGAAGAAAGAGAGAGAAGCCCTGAAAAATTTGGGTAAGAATAGTGAAATAGTAATTCGGGCAGCCGATAAGGGGGGCGGCATAGTGATACAAAACACCAATGATTATAAAAAAGAAGCATTAAGATTATTGTCGGACACTAAATACTATGAGAAAGTAAAAAATAACCCGTACCCCACATTAACAAAAATACACAATCAAAAAATAAACATGGCATTCCAACAGGGGATAATTAATAAGGACTTAAAGAAGTTTCTAATAAAAAGGCAACCCCCCATTCCATTCCTATACCACTTGCCCAAGATTCATAAAAGCTTGGACAATCCCCCTGGGCGACCAATAATCTCAGGAATTGATTCCCTGACAAGTAACCTTGCCACCTATATTGATAGAAATTTACAGAAATACGTGGTGAAATTAGAAAGCTATATTAAGGATTCTACGGATATGATCAGGATTTTGGGAAGAATCACATGGAAAAAATCATATAGATTTGTCACCATGGATGTTACATCATTGTACACGAATATAGGTCATGAAATAGGATTACTCTGTATTGAATACTACCTAAAAAGAGACATACAATTGGATATAAGGAACATCAACTTCATTCTGGATGGCCTAAATTTCATATTAAACAATAACTTTTTCACCTTTGATGGTGACATGTACCATCAAAAGTATGGTACAGCTATGGGTTCGAAAACAGCTTGTTCGTACGCTAATCTTTTTATGGGTCTTTTTGAAGACATACATATATATGGAAACAAATACAAGAATGGCTTGGTTTTATATAAAAGGTTTATTGATGACTTATTCCTGATCTGGGACACGGAAGTTGGTGACATGGAGGAGTTTTTCAGTGACATCATTAGTAACCACTGGGGGATAAATTTTGAACGAACAATACATGAAGAAAGCATCAATTTCCTGGACCTAACAATTTTCTCTGATGGCACAAGGATACATACAAAAACATACTTTAAGCCTACGGACAGGAATTCATATATTGACTTCAGGAGTGGACATTACACAAAATGGCTGCGTAATATACCGGCCAATCAATTTAGAAGGATTAAGAAGAATTGCACTTCCAAGGATGACTACGCTTCTCAATCTGAAATACTCAGAAAAAGATTCCTAGAGAAAGGATACCCAAAAAAATTGATATCCAGCACACAAAAGCACAGTGGAGAAATCCCGCAAGAAACCCTCCTTATACAGAAAGACAGAAAAGGGACAGAGAAGAATAAAGCATTTAATTTTACAACGACTTATAATAATTGTCACAAGTCAATCAAAAAATGCCTTCATAGACACTGGCACTTACTTCTAAGTGATCCAATATTAAAATCCATTGTACCTGATAGACCAGGAATTACTTTCCGCAGGGCGCCAAACATTAAAGGGATAATAGCTCCTAGTAGGCTCAAACAGAAGACAACCACGAATTATGCCAAAGTACTGCAGAAAAAGACATCAAAATGTAGAAAAAATAGATGCCTTTGTTGTCGGAGCATCCAACAGACAAGCAGCTTTAAATCCGCATCAACGAATGAATCCTTTACCATTAAACATGACATGAATTGCTCTACAGAGTTTGTAATTTACCTGCTTGAGTGTCCATGTGGCATGCAGTATGTTGGCAGAACTATCAGACCACTTCATGAGCGGCTAAACAAACATCGTTCAAATATAAAGAGTGGGTATAGAGCACATGGAGTGTCATTCCATTATGACACGTATCATAACAGAGATGCAACAGCAATCAAGATAACCCCGATCGATCATATAGCAGTGAATATACCCAACAGATTCGAGCTGCTCAAAAAACGTGAAAAATATTGGATGTTTAAACTGGACACATTAAAACCGAGAGGGCTAAACATAATTTCAGAACTAATATAAATTATAATCCCCCAACCCCCCCCCCTCTCTTGGTCACATCCTGAGTGGGTAAGAAAGGCGCACCATAGTAGGAGGAATTCCTGCATCCTTATGTCACACACTTAAGCAAACCTCACTTTATTTTTTCATTCTATCTTTTTTCATTTTATTTATTTTTTCATCTGACTACTTTTTTGATCGCACGGGTATATCTAAACACTTAATGTCTCACATACACCTAATGACACATTTATTTTGTTTAAATATATATCAAAGTTGGTATCCTATCTAGAATTTCACAATTCCCTAATTTAATATGCATAAGCTCATAACAATTTATAATTTTTCCTGATATTACAAAAGACAATGTCATTTATGCCTGCATGGAGACCTGTGACTTGAACCCAGGTGTGCTAGACCAAAAGACACACGTTTCATGGGTGACACCACCACAATTAATATATAAAATAGTGACCATAACTATACGGAAGATGATAGATACTTTCTTCAGGCCATTTTTAATAATACGATTATACAATAGTAATTTTTAGATAATTCTTTATTGATAATAAATAATAAAAATAAAAATGAAAATAAAAATAAGTTTTTTAAAAGCAGTTAATTTTAGAAATAATCCATTTTATTTAATAGTGGCATCGCTCCTTGATTCCCTCCTACAAAACAAAAATAAAGAAAATTGTTCATTGCAATTTTTTATAATAATTTTTTAACAAACCATAGTATCACATATTTAACAGGATAGTTTTGTGACAAAATAGTTCATAGAACCTATGTTCCAAAGGCACTGATACCAGCAGAACGGTGGCGCTCAACATAAGTCACAAGAGAAAAAAATGAAATCAGTAAACACATGGGTTCTACTACCCTGAAAGTTGGGAGATAATATTTTTTAAAAAAATTTTTTTTGTTTTTGCATTGACTGTCTGGATACTTTGGCAATGTTTCCGCTGCAATTTTTATGAAGGTCTTTATATCATTTTACTGGTAGGATTTTTATGTACATTTTAGCAAGTATTTTGAAGGATTTTCTTGTTTTATTATGTTATTTGTGTGAAATTGTGCCAAAAATGCTGGCCCCTCCCCCAGTGATGACCATTATGACATCATATGTAAACAGAACACACCCATAATTGCTAATGGAAGGGGCTATAAATTCCCTGCTCCTATGGCTGGTGTAATATCCCTGAGGAAGGTGCCAGGAAGGGCGCCGAAACGCGTAGGAAGGAATAAAGCAGTACTTTGTTACTACATCTTGCATCCCAGGTGATTTTGTGGATTCAGCAGCGCGGACTGTGGCACATCTTGCTTCCCATATTCTCTGGCAGTTTTTCCACTTTGGAGTGGTCGGTGGAGGTCCTGCAGCAGCTGATACTGTGTTATGTCTTCAAGCCAGTTGTGGGTCACACAACCGGAATAGGTGAGTGGAACTGCATTACACCACTCACATCGTAGTGTCACTAGTGATAGGGCACTATTGCGCCTCTTGTTCCCCCACCCTTTTTGTATTGATACAGGGCCACGGACCGGGTCACTGCTGCTGTGACACATTCCCGCCTTGACACCGGCCTGGTACCGAGTACCCCGCTGCCCTGGGTGTGCGAGGGCGACCCACTTTCACCCTGTCCGCTTTCTCTTCTTCCAGCGCTGTCTTCTCCCCTCATGTGCTCTCTCCTTTGTGCTGTCTCCCCCTGTGTGCTCTTCCCCTGTGCTGTCTTCTCCCCTCTGTGCTCTCTCCACCTTGATTTCTTCTTCCATCTATGCTCTCATCCCTGCAGGGCTGACACTCGAAATTTCTGGGTCTATTACTGACAACATATTCGGGTCCCCTGGAGATGCCGCCCATCCTCCACTCCAGCTCTGCCTCCATTCCAGCATAATATATATATATACTAGCTGAAGAGCCCGGCGCTGCCCGGGCATAGTAACTAACTGTGGCTAGTTATAGCAAATTATAATTATCCTCCATCCCATAGTCCCGTGCCCATATACCCATCATACATATCCACGATCCCATAGGCCCGTGTCCATATACCCATCATACATATCCTCCATCCCATAGTCGAGTGCCCATATACCCATCACACATCCTCCATCCCATAGTCCCATGCCCATATATCCATCATACATATTCTCCATCCCATAATCCCATGCCCGTATACCCATCATACATATTCGACATCCCATAGTCGAGTGCCCATATACCCATCACACATCCTTCATCTCAGAGTCCCAAGCCCATATACCCATCATACATATCCTCCATCCCATAGTCCCATGCCCATATACCCATCATACATATCCGCCATCTCATAGTCCCGTGCACATGTACCCATCATACATATCCTCCATCCTATAGTCCAGTGCCCATATACCCATCACGCATCCTCCATCCCATAGTCCCATTCCCATATACCCATCATACATATCCTCCATCCCATAGTCCGGTGCCCATATACTCATCACACATTCTCCATTCCATAGTCAACCATTATGACATCATAATGAGCGGCGGCAGGGCTTGCTACCTATGATGACATCAGCATCGCCATGGCAACCATTGTGACATCATAATGAGGGGCGGGGCTTGATACGCACACACTGTTTCCCCAGTATGCAAATAGGGGCATTATGACATCATAATGAGGGGCGGGGCTTGACCCGCACACACTTTTTCCCCCAGTATGTAGATTGGGGCAAAATTGTTTGGTGAATTGGAACGTGCGGGGTTAAAATTTCGCCTCACAACATAGCTTAGGACGCTCTCGGGGTCCAGACGTGTGACTGTGTCAAATTTTGTGGCTGTAGCTGCGACGGTGCAGATGCCTATCCCGGACATACACACATACACACACACACATACATACACACTTTGAGCTTTATATATTAGACTAGCTGAAGAGCCCGGCACTGCCCGGGCATAGTAACTAACTGTGGTTAGTTATAACAAATTATAATTATCCTCCACCCCATATTCCCGTGCCCATATACCCATCATACATATCCACGATCCCATAGGCCCATGCCCATATAACCATCATACATATCCTCCATCCCATAATCGAGTGCCCATATACCCATCATACATATTCTCCATCCCATAGTCCCATGCCCATATACCCATCATACATATTCGCCATCCGATAGTCGAGTGACCATATACCCATCACACATCCTTCATCTCATAGTCCCATGCCCATATACCCATCATACATATCCTCCATCCCATTGTCCTGTGCCCATATACCCATCACACATCCTCCATCCCATAGTCCCGTGCCCATATACATATCCGCCATCCCATAGTCCCGTGCCAATATACCCATCATACATATCCACGAAACCATAGGCCCATGCCCATATACCCATCATACATATCCTCCATCCCATAGTCGAGTGCCCATATACCCATCACACATATCCTCCATCCCATAGTCCCATGCCCATATACCCATCATACATATCCTCCATCCCATAGGCCCGTGCCCATATACCCATCACGCATCCTCCATCCCATAGTCGAGTGTCCATATACCAATCACACATCCTTCATCTCATAGTCCCATGCCCATATACCCATCATACATATCCTCCATCCCATAGTCCCGTGCCCATATACCCATCATACATATCCACCATCCCATAGGCCCGTGCCCATATACCCATCATACATATCCTCCATCCCATAGTCCCATGCCCATATACCCATCATACATATTCTCCATCCCATAGTCCCAAGCCCATATACCCATCATACATATTCACCATCCCATAGTCGAGTGCCCATATACCCCTCACACATCCTCCATTCCATAGTCCCGCGCCCATATACCCATCATACATATCCACCATCCCATAGTCCCATGCCCATATACCCATCATACATATTCTCCATCCCATAGTCCCATGCCCATATACCCATCATACATATTTGCCATCCCATAGTCGAGTGCCCATATACCCATCATACATATTCTCCATCCCATAGTCCCATGCCCATATACCCATCATACATATTCGCCATCCCATAGTCGAGTGCCCATATACCCATCACACATCCTCCATCCCATAGTCCGGTGCCCATATACCCATCATACATATCCTCCATCCCATAGTCCTGTGCCCATATACCCATCACACATCCTCCATCCCATAGTCCCGTGCCCATATACATATCCGCCATCCCATAGTCCCGTGCCCATATACCCATCAAACATATCCTCCATCCCATAGTCAAGTGCCCATATACCCATCATACATATCCTCCATCCCATAGTCGAGTGCCCATATACCCATCACACATCCTCCATCCCATAGTCCCATGCCCATATACCCATCATACATATTCTCCATCCCATAGTCCCGTGCCTATATACCCATCATACATATTCGCCATCCTATAGTCGAGTGTCCATATACCCATCACACATCCTTCATCTCATAGTCCCATGCCCATATACCCATCATACATATCCTCCATCCCATAGTCCCGTGCCCATATACCCATCATAGATATCCGCCATCTCATAGTCGCGTGCCCATATACCCGTCATACATATCCTCCATCCCATAGTCAAGTGCCCATATATCCATCACACATCCTCCATCCCATAGTCCCATGCCCATATACATATCCGCCATCCTATAGTCCCGTGCCCATATACCCGTCATACAAATCCTCCATCCCATAGTCCAGTGCCCATATACCCATCACACATCCTCCATCCCATAGTCAACCATTATGACATAATGAGCGGCGGCAGGGCTTGCAACCTATGATGACATCAGCGTTGCCATGGCAACCATTGTGACATCATAATGAGGGGCGGGGCTTGATACGCACACACTGCTTCCCCAGTATGCAAATAGGGGCATTATGACATCACAATTAGGGGCGGGGCTTGACATGCACACACTTTTTCCTCCAGTATGTAGATAGGGGCAAAATTGTTTGGTGAATTGGAACGCGCGGGGTTAAAATTTTGCCTCACAACATAGCTTAGGACGCTCTCAGGATCCAGACGTGCGACTGTGCCAAATTTTGTGGCTGTAGCTGCGACTGTGCGGATGCCTATCCCGGACATACACACATACACACACACACACACATACATACACACATACATACACACTTTGAGCTTTATATATTAGATTACACATACACACACACAAAATAGATTGTTGCTGGCTGTATACACTATAGAGACTGCTGCATGCTGTATACCCAATAGATGGCTGCTGCATGCTGTATACACAATAGATGTCTGCTGCAGGCTGTATACACAATAGATTGCTGCTGCAGGCTGTATACCAAATAGACATGCTCACACATACACTGCACCAAATCTGCTGCTGTGTGAAGACATTAGTGACACAGAGCTGTCTCATTCACACAGCAGAAGCTTTGTCACAGAACAGATTACATCAGTGACTGTCATCCCCTGTGCAGATTAGAAGCTGCAGACCCCCATCACTGGCCATCACATAGTCTGTTCTCACTGCTGCCAGCAGCCGAACCCCATCACTGTCAGCCCAAGCCCCATCACTGCCAGCAGTCTGGGACACTGAGGGAAGGAATCACTGAAATGAATGAGTTATGTATTGTAATCATGGAGTGGCCCAGAATACAGGACAATTTTCCCTCCTCACTAGAGTTTCACTTTCCATAGATCACTGTTCAGTGTGTGTCTGGGGGAAGAGCAGCTGGGTGGTTCTGCTCTCTGCACTGAGGCTGCTAGAGGGGGAGGGCTTGTTCATGTGGACGTGGAGGGCTTGTTGCTATGGAGAGTGGGGTTGTTGCTATAGAGGGCAGGTTTTTAGTAGAGTAGGAGGAAACGACCAGTTCTCATTTCAATGTCAGAAAACACCCCCCTTGGACGTTCTGCTCAGAAGCAAGAGAGTGACAGAAGGTAAATTGCTTATTGTCACCATTCTGCAGCCCAGATATGTACTGAGATTATGTGAAAAGCCTGAACAACCCCTTTAAGGTCTTTGATAGGCTGGTGGATTGCAAGGAAGTGCTGAGCAGGAAGTCAGTGGCTCTCTGCTCCACAATATTTGTCAACTGGACATGCATCTGAGGATGGGCATACAATTGAAAATCGCTCTTATCCCTATGGACTCCCTCCCCCTTTCATCTGGCCACAGTCACTATCACCCCTCAGGGAGAGGGTTGTTAAAACAGGATTAAAAAATATATTACTTCCCAGTGGCAAATACATTGCAGAGCGTAGCACTTTATTACAGCCATCCTATGTAATATGAGCATGTTTGCAATGATTTTTCTCACTTCAGATCTCTCTAATTATAGACCTATCAGCAGCCAAAATCTACAAAGCTGTTGTAAAATATGGCTGTGGCATAGGATTAGAGGAATTTGAACAAGAGAAACAGTGGATAGTACTATAGTTGCCCAAATTATAAACAACTGTAACACTCTCTTCTGTATACTAAAACATAATGTAGAAGTGTTTTAAGCAACAGTTTAAGAAAATGTCCTGTACCCTAGGACCTTAATGGAGTTGTCCAGCCTTTGGGTTCAAGTCAGTGACTGCGGATTTGTGGATCCTCACATCGCATGCAGTGAAAGCTGGGAGGATTCTCAGGCGGTCATGTGACCTCAAGTATGAAATTTGCATACTTATGGCTACATTCCAACTAGACGTGTCTTAACTCTCTCATGGGTTTGCCTCTCCCAGCGCTGGCACTGGAGAATGCTGCGCGATGTTAGGATTCATAAATTTGCAGTCACATAGAGTGATTGCAGACCTGTAGCTTAAAGTGAACTTGTCAGCAGTTTTGGCCAATATAAGATACTGTCAATGCCTCTCAGGGCTTCTCTACAGCATTCTATTATGCTGTAGATAATCACCCGATCCGACCTGAAAGATAAAAAAATACGTTTTATTATATTCACCCGGGGGGACGGTCCAGTGCGGTCCGGTCAGATGGGTGTCGCATGTCCGGGTCCAGCGCCTCCCATCTTCTTTCGATGCCGCCCTCCTACTTGCTTCATCCCTTCCCGGGATCGCGCTCCTGTGCAGGCGTACTTATCTGCCCTGTTGAGGGCAGACCAAAGTACTGCAGTGCGCAGGTGCTGGGAAAGGTCAGAGAGGCCCAGCGCCTGCGCACTGCAGTACTTTGCACTGCCCTCATTTACCTAGGGCCCTCACTTCCCAAGAGGCCCCCAGCCAGTGGTGTGCCACTAATAACAGAACACCACGTGGCAGCTATGGGGCCCATGAGTCAGCTATGGGGCCCAGTTCCAGCTCCCTCTCCCATCATTCCCTCTTTTCATCTGATGCAGCGGGCATGATGACATCATTTCATCACATGCCAGGCAGTGAAGATGCTGAGTAGATGCGCTACAGAGACCGGAATAGTGGGGAAATGGGGAGGAGAGGTGAAAGTGTATTTATTTATTTTTCTTTTAAATCAATGCATATGTGGTGGCCATAATACTAGAGTACTATGGGGCCACATTATACTATACCTACTCTTTTGCGCGGCATTATACTATGTGGAGCTGCATTATACTCTACCGAGGACTATGGGGAGTGCATTATACTATATGTACTTTATGTGGGCTGCATTATATTTTATGGGGCTGGATTATACTCTATAGGGATGCATTATAATCTATTAAAGACTACGGAGACCATATTTTACTATATGGAAGCTTCATTATACTCTATCGAGGACTATGGGAAGTGCTTTAAACTTTATGTACTATATGGGGGCTGTATTGTAGTACATGGGACCTGAATTACATTGTATGCGGGCTGCATTATACTCTACCAAGGAATTTGGGGAGTCCATTATACTATATGTATTATATGGGAGCTGCATTATACTGTATGGAGGACTAGGGAAGATCATTATACTATATGATAGACTATGGGGTGCATTATTCTATGGGGAGTGCATTGTACTATATGAGGAATATGGGGGTGCAGTATACTCTATGGAAAACTATGAAGTGCATTATACTATTATACTGTATAGAGGACTATGGGATGTGTATTATACTATAAGGAGGATAAAGAGGAGTGTATTATACCAGAACAAAAATCATTGTTCTCAGCAGCACATCGCCCTGTTAAACCTGTAGATATTCTGCTCATAACATGATACTGTATAGGGACATATTGATCTGTTAATGATTGTTTTGTCACCATCATTCTTCCTCAGCTGGTCTAAAAAAGCCAGGAAACAAGCGTCGATCAACTTCAATATTGTTATCGATAACGCTCGTTTTTCGATCTGAACTCAGCGCATGTAAATGCAACAGAAATGTTTGTGTAATGATGCAGTATGTTAGCATTTGGGGCACCACTTTAAATTTTTGCCTAGTGCCCTACTTTGTCTAAAACCATTAAACAAAAACCCAGTCTCATATTGATTTGTGAACAAAGTACAGTACACTTAGCCACAACAAAACCACTCCAAAAATTGCATATTCAAAAAGGAGGAACATAGGAGTATTTATATAAAAGTACAAAAAAATATTTATTAGCACATTAGACAATAAACAACATAACATTCATAAAAAGTGCAAGTAAGGACACACAGTAGTGGCGCCTGGCAATATATAAATTTTGAATTTCCAATTAAAATACGTGCTTATTTTAACTGGTAAGCTGAATCATATAACTTTTTCACTGTTTTTGTGGGACAGTGCCTCTAATTAAAAGCTAACCACCTATTTAACATCAATAGATACAATCATAGTATATGAGAGTCACTAGGGTTATAGAGGCATGGTCACTAGTGTTGAGCATTCCGATACCGCAAGTATCGGGTATCGGCCGATATTTACAGTATCGGAATTCCGATACTGAGTTCCGATACTTTTAGCATATCGAATACCGGAATCGGAAGTTCCCATAATGCTATGAGCCAGTTTGATTTGATTCAGCCAATGACAATCCTCAGAAGTGTGGGCACATCCTGTTAGGCATGTAGGCATGTTAACTAATGGCATGGCGGTGATTGGCTGCTGAAATGATGTCATGATGCACTATAAAAGCCGCCGCCATTTCGGGTTCACTCTGCTGTGAATTCAGTTAGGGACAGGCTGCTGTTCCAGACTGTGAGGGACAGTTAGAGATAACGATTTTCACAATCATAGTGTGCTTTACCCAGGCTACATAATCCACCACTGTAGCTTTCTTTTGCCTTGCAGCAGTGTTCACAGCTGTTTGCAAGGTCTGTGTGAGTGCAGCCCACGCTGAGTAGTGTGTCCTGCAGCCACGTCTGGTTGTAGGCCGCTCAGCTTGTGTCACTGCCTCATACATATTTTTCTTTTTTTGCTGCTCATTTTTCATTCTCCTATTAGTGTGCATCCATCCGTATCCATATACGTTGGTTGCAAACACTATAGGAGTAGACAGCGGCGCCTCTCTGCAGCCTTTCAGTGCTAGTGCCCACTTATCTGCACTGTTCACGGCTGTCTGAGAGGTCTCTGTGTGTGAGTGCAGCTCACGCTGAGTAGTGTGTCCTACAGCTACGTCTGGTTGTAGGCCGCTCAGCATGCGTCACTGCCTCACACATATTTTTCTTTTATAGCAGCTCATTTTTCATTCTCCTATTAGTGTGCATCCATCCGTATACATCTACATTGGTTGGTTGCAAACACTATATAGGAGTAGATAGAGGATCCTTTTTTCTGGCTTGTGCCCTTCTGCTGCAGCCATATTAGTATTACTCTATTTTTGGAGCCTCATCTTTTGCATTGTAGGTTACCTTCCTGCATTGTAATAGCTCCAAAAAGTTTGTGATACTATCGCTTTCAAATCTTTGGTCACATCCTTTTAGCTTTTTTGAAAAAAAAAAAAAATAAATAAAGTTCACCAAACACTCCATTTGACAGTTGTGTAGGCCACATTGGCTCATATTAAAGTGTAGCCCACACACACACTTCATAAAATTAGTGTTTCTTATACCTGTTACCAGCTGTTCAGGAATAAGCACACTAAGCCCCCCCTTTGTACTTTTCTGCCTATCTTTATCAGTCTACCAAGATGAAGAAGGCAGGGAGTAAGGGGCGTGGGTGTGGAGTTTCAGCAGGGAGAGGACGTGGGGATTCTGCAGGGAGAGGACATGGGGATTCTGCAGGGAGAGGACGTGGGGATTCTGTGACTGCTGCGGGCACCAGTGAGTCAGCATCCCCCAGTTTTAGCAGGCAACAGTCCTTTATGCGCAGCTTTGTAGGACCTCGCCGTACCCCACTGCTGTGGGAGGAACAAATTGAAGCCGTTGTCGGATGGATGGCAGCTAACGCATCGACTTCAATGACTTCCACGTCCTCTCAGGGCAAGAGAACTGAAGAGCAACCATCTGTCTCTTCACCACCTACCAAAGTGCCCAGGCAGTCAGAGAGCCCTGGACAGGAGCCATCACAGTCTCTACTTCTGTTCTCTGAATCTGTTGGCTTGGAAAGAGGGAGCCAGCCAAGCAGCATTCCAGAATGTGAAGAAGAGGGAGTATGCAGTGATGCACAACTTCTTTGTCCCTCTGAATCTGAAGAGGCGGGTGTTAGGACGGCGGAACGCACCAAATATAAAATAACAGGAGGTGCGTTCGCCGCCCGGAGTCCACCGTGCGGTAGGTGACAAGACCGCTGCTGAACAATGGCAGATGTACCTAAGTAATGAGGTACTGCGCTCGGGTTAACGTCACCCGAACGCTAAGAACGGCTCTGTTCTGGCACAGAGTCGCAAGAGGCAATGTGATGCCGAGACGCGGCTCTGTTAATGTCACAGAGGCCTGCGTGTGGCGTCGCAACAGCGACCAAGATTAGCTGCGGTTAGTGCAGCGCAGCGGCAGGTAAAGCCGCAGACGTCGGCGCTGAGACACAGGCGCCGAGGGACGCTAGTGTAGGCGAGGATCACGTGGCGTGTAGCTTGCCACAAGCTGAGACTGACTATCCAACTCTCTGTCACCATTCGTAATAACCGAGGGAAGGGGTTTCATAATGCGTCAGTCACCAGTCCACACATCCGTCACCATACACACACAGTATAATATGCTACACTAGAACATCGCCGAGCCGCCATGCGGGCTTTTTATAGCGATGCGCTTCCTGGACCTTCCATTAGCTTGGGAAGGACCAATCAGATCCGACATAGGACCTTAGCATGTGACCCCTGCTTTCCAGTGAGAGGTCAAGTTGCGAGCATGCCCAGTAGCACGGCATGAGGACTTAGCCTCAGGAGCAGTTCCCTGCAGAGCAGGTTGCGCTGCTATTGCTGCACCAGAGGTGGCAGCAACATTCAGGCTGTCAGAGCGAGTCTGAGCAGCAAGTCTGGCTCGCCGTGTTTGCTGAGCAACACGCGGAGCGGTTGAGGAAGAATGGGAGACCACAGGATGTTTGTCTCTGGACTCCCGCTGTGCAGTGCCAGGAATCCGATGCCTAACAGCGGGTGGGCCAGTGCCTATGGTCAGCACACCTCAGTACGCATCAGATGATGACGAGACTCAGGTGCCATTTTCTGGTGCGTACGGTGCTGGCAAGACAACCCAGGAGAAGCAGGTGTTTGAAGAGGGGAGTGTAGATGATGAGGTCCTTGACCCATCCTGGCTTGAGGAACAGGAAGGTGGTGGGAGCAGCTCTGAGGAAGAGATTCCCCGAATGGCCAAAACAGGAGGGAGAGGGAGGGGGCAGACTTGGTTGCCTGTAGCCTCCACTTCGGCACCGGTTAGGAGCATTCCTCTTCCAAAAGCTAAAACGGGCGTTCCCAAGACTTGCAGTGTGTGGTCCTTTTTTGACACAGTTGCAGATGACATTTGCTTTGTCAAATGCAAGCTGTGTCATCAGAAAGTCAAAAGAGAGAAAAATGTCAGCAACCTCAATACCACAAATATGTGGAAACATGTGCAGACCAAGCATGAGCTGGAGTTACACAGACACACTGAAGACGTAGGCCAACGTACAGCACCACCTACCACCTCTTCAGCTCGTTTTGGGGCCTCTTCCTCCAGCTCACACACAGCTGGTTCGGCTTCCTCACAGGATTGCCAAGGAAGAACCTCTGGCACTGTTGTCCAGAGACCCAGTGACATTCCACCCACAGCACCACGTTCCCAGTCATCCTCACACTCCCAGGCCACTCTACAGCCATTGGTAGCACAGGCATGGGATAAAAGGCGGCCATACTCGGCAAACCATCCCTGAGCACAGGCTCTGAAGCAGGCATTGCCAAACTACTGGCCCTTGAAATGCTCTTATTCAGGCTGGTGGAGACTGACACCTTCCGGAACTTCATGGCATTGGCAGTCCCACAATACACCGTGCCCAGCCGCTTTTATTTCAGCAGGCAAGCCGTCCCTGCCCTGCAAAAGCATGTGGAGGGAAAAATAAAACATGCGCTACTAAACGCCGTCAGTAGCAAGGTCCACCTGACCACCGATGCGTGGACCAGTAACCATGGACAGGGACGATACCTTTCCCTCACTGCCCATTGGGTCAATGTTGTGGAGCTGGGTACAGATCTGGAGAGTGGCGCTGTACGTGTACTGCCAACTCCACGGATTGCAGGAATCCAGTCTGTACACTGACTCCTCCTCCTACTCAAGTTCCTCAGAAACAGCGCTGCAGGAGCCTGTTATGACCGATATGAGCACAGCCATGGCCAAACGTCAACAGGCCGTACTGAAATAAATTTCTTTGGGGAATCGAAGCCAACACAGCGCAGGAGCTCTGAAATGCGATCAAGCAGGAGAGCGACGTGTGGTTTCTGCTAGCGAATCTCCAGCCAGGCTTGGTAGTGTGTGACAATGGCCGAAATCTGGTGGCTAGAGTTGAGCGACTTTTGGTTTTTTAGGGTCGCGTTTCGTTTCGTGAAACCCGACTTTTCTAAAAGTCGGGTCGAGCAAGATCGTCCGATTATAGGGAAAAGTCGGGGTCGTCCCGAAACACGAAACCCAATGTAAGTCAATGGGGAATAAAAGTCGGCAATGAGAGGAGGACAGGAAACACACCAACAGTGCCCATTTGAATGCCAAAAGCATCAATTCTTCTTACTTAAGCTTGTCAACCTTAATTAACTTCATAATACTAGTTACGCACTGAAAAATGGGTGTTATTTGGCGAAAGTTGTGGGGGGGGAGGGCTGGCTGCAGGTTTTCATGTGCCCTGGGCGAAAGAGCGCCCCTTTAACACATACCACAACTCATCATGCTCCGATACGGCAGATAAATAGCGGTATAGTACAATGAAAAATACCTCACTTTTTACATCTCATGACGAGGCCCATCTATTTCTCCATACAGAATCATTGGTCCCATATAATGTTTGAAACAGTATATGATGAGCTCCACATAATGCTACAGTATATGTTGGTCCCCATGGATGAAGCTCCACTGTCTTATGGGCCCAAATAATGCTCCAAACATAATGGGCCCCATTTCTAGTGCTCTAGTGTATAATGGGCCCTGTAAATGCTGCTCCAGTGTCTGATGTCCACCTTTGGAATGTTCCAGTGTATGGTGGGCCCCATCTATCATTCTCCAGAGTATAGTGCTCCCCAAAAATTGCTGTCCCAACATTGAAAACAATCAAATAAGTCTCCTCGCTAGGGAATCCCTGTACTTGTCTGGACAGGTGCTGTAGCTTGCTTAACAGCTCGCCAGCCGTTCTCACGCCCAGTATGGATTGCACGTGATTGCACAAAGGTTAGAAAGGGTACCGTATCCCTGGATAACATGTATGGATAGCGTACACATTCAAAATATATGTCTATACAGCATGAGGCAGACTCAGACGGTGTTAGGCCCAGTATGGATTGCACGTGATTGCACAAAGGTTAGAAAGGGTACCGTATCCCCGGATAACATGTATGGATAGCGTACACATTCAAAATATATGTCTATACAGCATGAGGCAGGCTCAGACGGTGTTAGGCCCAGTATGGATTGCACGTCATTGCACAAAGGTTAGAAAGGGTACCGTATCCCCGGATAACATGTATGGATAGCGTACACATTCAAAATATATGTCTATACAGCATGAGGCAGGCTCAGACGGTGTTAGGCCCAGTATGGATTGCACGTCATTGCACAAAGGTTAGAAAGGGTACCGTATCCCTGGATAACATGTATGGATAGCGTACACATTCAAAATATATGTCTATACAGCATGAGGCAGGCTCAGATGGTGTTAGGCCCAGTATGGATTGCACGTCATTGCACAAAGGTTAGAAAGGGTACCGTATCCCTGGATAACATGTATGGATAGCGCGCACATTCAAAATATATGTCTATACAGCATGAGGCAGGCTCAGACGTTGTTAGGCCCAGTATGGATTGCACGTCATTGCACAAAGGTTAGAAAGGGTACCGTATCCCCGGATAACATGTATGGATAGCGTACACATTCAAAATATATGTCTATACAGCATGAGGCAGGCTCAGACGGTGTTAGGCCCAGTATGGATTGCACGTCATTGCACAAAGGTTAGAAAGGGTACCGTATCCCTGGATTACATGTATGGATAGCGTACACATTCAAAATATATGTCTATACAGCATGAGGCAGGCTCAGACGTTGTTAGGCCCAGTATGGATTGCACGTCATTGCACAAAGGTTAGAAAGGCTACCGTATCCCCGGATAACATGTATGGATAGCGTACACATTCAAAATATATGTCTATACAGCATGAGGCAGGCTCAGACGGTGTTAGGCCCAGTATGGATTGCACGTCATTGCACAAAGGTTAGAAAGGGTACCGTATCCCTGGATAACATGTATGGATAGCGTACACATTCAAAATATATGTCTATACAGCATGAGGCAGGCTCAGACGGTGTTAGGCCCAGTATGGATTGCACGTCATTGCACAAAGGTTAGAAAGGGTACCGTATCCCTGGATAACATGTATGGATAGCGTACACATTCAAAATATATGTCTATACAGCATGAGGCAGGCTCAGACGTTGTTAGGCCCAGTATGGATTGCACGTCATTGCACAAAGGTTAGAAAGGGTACCGTATCCCCGGATAACATGTATGGATAGCGTACACATTCAAAATATATGTCTATACAGCATGAGGCAGGCTCAGATGGTGTTAGGCCCAGTATGGATTGCACGTCATTGCACAAAGGTTAGAAAGGGTACCGTATCCCTGGATAACATGTATGGATAGCGTACACATTCAAAATATATGTCTATACAGCATGAGGCAGGCTCAGACGGTGTTAGGCCCAGTATGGATTGCACGTCATTGCACAAAGGTTAGAAAGGGTACCGTATCCCTGGATAACATGTATGGATAGCGTACACATTCAAAATATATGTCTATACAGCATGAGGCAGGCTCAGACGGTGTTAGGCCCAGTATGGATTGCACGTGATTGCACAAAGGTTAGAAAGGGTACCGTATCCCCGGATAACATGTATGGATAGCGTACACATTCAAAATATATGTCTCAGGAGGCAGGCTCAGACGGTGTCAGGCACAGTATGGATTTGACGGCCCAGATTACACAGCGGAGGAGCAGGGAGAGGTAAAGATTGCAAATGCTGGGGCCCTGCCCAAGCAAGGGGGGCCCACTCTTGGGCGTCGGTACTGGCACTGGGCCCCTCATAGTACAGCGGTGTGTCTGACGGCGGGTGTGCACCACCACCGTCAGAGACACTTGATTGCACTATGAGGGACCCTGTGCCAGTGCCCGCGCCCAAGAGTCGGCCTACCCACCTGTCCAGGGCAACGGCACTCGCACGGTGTCGTGCGCTAGGTGGTTACCCCGGCCATGGGGGGGAGGCAGCACAGTTAGGGAGTTTTAGAAAGTGGCATATGTTGATGTTGGACATTCAGCTGATGCAAAAGGCGAAATAGGTGAAGTCCCAGGAAGAGGTGGACCAAAGCAAGCCATTTTTCTGTCACCCTATCTGTCATCAGGGGAAGGTGGGACAAAATCCTTGGAAACCCATGCGTGGTTCATTTTAATGAAGGTTAGATCATCCACATTTTGGGTTGACAGACGGGTCCTTTTTTCTGTCAGGATTGATCCAGCTGCACTGAAGACTCTTTCCGATAGCACACTTGCAGCTGGGCAAGCGAGCTCCTGTAAGGCATATTGTGCCAATTCAGGCCAGGTGTCCAGTTTAGCGGCCCAATAGTCAAAGGGGAATGACCTGTGTGGGAGAACATCGATATGGGAGGAAAAGTAGTTTGTAACCATAGTTGACAACTGCTGTCTCCTGTCACTTTCCATCGATGCAGCATTACCAGTTGTGTGAGCGGTATTTGAAAAATCAGTCCACAACATTGTCATGAAACCCCTGTCTCCAACGCCACTTCTGCTGTGTGCACCACGAACACCTCTGCCAAGCTGCCCCCGGCCCGTACAGCTCGTGTGAGAGCCATCACCGCTGCTGTGTGCTGGGAATGCCTCAAGCAACCGATTTACCAGAGTTGCTTGTTTATTAGCCAATATTAGGTCAAGGTTCTCCTGTGGCATGATGTTTTGTAATTTGCCTTTATAGCGTGGATCCAGGATGCTGGCCAACCAGTAGTCGTCATCGTTCATCATTTTGGCAATGCGGGGGTCCCTTTTTAGGATCCGCAAGGCATAATCTGACATGTGGGCCAATGTTCCCGGTGTCAATGATGCACTGCGAGTGCTGGGTGGAGGAGCACTTTCTGGCAAATCCACATCCCTCCAGTCACGCACAAACCCTGTACCAGACCTTGCCACGCCAACATTTTCATTTGCCCCACGAGATGCATCCTCCTCCCCTAAGTAATCATCCCCATCATCCTCCTCCTCCTCCTCCTCCTCTTCTTCCTCCACCTCGTCCAGGAGAGGTCCCTGAGCAGACAATGGCTGAATGTCATCAAGGATTCCCTCCTCTTCTTCCTCCTCAACATTGGCTGCAGACGCCTGCTCCTTAAGGTGCGTCAAAGTTTGCATGAGCAGACGCATAAGTGGGATGCTCATGCTTAGGATGGCGTCGTCTGCGCTTACCAGCCGTGTGCATTCCTCAAAACACTGAAGGACTTTACAAAGCTCTTTCAGCTTCGACCACTGCACGCCTGTCAACTCCATGTCTGCTCTCAAAGTGCCTGGCCGTGTATCCTCCCACAAATGCATTATGGCCTGCCTCTGCTCGCACAGCCGCTCCACCATGTGCAGGGTGGAGTTCCACCTTGTTGCAATGTCGATAATGAGGCGGTGGTTGGGAAGGTGGAGCAATCGCTGCAGCTTTTGCATACGAACGGAGTGTACAGGCGACCGGCGGATGTGCGCGCACAGTCTTCGCACCTTCTGGAGCAGGGCTGTTAACTCCGGATAATTTTTGAGGAAGCACTGCACCACCAGGTTCAAGGTGTGAGCCAAGCAAGGTATGTGGCTGAGTTTTGAAAGGGCTATGGCTGCCACAAAATTACGGCCGTTATCACTAACTACCTTGCCTGCCTCAAGATGTACACTGCCCAACCATGACTCAGTTTGTCGCTTCAAGTACTCGGCCAGCACCTCGGCGGTGTGTCTGTCGCCCAAACACATCATCTGCAACACAGCCTGCTGACGCTTTCCACTAGCTGCTCGATAGGGGGACACATCGTGTGCAACAGTGGCAGCTGCAGATGGAGTGCTCGTACGACTGCGCTCTGTGGACGAGCTTTCGCTTCTGGAGGAGGAGGAGGAGGAGGAGGAGGGTCGAACGCCTACAGCCAACTGTTTCCTATACCGTGGGCTAGGCAGCACTGTCCCACCACCGCTGTCCCCTGTGGACCCTGCATCCACCACATTAACCCAGTGCGCAGTGATGGACACGTAACGGCCCTGGCCATGCCGACTGGACCATGCATCAGTTGTGAGGTGCACCTTTCCGCTCACTGACTGCTTGAGTGCATGGACAATGCGGTCTTTCACATGATGGTGGAGGGCTGGGATGGCTTTGCGAGAGAAGAAGTGGCGACTGGGTAGGTCATAGCGTGGTACTGCATAGGCCATGAGTTCGCGGAAAGC
Source organism: Dendrobates tinctorius (assembly GCF_039654945.1). Classification (NCBI taxonomy): domain Eukaryota; kingdom Metazoa; phylum Chordata; class Amphibia; order Anura; family Dendrobatidae; genus Dendrobates; species Dendrobates tinctorius. The sequence goes on along the minus strand of NW_027361728.1, from coordinate 73,444,167 downwards.
TGTGCTTTCCACCAACCGAAAGGGCATCATCTCAAACGAGATTAGTTTGGCAATGTGGGCGTTCAAACCCAGTGTACGCGGATGAGAGACTGAGTACTTTCTTGACCTACTCATAGTGTCTGGGAGGGTGAGCTGGACTTGAGAGCTGCATATGGTGGAAGTAGCGGTGGACAGGGCGGACTGAGAGAGGGTTGATGATGGTGATGGAGTTGGTGTTCTTTCTGATGGCCTAGAATCAGTCTTTCGTTGATATAACAGTGGGATTCCCTGACTGCTGTGGCCTTGCAACGACACCTCAACATTTGCTGCTGTGCTAACCGGTGGGCTTACAGTGGGGGAAACAATGTAGCGTTGCTGACTACCTTCGTTGTGATCAGTTGCACATGTGGCACTTGAGGTTTGGTGTTGTGTCCACGCTTGCAAGTGCATGCTGGTTAAATGTCTAAGCATGCAACTGGTATTCAAATTTTTCAGATTTTTCCCTCGGCTAAAGGTCTTTGCGCACTTCTTACAGATAACCTTGGCCTGATCATGAGGATTTTGTTCAAAAAAGTGCCACACTGCACTCTTCCTACTTTGGCAGACATTTTGCGGCCTAGCACGCTGTGATCTTTTGACCCTCTGGACAAGCTGTCCAGCAACTCTTTTGATGTTTGGAACCTGTCTTTGGAGTGCTCCGGGCCTGCCAGATAACAGCTGTTGCGATGTCGATGTCTGCTGTGGATGCTCCTCATCTGAGCTATTGGAAGCAGCACCCTCTTCCCCCAATGGATGCCAATCTGGGTCAACAACTGGGTCATCCATCACCTCCTCTTCTATGTCATGTGCACCTTTCTCTGTGTCACCGTGTATGGTGGTATAGTGTGCGGGAAGGGGCACCTGAGTCTCATCAGGGTCAAAATCTGGCTCTGTACACTGCGAGGACAATGTAGTGCTCTGAGTGAATGTACCAGCAGAATCATCCATCAGCGGCTGTGCATCAGTGCACTCCATGTCAGATTCATCTTGGCCTGGGTAATTCACCATTTGACTTGATAATCCAGGCATGGTATGTGAAAACAGCTCCATGGAGTAATCAGTAGTATGGCCTGCGTCATCCTTCAATCTTGGTTGGGGTGAAGGACATAAGGAAAGGTGTGGTTCATGAACATGAGCCTCCAATGACGACTCAGTGCTTTTACTTTTTACAACTGAAGAAGAGGAGGCGATAGAGCTGGAGGCTGAGTCAGCAATGTAAGACAAAACTTTTTCCTGATGCTCTGCCTTTAAAAGCGGTTTGCCAACTCCTAGAAAACTAAGCGTTCGAGGCCTTATGTAGCCAGACGGTGACGCAGGGTCAGCACCTCCTGCATTCGGTCCTATTTTGCTCTTGCCACTACCATCAGATCCAACACCATCATTACCAGCTGCCAACCCCCGCCCAATTCCACGGCCTCTTCCACCAGCCTTCCTCATTTTTGGTAGAAATGTAGACAAAGTCCAACAAACTATATAGTAATGTAAAACAAGGTACAAGGTGTCTATAGGACAGGGGAGATTTAGAATTTCTGCACACACTTGTGGACAGTGGACACTTTTGGATTGTGTGAGGCCCACTGATATCTGAGCGCTATGTGACACGCTCGATGGCACAGCTGCCTGTGACCAAAGTGACGAGAGGATAATGGAGATTTTGAATCTCTGCATACACTTTTGGACACTGGACACTTGTGGATTGTGTGAGGCCCACTGATATCTGAGCGCTATGTGACACGCTCGATGGCACAGCTGCCTGTGACCAAAGTGACGAGAGGATAATGGAGATTTTGAATCTCTGCGTACACTTTTGGACACTGGACACTTGTGGATTGTGTTAGGCCCACTGATATCTGAGCGCTATGTGACACGCTCGATGGCACAGCTGCCTGTGACCAAAGTGACGAGAGGATAATGGAGATTTTGAATCTCTGCGTACACTTTTGGACACTGGACACTTGTGGATTGTGTGAGGCCCACTGATATCTGAGCGCTATGTGACACGCTCGATGGCACAGCTGCCTGTGACCAAAGTGACGAGAGGATAATGGAGATTTTGAATCTCTGCGTACACTTTTGGACACTGGACACTTGTGGATTGTGTGAGGCCCACTGATATCTGAGCACTATGTGACACGCTCGATGGCACAGCTGCCTGTGACCAAAGTGACGAGAGGATAATGTAGATTTTGAATCTCTGCGTACACTTTTGGACACTGGACACTTGTGGATTGTGTGAGGCCCACTGATATCTGAGCGCTATGTGACACGCTCGATGGCACAGCTGCCTGTGACCAAAGTGACGAGAGGATAATGGAGATTTTGAATCTCTGCATACACTTTTGGACACTGGACACTTGTGGATTGTGTGAGGCCCACTGATATCTGAGCGCTATGTGACACGCTCGATAGCACAGCTGCCTGTGACCAAAGTGACGAGAGGATAATGGAGATTTTGAATCTCTGCGTACACTTTTGGACACTGGACACTTGTAGATTGTGTGAGGCCCACTGATATCTGAGCGCTATGTGACACGCTCGATGGCACAGCTGCCTGTGACCAAAGTGACGAGAGGATAATGGAGATTTTGAATCTCTGTGTACACTTTTGGACACTGGACACTTGTGGATTGTGTTAGGCCCACTGATATCTGAGCGCTATGTGACACGCTCGATGGCACAGCTGCCTGTGACCAAAGTGACGAGAGGATAATGGAGATTTTGAATCTCTGCGTACACGTTTGGACACTGGACACTTGTGGATTGTGTGAGGCCCACTGATATCTGAGCGCTATGTGACACGCTCGATGGCACAGCTGCCTGTGACCAAAGTGACGAGAGGATAATGGAGATTTTGAATCTCTGCGTACACTTTTGGACACTGGACACTTGTGGATTGTGTGAGGCCCACTGATATCTGAGCGCTATGTGACACGCTCGATGGCACAGCTGTGACAAAAGTGACTAGAGGATAAGGGAGATTGGATTGCTTTTAAAAAAGCAGTTTGCGGAGCAGTGGGTAAACAGCAATGCCAGCGTGTCAGGAAGCCTTAAAAGGCAGCCCAACAACCAACACCACTGATACACCACAATATAGCCTCCCCTTGCACTGCACACACAGTGACTTGTGTGTTGTGCAGGCCAAATCGCTAGCAGCAGAAGCAGTTTTTTTGTCTTCTTCCCTGCCTAACGCTCTCCCTACAGAATCAGCAGCAACCTCTCCCTATACTAAGATCGGCAGAAGTAAGATGGCGGTCGGCGTGCACGCCCTTTTATACCCCCTGTGACGCCCACCAAAGCAAGCCAATCACTTGCATGCCCTTCTGAAAGATGGTGGTGACCAGTGCCTAGGTCATCACGTTGCCCACAGTGTCCGTGGATCCTGATTGGCTGAAAAAGAGCGCAAAACAAACTTTTGAAACGCGACTTTGGCGCGTAAGTCGCCGACCTCGTGGCCGACCTCATCCTAGGGTCGGGTTTCGTTTCATGAAACCCGACTTTGCCAAAAGTCGGCGACTTTTGAATTTTTTCGACCCGTTTCGCTCAACTCTACTGGTGGCAGCTCTTGGCCTAGGCAACCTCACTCACATCCCATGTCTGGCACATGTGCTGAACTTGGTCGTGCAGAGCTTTCTGAGGGACTATCCAGATCTTGATGCACTGCTGCACAAGGTCCGCATAGAGTGCGCTCACTTGCCGCGTTCCAGCATGGCAAGATCGCGCCTTGCTGCTCTGCAGCGCTGATTACACCTTCCAGAACATCGCATCATATGTGACCTACCCACCAGGTGGAATTCAACGTTACATATGTTTGAGCGGTTGTGTGAGCAGCAGGCAGCAGGCGCAAACAAGTCTCACTGTGCGCCAGTCACACTTTAGCACCACTGAGTGGGCCTCTATGAAGAACATCTGCCTCGTTTTGCGTGCTTTCGATGATTCCACACGGATGGCGAGTGCAGATGATGCACTAGTCAGCATGACTGTCCCCCTTATCTGCCTGCTTCAAAAAACACTGCAAGCACTAAGGCAGGAGGTTTTGGAAGAGGTGGAGGATGAGGAGTTACAAATGCCATCTGCTTCTGGACAGTCTGCGCTACGTGGATCCTCACAAAAGCCTAGGCAGGGGACACTTTGTGAGGAGGATGAGGCGGAGTCAATGGAGGAGGAAGACATCTCTCCAGAGGAGGGAGGTACCCAATGCTCTAGTCAGTATGTACAGCGAGGGTGGGGTGATGCAGAGCAGGCAGAGATGACGACTCAAGCAGGGGACAGCATTTCTTTGGCAGTTGGGAGTCTGCAGCACATGGTTGATCTCATGCTGCAGGGCCTGAGAAACGACCGCCGCATCGCCCACATTCTCAACACGGCTGTTTATTGGGTGTACACCCTCCTAGATCCTCGCTACCGGGACAACTTACAAAGCCTCATACCACCGTTGAACCGGGAGCGTAAAATGCGGGAGTGCCAAGACACACTGGTGCAGTCCATCATGTTCTCCATTCCACCCGACAGCAGTGCTGCTAGTGCTTTACAAAGCAGCTCTGTGCGTCGAGGCAGTGGAGGAAGCTCTGTCCTAAGAGGGAGCAGAGGCAGCGCCTCAGCACAAGGCAAGACCAGTATGGCCCAAATGTGGCAAAGTTTTGTGTGTCCGCCACAAATGTCTACACCATCACAGACGGCTCCAGTAGCAGGAGGCAACGTTTCCGTCAGATAGTGACAGAATACATGTCTTGCCCAGTCAGTGTACTCCCAGACGGCTCTTCCCCCTTCAAGTTTTGGGTCTCTAAGCTGGATACATGGCCAGAGCTTAGCCAGTATGCATTGGAGGTGCTGGCTTGCCCTGCTGCCAGTGTATTATCGGAACGCCTCTTTAGTGCCGCAGGTGGTGTACTAACAGACCATGCGACTATCCTCCGATAACGTTGACCGGCTTACTTTTCTGAAAATGAACAAGGCCTGGATCTCGCCAGAATTTGCCAGTCCTCTTCCAGAATAAATAATTGGTTGGCAACAGTATCCAGGTCTCCTGTTGTGTTCATGTTTCTACCACCTGAACTGTAATCCCTGGGCTTCAACACAGCCAGTTGTCGCTCAGAAGTGCCGTCTGCACAGAGAAAAACACTAGCTCTTGTGTTAGTGGGGTTCAGTAACGCCAGCTGCTCCCCTGCTGTGTGGACGGCAAAGTCTCCTGCTCCCTCCACAATCAAACTACTACTGATTTTTAACCGTGCTCCACTTAGGCCTCTGACTCCACTGTCTCTAGTATTTCCCCTGGCCTCCAACCCCACCAGTTGCTGCTCTGAAGTGGCGTATGCACAATCCACACTTGTTCCTGTGTTACTGGGGCTCAGTCACGTCAGTTGATCCCCTGATGTGTGTCTGGCAATGTCTCCTGCTCTGTCCACATTCCCATTACTAGTAGTGGGAATGTGGACAGAGCAGGAGACATTGCCGGACACACATTGCAGGCCAAAGTGGAGCACGGTTACAATCAGTAGTAGTCTACAACCTATTTAAAGCTTGCTGCAAGTTGGCCTCCGACTGCTGCATGATTGATCCTGGGCTTCAACACAGCCAGTTGTTGCTTGGAAGTGCCGTCTGCACAGAGAGAAACACATGCTCCAGTGTTAGTGGGGTTCAGTAATGCCAGCTGCTCCCCTGCTGTGTGGATGGCATTATCTCCTGCTGCCTCCACATTCACACTACTACTGATTTTAAACGTGCTCCAACTAGGCCTCTGGTTCCACTCTGTCTCTAGTATTTCCCCTGGCCTACAACCCCACCAGTTGCTGATCAGAAGTGGCATCTGCACAATCCACACTTGTTCCTTTGTTACTGGGGTTCAGTAACGTCAGCTGAACCCCAGATGTGTGTCCGGCAATGTCTCCTGCTCTGTCCACATTCCCACTACTAGTAGTGGAAATGTGGACAGAGCAAGAGACATTGCCGGACACACATCAGGGGAACAGCTGACGTTAGTGAACCCCAGTAACACAGGAACAAGTGTTGATTGTGCAGACGCCACTTCTGAGCAGCAACTGGCGGGATTGGAGGCCAGGGGAAATACTAGAGACAGAGTGGAGCCAGAGGCCTAGTTGGAGCACGTTTAAAATCAGTAGTAGTCTACAACAGATATTAAACTTGATGAAATTAGGCCTCAGCCTACACCCTGATTTACCCTGGGCTCCAACATCGCCAGTTGCTGCTCAGAAGTGTCTTTGGCATGGGTACTCCCTCCTGCCCATCCTGGTTCCAGCACGCCTGCTGTTTCCGGGTAGTGTCAACGTCACTTTGCCACCGACTCGTTGTCCGGTCGTGCTGCGGTCAGGTTAGCCGACTTTATGGTGCCTGCAGTTTAGGTGCTTCCTATGTGGGCTGCGGGTTCTGGTAATAAAGGCTCGTTCCATAGTGCCAATAGGACAAGCACCCCCTGTAGGACTGTGGGTTTCGGTAACTGCGGCCTGCTCGTGGCCTTGCAACTTTGTTTATCATGGGTACCTTCTGCTACCCATCTGGGTTCCTGCACCGTCAGCTGGTTCTCGGCAGTGCCTTTGGCTGAGGTGCCTCCTTCTCGGTATCCGAGTTCCAGCAACGTCTGCTGGTCCTTGGTAGTGCTTTCTAGTACAGGTACCTCCTGCTTAGTAACCGTTTTCCAGCACCGTCAGCTGGTCCACGGTTGTGCCATTGGCTCTTGTTCCTTCTGCTGCCCCTCCGGGTACCAGCACCGTCAGCTGGTCCTCGCTAGTTCCATTTGCTCTTGCAGCTTCTGCTACCCATCCGGGTTCCAGCACCGTCAGCTGGTTCCAGGCAGAGCCTTTGGCCTAGGTGCCTCCTTCTCGGTATCCGAGTTCCAGCAACGTCTGCTGGTCCTTGGTAGTGCTTTCTAGCACAGGTACCTCCTGCTTAGTAACCGTGTTCCAGCACCGTCAGCTGGTCCACGGTTGTGCCATTGGCTCTTGTTCCTTCTGCTGCCCCTCCGGGTTCCAGCACTGTCAGCTGGTCCTCGCTAGTTCCATTTTCTCTTGCAGCTTCTGCTACCCATCCGGGTTCCAGCACCGTCAGCTGGTCCACGGTTGTGCCATTGGCTCTTGTTCCTTATGCTGCCCCTCCGGGTTCCAGCACCATCAGCTGGTCCTCGCTAGTTCCATTTGTTCTTGTTCCTTCTGCTAACCATCCAGGTTCCAGTACCGTCAGCTGGTTCTCAGCAGTTCCTCAGCCTTCTTGTACCTTCTGCTACTTTTCCAAGTTCGAGCTTGTGGAAATGGTTTTTGGTTCTCTCTCTGGATCTCCCTGATGACGACCCTGAAGACGACGACCCTGAAGACCACACCAAAGAAGACCAAAAAGATGACCCTGAAGAAGATGACCAAGAGGGCAAAGAACATGAAGACAACCACCAAGATGCAGAACAACAAGAGACAGAAGACCAAGAAGCAGAAAAACCAAAAGCAGAAGAACATTAAGCATAAGACTAAAAATCAGAGCAAATGATATTATCTAAATTACAAGCAGAAGAAGATTAAGCAGTGTATGGGGGTGAGTCCGTTCCTCCTCGTGGTGCCCCTGGAAAATGCCTGCTGCTGCAGGTCAAACTGAACGCGGACAAATCCTGTTGTAAATCTTTTGTGACAGGCAGAACGGAAGGTGTAATCTTTTATAGATAACAACTACAGGGATGCCTGTCACAAATAAGAATATGATGATGAAGAAGAAGAAGAAGAAGAATAGGAAGAAGATGAAGAAGTAGAATATGAAGAAGAATAATAGTTGAATAAGAAGAATATGAAGAATGTAAAAAAAAAGAATAATAGGAAGAATGTGAAGAAGAAGAAGATGAAGAAGTTGATGAAAAAGATGCTGCTGCTGAGGATGATGAAGGAGAAAGTGTGGGAGAAGTAAAAAAGAAGGTGAAGAGCATGGAAGTAGTGAAACATACATATCTGACAAAATATAAAAGAGGTTAACATAGTCAATATCTTTGTAACTCCGAACATCTTTAAAATAAAAAAATAATACCTGCTATTCCATTTGATTGGGCTAAACCTCTATGGCTTTAATGTCTCCTTCACCTCCCACAATACATTCTACATTATTATTAGTTGTTTTTCTTCATGTAGAATTAACCTACAAGGAAAGAAAGGGGTTTTTTTAATTCCGATATTTCTATCCCATTGACTTGAATGGGACTTCCGGGATCGGAATCGGCGAGACCCGATAATTTTTGGATATCGGCCGATCCAATCCGATCCAATATTTTTCAGTATCGGGTGGTATCGCTCAACACTAATGGTCACACAATCGGGCAAAACAGTTACATACAGAAATTTCATGTAGAGCCATCCTATATACAAGTGTGTCCGTAAAGTCATGGTGCACTTTTGACCAGTCACTGGAAAGCAACAAAAGACAATAAAAATGTGATATCTGCTCCAAATAAAAGAAAAACTCTCCCAGTTTCATACCTATTCACTGCAGCTCGATGTGGGCTCCATTTGTTGCCCTACACACACATCCAAACGATAGTTCTTGCCACACACGGGTAAGGACATCTGGTGTAACGGAGTTAATAACGTCTGTGATTCTCCGTTTTAAGTGATTAATGTCTTTGATACGTTCAATGTACACATGCTGCTTCATATAACCAAAAAGTAAAAGTCTAAGGTCGTCAGATCCGGGGATCGTGGTGGCCATGGCTTGACAGAACCCCTGCCTATCCACTGCCAGGGGAATGTTCTATCCTGAAGCTCATGAACAATGGTGGCGTAGTGTGGAGGAACGCCATCCTGTTGAAAGATGACACCTTCTGGAAATTGTGGTATTGCATACAATTCCAACATGTCAAGATACGTGTTTACCGTCACAGACTGCTTCGTGAAAAAATGGGCCTATCACCTTATCATGCATCAGGCCACACCTCATGTTCACTTTAGTGGTGTTACGGTCGTGCTCAACGTAGGCATGAGGATATTCAACAGTCCATATTCGGTCGTAATGGTGATGAACATGTCCATAGATATGGAAGGTCGCCTCATCGCTAAACACAATCTTCTGCAAAAATCTTGCAACATTGTTAATCTCATAAAGCATATCTGTAGCAAACGCGCATCGTTTGGGTTTATCAGCCGGTTTGATAGCATGCAATAGCCCCAATTTGTACCCCGTAAAATAGAGATGTTTCTTTAACACCTTATGAACTGTAGTCTTGCATAGGTGTAACTAGTAGAATACCCGCAGCTTTGCTAGCGGGAAAATATGTTAAATTGTTGGTTATGGTAGTTAAAGTAAAATTTACAGCTGTCATACCAAAGGATGTCATCTGGAATGATAAATTTTATCTTCTAATATTTTGCAGAAATTGCTTGGACTCGGGAGTTGTTCTTGACATGTATGAAAGAAGTGGTTCAGGAGGTAGATCTAAAGGTGGCAAACTGACTTTGTCATTTGAGCAGTACAAACCAGGCAATTCCAAGTTAAACTTCTTTGCTTGACAATGTTTTCATATTATGTACATTTTGCCAATTATGACTTTCTGATGTGACGTACAGTCTTGAATTGGGTTGTAGTGAAATGCTTTCAAACTGAAATCAGCCTGCCTACATCTTTGCACACGTTGCATATATCGTATGCGGTCATTTTCACAATGTTCATCCTTTTGTTTAGATGTTTCCATATTCCTTGCTTCATTCTGTCTTATCTGATTCTTGTGAAGACGACATTCCTGTTGCTCTGATGTCTAAGCTGCCTTACATTTAGCCTGTCTCATCCGTTTCTTTTCAAGCCGCGAGTCACATAGTTCAATTGTCTCAGCTCTTTGACACAATTTTGCTTTCTTTGCTTTTGAATGAACTTGCCCAATAGTTGGTCGTTTTATGGGCAGCATTTAAAAAAAAAAAGGCCTTAGTATTCACCTGACACTGATAAGAGATTAATAGGATGAATATTAAATACAGAGCAGCCCTCACACACTATTACTATGACCTGAAGGAGCTCACATCTCAGTAATGAAAACCGCCTCACAGGCAGACTTGCCTAGTTGCACATAGCAACCAATCAGAGCTCAGTGTTCACTTTACTTCAGCAGATTCAGTGATGAAAGCTCCCTGTATAGTAAGCAATAATGGCAATCTTACTATGAGGCATTCACCAATATTGCTGCTTAGTAATGTTCATCTGTGTGTGTAGAATGCATCCATCTGAGTGTTTGCTTGCATGTGTGGTCTTTGCGTGTGTGTGGTGTGCATCTGGTATTTATGGGGTGGTGTTGTGGTATTTGTGGGGTGGTGTTTGTGTTGTGTGTGTCTAGAGTGGTCTGGTGTTTGTGTGGTATGTTGTGGCATTTGTGTGGTGTTGTGCTTGTTGGTTGGTGTATGTGTGCTCTCTGTGTGATGTTTGTATGGTGTTTGTGAAATGTTGGTGTGTTGTGTGTGATAGTGTGGCCCTTTTAACAGTGACTCTTTGATTCCGTCACTATAATCCGTCCCTGTCAGTCACAACTGTTGTTTTCCCTTCAGCACTTTTACTTTTACTTTCACATTTCTCCATTTTATGTATAGCGCCTAACTTCGGGGGCCCCAATCTCATGATGGGGAGACCCTAGTGAGATTTAATGTGCGCAGTAGAGTTGAGCGAAACGGGTCGAAAAAATTCAAAAGTCGCCGACTTTTGGCAAAGTCGGGTTTCATGAAACGAAACCCGACCCTAGGATGAGGTCGGCCACGAGGTCGGCGACTTACGCGCCAAAGTCGCGTTTCAAAAGTTTGTTTTGCGCTCTTTTTCAGCCAATCAGGATCCACGGACACTGTGGGCAACGTGATGACCTAGGCACGGGTCACCACCATCTTTCAGAAGGGCATGCAAGTGATTGGCTTGCTTTGGTGGGCGTCACAGGGGGTATAAAAGGGCGTGCACGCCGACCGCCATCTTACTTCTGCCGATCTTAGTATAGGGAGAGGTTGCTGCTGATTCTGTAGGGAGAGCGTTAGGCAGGGAAGAAGACAAAAGAACTGCTTCTGCTGCTAGCGATTTGGCCTGCACAACACACAAGTCACTGTGTGTGCAGTGCAAGGGGAGGCTATATTGTGGTGTATCAGTGGTGTTGGTTGTTGGGCTGCCTTCTAAGGCTTCCTGACACGCTGGCATTGCTGTTTACCCACTGCTCCGCAAACTGCTTTTTTAAAAGCAATCCAATCTCCCTTATCCTCTAGTCACTTTTGTAACAGCTGTGCCATCGAGCGTGTCACATAGCGCTCAGATATCAGTGGGCCTCACACAATCCACAAGTGTCCAGTGTCCAAAAGTGTACGCAGAGATTCAAAATCTCCATTATCCTCTCGTCACTTTGGTCACAGGCAGCTGTGCCATCGAGCGTGTCACATAGCGCTCAGATATCAGTGGGCCTCACACAATCCACAAGTGTCCAGTGTCCAAAAGTGTACGCAGAGATTCAAAATCTCCATTATCCTCTCGTCACTTTGGTCACAGGCAGCTGTGCCATCGAGCGTGTCACATAGCGCTCAGATATCAGTGGGCCTCACACAATCCACAAGTGTCCAGTGTCCAAAAGTGTACGCAGAGATTCAAAATCTCCATTATCCTCTCGTCACTTTGGTCACAGGCAGCTGTGCCATCGAGCGTGTCACATAGCGCTCAGATATCAGTGGGCCTCACACAATCTACAAGTGTCCAGTGTCCAAAAGTGTACGCAGAGATTCAAAATCTCCATTATCCTCTCGTCACTTTGGTCACAGGCAGCTGTGCCATCGAGCGTGTCACATAGCACTCAGATATCAGTGGGCCTCACACAATCTACAAGTGTCCAGTGTCCAAAAGTGTGTGCAGAAATTCTAAATCTCCCCTGTCCTATAGACACCTTTTACCTTGTTTTACATTACTATATAGTTTGTTGGATTTTGTCTACATTTCTACCAAAAATGAGGATGGCTGGTGGAAGAGGCCGTGGAATTGGGCGGGGGTTGGCAGCTGGTAATGATGGTGTTGGTGGTGGATCTGATGATAGTGGCAAGAGCAAAATAGGACCGAATGCAGGAGGTGCTGACCCTGCGTCATCGTCTGGCTACATAAGGCCTCGAACGCTTAGTTTTCTAGGAGTTGGCAAACCGCTTTTAAAGGCAGAGCATCAGGAAAAAGTTTTGTCTTACATTGCTGACTCAGCCTCCAGCTCTATCGCCTCCTCTTCTTCAGTTGTAAAAAGTAAAAGCACTGAGTCGTCATTGGAGGCTCATGTTCATGAACCACACATTTCCTTGTGTCCTTCACCCCAACCAAGATTGAAGGATGACGCAGGCCATACTACTGATTACTCCATGGAGCTGTTTTCACATACCATGCCTGGATTATCAAGTCAAATGGTGAATTACCCAGGCCAAGATGAATCTGACATGGAGTGCACTGATGCACAGTCGCTGATGGATGATTCTGCTGGTACATTCACTCAGAGCACTACATTGTCCTCGCAGTGTACAGAGCCAGATTTTGACCCTGATGAGACTCAGGTGCCCCTTCCCGCACACTATACCACCATACACGGTGACACAGAGAAAGGTGCACATGACATAGAAGAGGAGGTGATGGATGACCCAGTTGTTGACCCAGATTGGCATCCATTGGGGGAAGAGGGTGCTGCTTCCAATAGCTCAGATGAGGAGCATCCACAGTAGACATCGACATCGCAACAGCTGTTATCTGGCAGGCCCGGAGCACTCCAAAGACAGGTTCCAAACATCAAAAGAGTTGCTGGACAGCTTGTCCAGAGGGTCAAAAGATCACAGCGTGCTAGGCCGCAAAATGTCTGCCAAAGTAGGAAGAGTGCAGTGTGGCACTTTTTTGAACAAAATCCTCATGATCAGGCCAAGGTTATCTGTAAGAAGTGCGCAAAGACCTTTAGCCGAGGGAAAAATCTGAAAAATTTGAATACCAGTTGCATGCTTAGACATTTAACCAGCATGCACTTGCAAGCGTGGACACAACACCAAACCTCAAGTGCCACATGTGCAACTGATCACAACGAAGGTAGTCAGCAACGCTACATTGTTTCCCCCACTGTAAGCCCACCGGTTAGCACAGCAGCAAATGTTGAGGTGTCGTTGCAAGGCCACAGCAGTCAGGGAATCCCACTGTTATATCAACGAAAGACTGATTCTAGGCCATCAGAAAGAACACCAACTCCATCACCATCATCAACCCTCTCTCAGTCCGCCCTGTCCACCGCTACTTCCACCATATGCAGCTCTCAAGTCCAGCTCATCCTCCCAGACACTATGAGTAGGTCAAGAAAGTACTCAGTTTCTCATCCGCGTACACTGGGTTTGAACGCCCACATTGCCAAACTAATCTCGTTTGAGATCATGCCCTTTCGGTTGGTGGAAAGCACAGCTTTCCGCGAACTCATGGCCTATGCAGTACCACGCTATGACCTACCCAGTCGCCACTTCTTCTCTCGCAAAGCCATCCCAGCCCTCCACCATCATGTGAAAGACCGCATTGTCCATGCACTCAAGCAGTCAGTGAGCGGAAAGGTGCACCTCACAACTGATGCATGGTCCAGTCGGCATGGCCAGGGCCGTTACGTGTCCATCACTGCGCACTGGGTTAATGTGGTGGATGCAGGTTCCACAGGGGACAGCGGTGGTGGGACAGTGCTGCCTAGCCCACGGTATAGGAAACAGTTGGCTGTAGGCGTTCGACCCTCCTCCTCCTCCTCCTCCTCCTCCAGAAGCGAAAGCTCGTCCACAGAGCACAGTCGTACGAGCACTCCATCTGCAGCTGCCACTGTTGCACACGATGTGTCCCCCTATCGAGCAGCTAGTGGAAAGCGTCAGCAGGCTGTGTTGCAGATGATGTGTTTGGGCGACAGACACACCGCCGAGGTGCTGGCCGAGTACTTGAAGCGACAAACTGAGACATGGATGGGCAGTGTACATCTTGAGGCAGGCAAGGTAGTTAGTGATAACGGCCGTAATTTTGTGGCAGCCATAGCCCTTTCAAAACTCAGCCACATACCTTGCTTGGCTCACACATTGAACCTGGTGGTGCAGTGCTTCCTCAAAAATGATCCGGAGTTAACAGCCCTGCTCCAGAAGGTGCGAAGACTGTGCGCGCACATCCGCCGGTCGCCTGTACACTCCGTTCGTATGCAGAAGCTGCAGCGATTGCTCCACCTTCCCAACCACCGCCTCATTATCGACATTGCAACAAGGTGGAACTCCACCCTGCACATGGTGGAGCGGCTGTGCGAGCAGAGGCAGGCCATAATGCATTTGTGGGAGGATACACGGCCAGGCACTTTGAGAGCAGACATGGAGTTGACAGGCGTGCAGTGGTCGAAGCTGAAAGAGCTTTGTAAAGTCCTTCAGTGTTTTGAGGAATGCACACGGCTGGTAAGCGCAGACGACGCCATCCTAAGCATGAGCATCCCACTTATGCGTCTGCTCATGCAAACTTTGACGCACCTTAAGGAGCAGGCGTCTGCAGCCAATGTTGATGAGGAGGAAGAGGAGGAGGGAATCCTTGATGACATTCAGCCATTGTCTGCTCAGGGACCTCTCCTGGACGAAGTGGAGGAAGAAGAGGAGGAGGAGGATGATGATGGGGATGATTACTTAGGGGAGGAGGATGCATCTCGTGGGGCAAGTGAAAATGTTGGCATGGCAAGGTCTGGTACAGGGTTTGTGCGTGACTGGAGGGATGTGGATTTGCCAGAAAGTACTCCTCCACCCAGCACTCGCAGTGCATCATTGACACCGGGAACATTGGCCCACATGTCAGATTATGCCTTGCGGATCCTAAAAAGGGACCCCCGCATTGCCAAAATGATGAACGATGACGACTACTGGTTGGCCAGCATCCTGGATCCACGCTATAAAGGCAAATTACAAAACATCATGCCACAGGAGAACCTTGACCTAATATTGGCTAATAAACAAGCAACTCTGGTAAATCGGTTGCTTGAGGCATTCCCAGCACACAGCAGCGGTGATGGTTCTCACACGAGCCGTACGGGCCGGGGGCAGCTTGGCAGAGGTGTTCGTGGTGCACACAGCAGAAGTGGCGTTGGAGACAGGGGTTTCATGACAATGTTGTGGACTGATTTTTCAAATACCGCTCACACAACTGGTAATACTGCATCGATGGAAAGTGACAGGAGACAGCAGTTGTCAACTATGGTTACAAACTACTTTTCCTCCCATATCGATGTTCTCCCACACAGGTCATTCCCCTTTGACTATTGGGCCGCTAAACTGGACACCTGGCCTGAATTGGCCCAATATGCCTTACAGGAGCTCGCTTGCCCAGCTGCAAGTGTGCTATCGGAAAGAGTCTTCAGTGCAGCTGGATCAATCCTTACAGAAAAAAGGACCCGTCTGTCAACCCAAAATGTGGATGATCTAACCTTCATAAAATGAACCACGCATGGGTTTCCAAGGATTTTGTCCCACCTTCCCCTGATGACACATAGGGTGACAGAAAAATGGCTTGCTTTGGTCCACCTCTTCCTGGGACTTGACCTATTTCGCCTTTTGCATCAGCTGAATGTCCAACATCAACATATGCCACTTTCTAAAACTCCCTAACTGTGCTGCCTCCCCCCCCATGGCCGGGGTCACCACCTACCGCACGACACCGTGCGAGTGCCGTTGCCCTGGACAGGTGGGTAGGCCGACTCTTGGGCGCGGGCACTGGCACAGGGTCCCTCATAGTGCAATCAAGTGTCTCTGATGGCGGTGGTGCACACCCGCCGTCAGACACACCGCTGTACTATGAGGGGCCCAGTGCCAGTACCGACGCCCACGAGTGGGCCCCCCTTGCTTGGGCAGAGCCCCAGCATTTGCAATCTTTACCTCTCCCTGCTCCTCCTCTGTGTAATCTGGGCCGTCAAATCCATACTGTGCCTGACTCCATCTGAGCCTGCCTCCTGAGACATATATTTTGAATGTGTACGCTATCCATACATGTTATCCAGGGATACGGTACCCTTTCTAACCTTTGTGCAATGACGTGCAATCCATACTGGGCCTAACACCGTCTGAGCCTGCCTCATGCTGTATAGACATATATTTTGAATGTGTACGCTATCCATACATGTTATCCGGGGATACGGTACCCTTTCTAACCTTTGTGCAATGACGTGCAATCCATACTGGGCCTAACACCGTCTGAGCCTGCCTCATGCTGTATAGACATATATTTTGAATGTGTACGCTATCCATACATGTTATCCGGGGATACGGTACCCTTTCTAACCTTTGTGCAATGACGTGCAATCCATACTGGGCCTAACACCGTCTGAGCCTGCCTCATGCTGTATAGACATATATTTTGAATGTGTATGATATCCATACATGTTATCCGGGGATACGGTACCCTTTCTAACCTTTGTGCAATGACGTGCAATCCATACTGGGCCTAACACCGTCTGAGCCTGCCTCATGCTGTATAGACATATATTTTGAATGTGTACGCTATCCATACATGTTTTCTGGGGATACGGTACCCTTTCTAACCTTTGTGCAATGACGTGCAATCCATACTGGGCCTAACACCGTCTGAGCCTGCCTCATGCTGTATAGACATATATTTTGAATGTGTACGCTATCCATACATGTTATCCGGGGATACGGTACCCTTTCTAACCTTTGTGCAATGTCGTGCAATCCATACTGGGCCTAACACCGTCTGAGCCTGCCTCATGCTGTATAGACATATATTTTGAATGTGTACGCTATCCATACATGTTATCCGGGGATACGGTACCCTTTCTAACCTTTGTGCAATGACGTGCAATCCATACTGGGCCTAACACCGTCTGAGCCTGCCTCATGCTGTATAGACATATATTTTGAATGTGTACGCTATCCATACATGTTATCCGGGGATACGGTACCCTTTCTAACCTTTGTGCAATGACGTGCAATCCATACTGGGCCTAACACCGTCTGAGCCTGCCTCATGCTGTATAGACATATATTTTGAATGTGTACGCTATCCATACATGTTATCCGGGGATACGGTACCCTTTCTAACCTTTGTGCAATGACGTGCAATCCATACTGGGCCTAACACCGTCTGAGCCTGCCTCATGCTGTATAGACATATATTTTGAATGTGTACGCTATCCATACATGTTATCCGGGGATACGGTACCCTTTCTAACCTTTGTGCAATGACGTGCAATCCATACTGGGCCTAACACCGTCTGAGCCTGCCTCATGCTGTATAGACATATATTTTGAATGTGTACGCTATCCATACATGTTATCCAGGGATACGGTACCCTTTCTAACCTTTGTGCAATGACGTGCAATCCATACTGGGCCTAACACCGTCTGAGCCTGCCTCATGCTGTATAGACATATATTTTGAATGTGTACGCTATCCATACATGTTATCCGGGGATACGGTACCCTTTCTAACCTTTGTGCAATGACGTGCAATCCATACTGGGCCTAACACCGTCTGAGCCTGCCTCATGCTGTATAGACATATATTTTGAATGTGTACGCTATCCATACATGTTATCCGTGATACGGTACCCTTTCTAACCTTTGTGCAATGACGTGCAATCCATACTGGTCCTAACACCGTCTGAGCCTGCCTCATGCTGTATAGACATATATTTTGAATGTGTACGCTATCCATACATGTTTACATGTTATCCGGGGATACGGTACCCTTTCTAACCTTTGTGCAATCACGTGCAATCCATACTGGGCCTAACACCGTCTGAGCCTGCCTCATGCTGTATAGACATATATTTTGAATGTGTATGCTATCCATACATGTTATCCAGGGATACAGTACCCTTTCTAACCTTTGTGCAATGACGTGCAATCCATACTGGGCCTAACACCGTCTGAGCCTGCCTCATGCTGTATAGACATATATTTTGAATGTGTACGCTATCCATACATGTTATCCAGGGATACGGTACCCTTTCTAACCTTTGTGCAATCACGTGCAATCCATACTGGGCATGAGAACGGCTGGCGAGCTGTTAAGCAAGCTACAGCACCTGTCCAGACAAGTACAGGGATTCCCTAGCGAGGAGACTTATTTGATTGTTTTCAATGTTGGGACAGCAATTTTTGGGGAGCACTATACTCTGGAGAATGATAGATGGGGCCCACCATACACTGGAACATTCCAAAGGTGGACATCAGACACTGGAGCAGCATTTACAGGGCCCATTATACACTAGAGCATTAGAAATGGGGCCCATTATGTTTGGAGCATTATTTGGGCCCATAAGACAGTGGAGCTTCATCCATGGGGACCAACATATACTGTAGCATTATGTGGAGCTCATCATATACTGTTTCAAACATTATATGGGACCAATGATTCTGTATGGAGAAATAGATGGGCCTCGTCATGAGATGTAAAAAGTGAGGTATTTTTCATTGTACTATACCGCTATTTCTCTGCCGTATCGGAGCATGATGAGTTGTGGTATGTGTTAAAGGGGCGCTCTTTCGCCCTGGGCACATGAAAACCTGGAGCCAGCCCTCCCCCCCCACAGTTTGTAGCCAAATAACCCCCATTTTCCAGTGCGTAACTTGTAATATGAAGTTAATTAAGGTTGACAAGCTTAAGAAAGAAGAATTGATGCTTTTAGCATTCAAATGGGCACTGTAGGTGTGTTTCCTGTCCTCCTCTCACTGCCGACTTTTATTCCCCATTGACTTACATTTGGTTTCGTGTTTCGGGACGACCCCGACTTTTCCCTATAATCAGACGATCTTGCTCGACCCGACTTTTGGAAAAGTCGGGTTTCACGAAACGAAATGCGACCCTAAAAAAACAAAAGTCGCTCAACTCTAGTGCGCAGTATTCTGCTCCTGTGGGTGGGGAGGGGGCATGCCAAATTTCACTCAAATCGGGTGAGAACTGTGGATTTGTATAGAGCGGGCTACTACAGATTTCACATTTCCCCATTATATGTATAAGGCCTGATTTCGGGGGCCCCAATCTCATGACGGGGGAACGCTAGCGAGATTTAACGTGCGCAGTATTCTGCTCCTGTGGGTGCCAATTTTCACCCAAATCGGACAAGAACTGTGGAATTGTATAGAGCGGGATACTACAGATTTGAGTTTTATATATATATAGATTGTCAAGCACACGCAATCTCAGATTTTTTAGGGCTCCTTTGGTAGTCAACCCATATAGCCTCAATATACTCATCACTGACTGATGGACTACCAGATCGGGGTTTCTCTACCAAACTGGTTTCCTTCAACTGCTTATCCCACCATGAAATGTTATTTCTATGTGGTGGTGCTTTGTTATAAACGAATATTCACGTAGCACTTTGGTTACAGATTTGAATTTAGCGAGCCACATAACAAACTGAACTTTCCTCTGTACCATTCACATCTCAACTGGCATGGAAAACCACACTGCTGGCAAGTTTGTGGTTGCATGATGTCACAGACCTGGCAGTGTATTAATCAGAGTTCAGTTTATCAGGGGTTAATCTGACTGGGGGCTCAGCAACAGCTTAAATGAGTTTGTGTTGTTTGATTGGTTCTTGTTATCTCACCTCATGAACAGGTCTGATATGATTGGGACAGAGAAAGGGTGCCAAAAGTGCACCATGACTTTACGGACACACTGTACATATAAAGATATGGACTTGGATCAACTTACTAATTACTTGGGGCATGCCACAAAGACTTGTAAACTACCGAAACTTATATATTCGTGGGCGCCACTACTGTGTGTCCTTACTTGCACTTTTTGTGAATGTTATGTTGTTTAATGTCTGATATGCTAATAAAGATTTTTTTGTACTTTTATTTAAACACTCCTATGTTCCTCCTCTTTGAATTTGTCTAAAACCATCCCTGACTGAAGAACAGTTATAAGAATTTCAGAAGATTTTAAATTTTTGACAAATATGCCAAGTTTATGCAAAGACTCAGTATTTACCGTATTTTCAAGACTTCTGCAATTCATCCTGGCAGCTTGATATCAGCTTCTGGGTCAAATTCTGACTGATTTTAAGAAATTCTTAGCAAATCAGTGCTTGTGGTTTATCATAATTTCTATATTTTTGCTTGTCCACTTGCTTTCTGAGGATTGTAAAAGTTCTCAATGGGATGGAGATCTGGGGAGTTTCCTGCCATGGACCCAAAATGTAATTGTTTTCTTTACCAAGTCACTTAGATATTACTTTCACTTTATGCTATGTTGCTCCATCCAGCTTGTAAAAGCATTGTTCATCACCATATTGCTCCTGGATCATTGGGAGAAGTTGCTCTTGGAGGATGTTTTGATACCATTCTTCATTCGTGGTAGTGTTATTAGGCAAAATGGTGAGTGAGCCCACAACCTTGTACAGTGTCCATTTTAGTAATGAACATATATTTCCCTTAAAAACAATTTTTTAATTTTTCTTTGTAAAAACCACCTAACCCAATGTGGAGGGTAATGAAAAAACCCCAAAAAATGCAAAAAATATTTTAAAAACCTGCCTTCCAAAACCCTACAATATGCCTCAACTGACTCCTTCCTTGCCGTGGAGGTTGGCACCCAAGAAGAAACGATTTTTTGGCGCCCACACTCAACATGGACTGTCACTCTCTCCCCTGATATAACCCTATAAATATAGGTGGGAAAACAATATAGCAAAGAAAAGAAATGAAAGGAATAGATCCTTATATAATATACAACATTTCATAAAGTTGGCTCACTACCTAGGACTGGCAGACAAAAACAAAAAACAAAAGCCACACTGAGGAGTTACCTGTTTGATACCCTCAAATGTGAAGAAAGTTTATTGAGTATTGGGGGGATACTGTTACCCATGGATATGAGTATGTTGCTGTGTCTTTAAGACTATTTTATCAGATATTTGCCGTTGATGCAATTGGTGGCTTTTTTGTGTGTTTTGGCTTTTGTTTTTGTCTGCCAGTCATAGGTAGTGAGCCTACTTTATGAAATGTTGTATATTTTATAAGGATCTATTCCTTTCATTTCTTTTCTTTGCTATATTCTTTTCCTCACCTATATTTATAGGGTTATATCAGGGGAGAAAGGGACAGTCCATTGTGGGTGCGCCAAAAAAAATCGCTTCTTAGGGTGCCAACCTCCACGGCAAGGAAGGAGTCAGTTGAGACATATTGTAGGGTTTTGGCAGGCAGGTTTTTAAAATATTTTTTGCATTTTTTGGGGTTTTTTCATTACCCTCCACATTGGGTTAGGTGCTTTTTACAAAGAAAAATTAAAAAATTGTTTTTAAGGGAAATATATGTTCACTACATGATTGCATTTTCCTAAACAAATTTTGGTTTAAGTCAGTGTCCATTTTGATTAGCTATGAAAGTCAAACATCAGAATAAAGTCAATTTCAGGCTACATACCGTGTCTGAGAGCTAACTTTGACATTTGAATCTGATTTCTGAATCTGACATTGGATTTTGACAGCTGACTATGTGATTTGACATGTGACTTTGATATCTGACAATTGACTCGTAAATGTGATTTAACATCTGAGTTTGACTCTGACATCTTATATTGATATCTGACAAAAAAAAGTTTCCGGTCCACTACTTGGACTCAAAATGAAAATTCTATATGTAGAGCCAGCTACCAATTGAGCTATCTACTCAGACAAAGAAGCATGGGCATTCTATTTGGTTATGTGATTCCCAGTGCAAACCCATTAGTACTTTCACACAGACCTCCTCCAAGTCAAATTCAAATGATGTTTCATTTTGATAGCTGACATTTCTAACACATCAGAATGAAATCACAGCTTTCTCTAGTTACTTGGACACTTCCAATGATATGCATCTTCTCTGAAATACTGATGAAAACAGAATCATTTTACTTATTTGCAATTAGAAGTAAGCAATGTCACTGGTCTTTCTAATAAGTAAAATAATTCTGTTTTCATCAGTATTTCAGAGAAGATGCCTATCATTGAAACGGCCCAAGAAATAAGAGAAAGTTAAGTAGTGAGTTCCGTTAGCCTGACTATACACACTTTTGTAAAAGTAATTTTTTTTATTGGACAGATATCAATGTAAGATGTCAGAGTTAAACTCAGATGTCAGAGTCATACATCATCACTTGACAAACTCAGATGTCTATGTCCCATGTCAAAACTCAGATGTCAATGTCCCATGTCAAAACTCAGATGTCAATGTCCCATGTCAAATGTCAAAGTCTGATGTCACACGTCAAAACTCAGATGTCAAAGTCAGATGCCAGTCAGTTGTCAAAGACAGTTCTCAAGCAGGGTATTTAGCCTCAAACTGACATTATTCTGATGTTTGCTTTGATATCTGATCATGTTGTAAAATGGACACTGTACACTTGGATGAAAAACAAAGTCACAATTGAATGCTCTCAGGATATTTTACCATTGGCATGACACAGGACTCATGATAGCACTCACCTTCTCCAGACAGAAAAATATTCAGAATTGAGAGTCCTCAGTGGTTGATACCTTTTAATGGCTAACTGAAAAGATGGTAACACATTGCAAGCTTTCGAGACTACTCAGGTCTCTTCATCAGGCATAGACTAATACAAAATCTGAAGAGTCTCCAGACAATTATTTTCCAAACAGTCTCAAGGGAGCTTCATTTCCCCAGCCATCTGCAGGCCAGTCTCTGTACTTGTTGCAATAGTTGTTTTGCACTGTTTATTGAAGTTTTTGCATCTATATTCCTTGTAATAGCAGGCTAGAAAAGTGTTAGTGGGACTTATGTGCAAACGATATAGAACTTCTATGTTATAAGGAAAGAACCAGATACCCAGGTCATTAGGCAAAAGGCACTGTAAGAAAGACTTTTATAGATGTACTTATCACATGTTCTTACAATTCCAATGTAAAGTTCATCTGATAGTGGAAAAAAAATGTAATTTTGTTCATGTAATGTTTCTTGCATCCCTTCAGCTGTTTTCAAGATGTTAGGTATAGCATATAATGATTTACAATACATTTGTTTGCAGTAACCATAGAACCACAGAAAGTTTCAAAGACTCTGTTATTTATGAGATTTCATTTACCAAGTATCACAATTTTCATAAAACATAACTAAAATGCAGGAATTATATAGGAAAAAACACTGGCTCTCCTAAACTAAACAAAGGTTGGTAGCTGCTAGTGAAAGTGCAGGCTCTGTGCAAATCCTGCTATATAAATGCTCCAGAAAATAATAAAGAATCACTTCACTTACACTTTGAAGAATAACTTAGTGCATAGTGTTACTAAACTAATATGAAAGGATATTGCAAGGCTGCGGTGTGCTCACAATCATTCGTCGCTAGTTACACTTACTTCAGCTGTCCAGGCTTGAGAGCAGAGGCGTAGCTAGGGTTTTGGTTCAGGGGGGCGAAACTTCTGAGTGGGCCCCCAACCAGGTAACCTTGATTACAACTCGGTGACGCACAATAATAGAGGAGGAGAACCTCCGCAGAGGACCGCGCTGTTACTGAATATAATTTCTAAATAAAGACCAATATTGATATTACCGCCATATAGTGAGTGGTAGATACCTGTCCTACACAACATACCGTATAAGAGATAACAGCACAGTTACAGATGGTAACTTACAGCTGACGTTCTTTCTGATGGAATCGTTCACTTTTCCATCTGGCCCAGACCAACATGATAACTTCTTCCAGCCAGGACTCGTCTGCAGAGATTACAAAAAAGATTAATTTCATGTCTCATATTTTCAGCACTGTCACCAATGGGACTACTCCCTACCTGCACAAACTCCTTACCCTGCTGATACCCCAATGCTGAGCCGCTGCTGCTGAATGTGTCCCTTTAACTGTACCTGCTGTGTGGTTCTCTGTGCCCTCTAAATTCTAAAGCAACTCTCGAAAACAGTGCCCATATTTTGCCCCCTACAAAGTAATAGCGCCATTTGTGCCCCTTTGACAGTCACAGTTACCTGTGTTCCCTATAACAATAAGTGCCTACTTTACATTTAATAATGCCATGAGTCTCCCCCCCTGTACAGCTCCCCTATACACTGTATGATGCTCCCCTATACACAGTATGATGCTCTCTTATACACAGTCTAATCCCCCCTCACTGTATATATACTGACCGCTTAGTATTCCCCAAATTGTTTGATAGCTCCAACACTGTAATCTCCACACTGTATGATGACCCTCCAGATAGCCTCCATATAGTATAATGTGCCAGACAAGTTCACTATAGTCCTCAATATAGTATAATGCACTCCCCATAGGCAGACCCTATAGAATAATGCAGCCCTTTATATAATGCACCCCATAGGCAGCCTCATAAAAAATAAATCCAAAACTCACCTTTCCTCCTGGTTTCTTCACTGCTGTGAGCTCCCGCACATCTCCGGACTGTAGGCTCCGAGTAGTGACGTCATTGCGACCCCCTGTCAGTGTTGGCGTTAGTGACATCAGAAGCTGATGAGAGGGGGATGATGGGAGAGGGAGCATAATGCTCCTTCTCTCATCAATGTAGTCAGCTGAAATGGCATCCAGCCAACACCGTTGAATTTGCGATGACAGGTGGGGACCCACTGCTGGCACAGGGCCCCTGCGCCTGCTCACGGGCCCCATAGCGGCTGGGTGGCAGAGCAGGGAGATCGATTCTGCCTGATCTGCCGCAGAATGTAACACTATCGGCGTGCTGTGGGTGGGTCCCCTCAAAGCGCTGGTCCCGGGGTGACCTCCCCCCCCTGTAGCTCACCACATTGCAGGATTCACTCCAACAATAAGTCACCTGCATTACTGATACTAATATATTACATCACACTAGTAAAATGCCCATGCCACTAACAATCGCTGTATAGAAAAACACTATTC
Source organism: Dendrobates tinctorius (assembly GCF_039654945.1). Classification (NCBI taxonomy): domain Eukaryota; kingdom Metazoa; phylum Chordata; class Amphibia; order Anura; family Dendrobatidae; genus Dendrobates; species Dendrobates tinctorius. The sequence continues at coordinate 73,419,324 of NW_027361728.1, read as the reverse complement.
CACAGCTATTTGTCATGAAGCACTAACTGCTGCTGTGGCACTACAAGTGCCAGACTTAACTTCCCAGTAGGAGCACTCTGGAAGCAGCAAACACTAGTGAGGGTGTGTGCACACGTTGCGGATACTGCTGCGGATCTGCAGCGGATTTGGTCCTGCGGATCCGCAGCAGTTTCTGCTGCGTTGTACAGTACAGTCTATGAGAAATGAAAAACACAGTGCGCATGCTGCGGATTTTCTGCAGATTTAAATCTGCAGTATGTCAATTCTTTGTGCGGAATCCACAGCGTTTTGACACCTGCTCCATTATAGGGATCCGCAGGTGAAAAAACGCAGGGGAAATCCGCACAAAATCTGCACTAAATCTGCAGGTAAAACACAGGTCATTTAACCTGCGGATTCACCTGTGGATTTGGCCAAATCTACGCAGAAAAATCCGCAGAGTAATCCACAACGTGTGCACATACCCTAATCCTCTAGGACTCGCTGTCAGCCTGGTAACGGGTAGGTTAATAATTACACGCCAGCACAAACAGCGAGATAAGGTGATCGATACACTGGTTTAACCCTCCCTCTGCCTGCCAGGGAGGATGCGCCGCTTTCTCTGCACAGCTCAATGACTGCAGCCAGCAGTGCGATCTCTAGTTTGCACTTTTCCTGGTTTTCTCTCAGTCCCAAAGTGCAGTAAATTCCCAGGCCAAGACAAACCATCGCCATATAGCGCATCAGTGACCGCTGCAAAGTGCCTGACAACTATGTAACACGTAAGGAGAGCATCATGCAATGAATATTACACCCCAATAGCAGTAAGTTGTATGTATATATCCAAAGCAACAGATTAGATGCTTCAAATAGTGATTAACATAGATACTCATCAATTCCCATGCTGTGTGCAGTGTCCACTGGTCCTGGAGCAGCACACTCCTCAGCTTTCAGGCTCCTCTCAGTCAGAAGCAATCAAGTGCAGAGCAGACAGTGAACTCAGCTCACAGGCAGAGGCAGAGCCCCCTGCGTCCAGGCTGCTGCTGGAGCTGATGACTTCTCTGCAGCAGGGAGCTTTCAAGGAGAGTGCGCTCAGCCAGGATTGGGTGAGTGACCTCCCCTCCCCCTCTCCTCTGCAGAAGAGCGGTCACATGACTCACTCCCTGCTGTAGCATGCAATTGTATCGGCGCGATCTGCATGCCGATATAGTTACATAGCATAGCTCGGGTGGGCCCCATCAGAGCGCAGGGCCTGGGGCCACCGCCCCCTCTGCCCCCCCATTAGCTACGCTACTGCTTGAGAGGCTGGTGCTGTGCTGGTGTAGTTAAGGTGCAGGGAGACCTGTGGATAGGGAGCGTCCTCCCATGGTAGCGGTGGGTACACAGGAACTCAACAGGGGTGCATCGGGACAGGAGCTGACAGCGGGCTCCGGCCGGAAGTGGCGCCTCAGCAAGCTGAGATTGCCAGGAAAGCCAGAAAGCGTGACGTCACATGGCAAGTAAGGACGGGTGTGGGTAAGGGTCAGTTCCAACCAAACTTTATGCGGATGCCTCCGATTGCGTTGTTTTGATGCTTCGCCGAACTGCGTTGAACGCAAAATGTTGCATTTTGTGTATTCGGCGCAGCTTCAAAACAAAACAATTGGAGGCATCTGCATACACCCACATGGCCTGCGTACTCAATGTTAAAGATGGGTATGCAGGATGCAGGCAGATGTAGGCGGAGATGAATGGAAGAGGTGTGACAGTGGGTGGGGCTTAACGGAGGAAGTATGCAGCCCTCCGCAGTTCTGCCCAATGCAAGTGTGAAACCAGCCTTAGTGCCCAGTCAGCGAGATGTTACGCTTTTGCCCATGTTTGGTCATCCAGGTGTCAGTGGTGAAATGCACCCTGGCAGGCAAAGATTTTTTCAGGGAATGGGTGATGTTGCCTGCGACATGCTGGTGTATTGCAGGCACAGCTTTTGTAGAGAAGTAATGGCGACTGGGCAACTGGTATGGGGGGATTCTGACAGCCATCAACTTTCAGAAACTGCCTGTATCCACCAGGCGTAAAGGCAGCATTCCCAGAGTTCAATCTCTTATCTTTGAAATGTGTAGGAGGAAACATTTTTTTACATGACCACAACTGCCAAGACCAAGCACTGGCTGCTGTGGTGAGAGAGTGTGGAGTAGGGTGAACAGGACAAAGTGCTGGACTGTGAATGAGGCGCAGGTGGAGATGTTTTGCTGGTTTGTGAAAAATGTGTTGTGCTAGGTGACACAAAAACAGCAGACATGTCCACTTGCCTAACAGCTTATGGGATCTCACTCACCCCGACTGTAGATGGTAAAGAAATGGAGTTTCTGCCAATGGAGACCTTTGTGAGAACACTGGACACAGTGATGAACGAGGGAAAAAGCAGCAGATGTGGTTGATGGGACGGCTGGTGGTTGGCGAGGCCCGCTAGTCTGCATTTTAGCTCAGTGTGAGTCCCAGACTAAGGGATGTTAATTGTTCATGCATGTAGTTGTCAAATTATTGCAATTTTTTAATGACAAATTTGGCAGATAACGTGAGTTCGGTCATCCTTTGCAGTCTCAAAATAGCCCAGGCTAGGCAATCCTCCCGCTTCTGCAAACTCTAGACTTGCGACTGGTGCTGGCCACAGCCAGAGTTGTGACTGAGGATGCAGTGCTTGTCATGGTTGCATCACTCCGTATCTGTACAGGAAGCCGCAATATAATCTCCTTTTGTTCCTCCTCCTCCACATCCTCTGCTGAGCTACTCAGCTGTATATCTCTGGTTTGACACCAAGTGAGATCTACAACCTCATCGTCATCCTCTATGTTCTTCCACTCATCACCCTGAGAGTCACCCGCCTTCTCTTCCAGCCTTGACTCTACAGTACAGTGTGGTATCTGAGTCTTATCAAGATCACTTCCACACCCAGTGGTTAACGTCTGGTGATGATGGTCTTGATTTTACTCGGACCCTACTTCGTCCAGCCCTGGATTCAACATGAAATATTTTGACTGGCTGCCGGAATGTACACACTTTAAGTCATTACAGAAAAAAAAATTGCACTCCGCCACTCCTCTGACCGAGATGCACTCACTCCCCTCATAAAACACGTCCCCCCTTTCATCATACAGCACCACTATCCTAGACAAAGTGAAAACAAAAGCATTGGTAAACCATCACGTTTCCACTAATCTGTGGCCGAATTTTGCCAACTTTGAGGAAAAATGTATCGGAAACTGAACACAAATCCAAATGTACTATGTTTGTGTCGAATTTGAGAATTTGAGATTTTCTGAACAATCTTCACTCATCTCTAATTCTAAATAAATTATGCTGCAAACAAATACCATATATCAGGCGTCAGGTGAATAAATGATAGACAGTTATAAACAGAGGTATAAGTGATATAAAGTGTTACATCACAATAGACAAACTTTGTAATTATTATTTGACAGTAACACCCTGTAAACTCTGGAGGATTCTATACAGATCTATGCCCAGCACATAGTCCTGAACAGCTCATTTACATGTAAAAAGTGGATTTCTCTGGAATAAGACATCAACATCAGATCGCAGATATCGACAGGGGCGTAACTACCACAGTCTCAGCAGTCGCCACTGCGACCGGGCCCGGGTGAGTCAGGGGCCCGGCAGGTCAGACCATGATATCTCCCAACCATCCTGATTCTCGCGGGACTAGTCCCATTTTTGACCCCCCCACGGCCTGCACTGAGCCGCCACGCCCCCCATCCTCACTCTCCCAGATAGACCCACTGCAGCCTGTGTGCACAGGACCTGTGATGAGGTCACAGGAGGGGTGGAGTCAGGGGTCACATAATCAGGGGCCTCCGTGTCTGCATTCTGCAGGACTCTGCTGTGCTGGTTGTCATGGTGCTGGATGAGGTAAAGTTTTTGTGTGGGGTCAAGAGCGGTTTACTGGGTGGATGTAGCAGAGATGTGTGTGTACAAGGTGTATGGAGCGGAGCCATGTGTGTACGAGGTGTACGGAGAGAAGATGTGTGTGTATGGGGTGTGCAGAGCAGAGCTGTGTGTGTTTGGAGTGGAGCCATGTGTATGGGGTGTGTGGAGCTGTGTGTGTACAAGATGTACGGAGCAGAGCCATGTGTGTATGAGGTGTACAGAGCAGAGCCGCGTGTGTATGAGGTATGTGGAACCGTGTGTGTTATGAATGGGTCACCGAGGATAAAAAAGCAAAACAAGCTAAGTCACAGAAAACCAGAGAGGTTGGTAGCTATGCAGATTGCAGATCCCTGATCTTACCACACAACTAGTAGCAGCCGTGGAGCGTGCCTACGATGTTCCTAGACGCCTCGTCACGGCCGGAGGACTAAATGAGTCTGAAGCAAGAAAAGGTAAAACTAACTGCCCCAGAGCAGACCCCAAAAGGAATAAATAGCCCCCACACATGTATTGACGTTGAAACAAGATGAAGGCACAAACACAGGCAGGAAAATAGGCTGAGCAAATGATGGGGCCCAAACTAACTAGACAGGAAAGGAAAGGAAAGGAAAGACACTGTCTGCAACCTGCAAAAAACCCTACAAAAATCAAGTCCAACACTTCTGATAGCAAAATTAACCCTGAAGTCACTAGACTTCTCCCACTATATCAGCACTCTGAAGTATTCTGAGACAGAGCAAAAAGAGACTGAACAAGTAAGGGACAAAAAGCTAATTGGCAAAATACTGATAAATAAGAGTGGAAAGTCAGCACAGCCCCCAGCAGGGGCTGGCTGACCACACCAAAAAACTAAATAGACCAACAAAATCAAGTGTGAACATTAGCAGAAAAACTTAGCTTTAGATGACTGGAACAGAGCTGAAAGCCAAGAGCTGACAAGCCAGAAGGAATCACCAGCAACTGAATAGGGCGTCGGCTGTCTTAAATCCAATCTGAGACTCCTGAGATCCAATCGTCATCCTCATTCTCAGGTGGCAGATCTCCACCAATCAAATCAGCCTCTCTACCTCCTGTTACCACCAGAGGGAGTCTGGAAGGAGAACTCACAACTGGTGAACCAGAGTATGAACTCACAACACGTGTGTGTACGAGGTGTGTGGAGCTGTATGTGTACGAGGTGTACGGAGCAGAGCCGTGTGTACGAGGTGTATGGAGCACAGCCGTGTGTGTACGAGGTGTACGGAGCGGAGCCGTGTGTGCACGAGGTGTACGGAGCGCAGCCGTGTGTGTACCAGGTGAGTGGAGCTGTGTGTGTGTATGAGGTGTACGGAGCAGAGCCACATGTGTGCGAGGTGTACAGAGCGGAGCCGTGTGTATGAGGTGTACGGAGCGGAGCCGTGTGAACGAGGTGTATGGTGCGCAGCCGTGTGTGTACAAGGTGTACGGAGCGGAGATGTGCGTCTATTTTGGCATGGGTGGCCACATTTGAAAGTTCGCACCGGGGCCCATAACTTTGTAGTTACGCCACTGGATATCAAGGTATCATTTTATTCTTCTTCCTATGACCTGCATGCCCATATAGACAGCTTAGGAGGATTGATCGTACTAACAAATTCCCTTTAAATGGAATCATGCTTTTAAATAAGTGTGCCTGCTTTTATTTATTGCTTTTAATGAAGTTTTGCAAAGCAAGCTTAAGCTGTCACTAGCTTTTTTGCATATAACATCATGTTAGCAACATATACTGCAGCCCAGAAGCAGTCAATACACTTCAACAGTAGCAAAATATAGGTATAAAGTTGTGTTTAAAGCTCCCGTCACTCACAGCGATCTCGCTTAGTTACCCACTGTGTACCTTAGTTACCAGCGCGCTGGTGCAGGGAGCTGGTAACCAAGTTTTGTGACGCAACTGCGATCTCACCAGTGAGATCGCTGTGTGTGACACTGACCAGCGACCGCCCCCCCTGCTGGGTATCGCTGATCATCCTCGAATGGCCAGGACATTTTTATGATCGCTGGTCTCCCGCTGGCCAGCACGCATCGCTGTGTGTGGCAGGTGGGAGATCAGTGGTCAGCGAGCTGGAGCTGGTAACCAAGGTAAACATTGGGTTTCTAAGCACCGCGTGGCGCTTAGAAACCCGATGTGTACCTTAGTTACCAGCGCACTGGTGCAGGGAGCTGATAACTAAGGTACACATCGGGTTTCTAAGCACCGCGCGGCGCTTAGAAACCCGATGTGTACCTTGGTTACCAGCTCCCTGCATCAGCGCGCGGGTAACTAAGGTACACAGTGGGTAACTAAGCGACGTGCGTTGCTTGTTACCCAAGTGTCGCTGTCCTGATCGCTGGTGAAGCTGTGATCATGTAGCGACACACCAGCGATCCTGACAAGTTCATATAGTTGTCGGGATCGGTGGTGAGTCGTTATGTGTGACGGGGCCCGAAGACTCTTCAGGCATTCTTAAAAAAACATTGAGACTGCAGTCTAGCAAGACATTGACAAGCATCCTGCTGCCTATTAGTCTCATGCTGGTCTAGGAAAATTGGAATTTTCCAAGCACTTGACAAGATCCAAACTTCTCTTGTGGTTTAAAAAGTCAGAGCAATGTTTCCCTGCAATGGCAGATTGTGTGAATGCTCCATTACCATGGAATGTCTTTAGTTTAAAGTCAAATAAACTGTAGCCAAGATGTATTAAGTTAATTTATTAAATGTTTTGCCATGGTTTTAGTTAGGTTTCTGGCAATGTTTATTTTAATGGCGAGACATGTAAGATTCCAAAACGAATATTAATGATGCATATTGTGTGGTACAAATGTTCATAGGAATTTAAATACCTCGATAACGTCGGCACTCTTCAGCCATTTTAACACCTTGAATAAATGTAAGACCCAGGTAGTGAGAATCATATACAGAGACATTACAGTTTTTTATGTATCTTTTTCTATTTTGCATTATATTTTTTCATACAAATTTTCATGCCTTCCACAATATGGATATATCCTATTTATATTCATCTTAGGATTCCTGTTTCATGAATCTAAGTTTAGAACTGCCAGAAAAGTTTAAGCCAAGCTGAGAGCTAATCAGAAACTGAGGAATAATATAAAGGAACATTACTTTATTTCTTTATTATATACAGCGCTCCTTAGACTCCTCAGATTTTTTAAAATAATCAGTTAATTATTGTTAGGAACGGCGGAATGCACTAAATAAAAATAAATAATAAAGTGCGTTCGCCGCTCGGGGTCCACCATGCAGTAGGTGTTACACCGCTGCTAGATAATGGCAGACGCACAATATGGCGGTATATCGCACACGGGTTCAACGTCACCCAAGTGCGGTAAGCAATCTCTGTTTGCTCACAGAGATGTCAGCAGAGGTAAACACAAAAGGCTGAGCCTGTTAGTGTCACAGGTCTCAGGTAAATGCACACATGGTATCTGGTCACAGGAGCAGGACCCAAGACAGAGGAGCTGCGTCCGTCTAGACCTACCGTGCGTGCGGCGTCGCTACTGTGAATGCCAAAGAGGACTGCAACTGCAGCGCGGCATAGAACACTGTCGTAGTCGACAAAGCCAGGAAGCAAGCGCAATGTCGGACGTTATCTCTGTGGATGATGCTGTAGCGGCTTGAGGCTTGCCACACGCTGGCGCTGACTCTAATCTAAGTCCCTGTACACATTCGTAATATCAGAGGAAGGGGATCTTAATGAGTCATTCGCAGGTTCATACATCCATCATCATTCACACAGTAGCAACTAGAGACTATACTAGCACATGGCCGAACGGTCATGCGTGGTTTTTATAGCCGGGACCTTCCGGAAGCTTCCAGATCTCCGAGATGGACCAATGAGATCTGGAGCAGGACCTGGGCACATGACTCCCGATCTCCAATGGGAGATCATCTCGTGAGCATGCCCAGTAGGAGAACAGAGGGACTTAGTCTCTGGAGCGATCTGCTGCAAAGCAATCTCCTCTGCAGTAGATAGACAGCAGGAGACCGCAGAATGTGAGGCTCTGGATTCCTGCAGAGCAGATGCAGAAACCTGATGCCTAACATTACCCCCTCTCCTAGAGCCCCCTCCCCTCTGAGCCTTCCAATCCACCACCTTGTGCCCATAAGAGGCATAGGCCTCAGACTCGTCCGATGGCAAGTCTGATGTCCCGGCAGGTGACACAGAAAACTGGGACACGTGGAAGGTATCAGAGGCGGCAAGATCACCAGGTTTAAGAAAGGACATGTGGGAGACAACCTGAGCGGAAAAATTGCCAGGAGCAGAAGTAGTAGTGGAACGTCGCAGTGTGTCGGCGGGTGTCATCACTCTCTGTTTAAGGAAGCTATTCCGAGCACATGCCCGAATATATTTTTTTAGTGTCACAAGCCCTGTGCGGCCACCAAAAAGACCCTGCCAGGAGTTTTGTGGTCTGCATGTAGCCACAGTGACCACCCGCTCTGGACGCGTGTGCCCACGTGACAACCTTCAGCTGAAGGCGAGGGGGGGACGAAGGTCTTGCTCAGTGGCACAGAGTTTGGCCATTGTGGGGCCCCGTTATCCTGGGGAACAGAGTGCTGACAGTGGTAACCGCGAGTGGAACTTAGTGCCGGACGCGCCTCGTGGCTGGCACGAGACACCTCCATGGGCTCTGGGAGTGAACACTCAGGCTCGGTTAATTTTGGAGGTTCAAAAAGGTTGGGAGCCAAAGTAACCTTCTGTCTGGTTTGAGCACACTCCAGCCCGCGCTCCAGAAAACGGAGATCAATGCGGGTGGCAATGGCAATCAGCTCCTCAAGACTTACAGGAACCTCTCTGGTAGACAGAGCATCCTTAACATGCTCTGCTAAACCTCTCCAAAACACAGGGATGAGGGCTTTATCAGACCACTCCAGCTCAGAAACCAGTGTCGGAAAACGAATGGCATACTGGCTAACCGAGAGCGATCCCTGAGTTAATGCAAGTAGCTGAAGAGAGGTATCGTGCATGACCCATGGTCCCAGGAAGACCTGCTTGATAGATGTTAAGAACTGAGCAGCGGTCCGAACCTCTGGGTCACCACGCTCCCATAGTGGCGTGGCCCACTCCAACGCCCTGCCTGACAGTAGGGAAACAATAAACCCCACCTTAGCCCGTTCCGTGGGGAATCGCGCAGCCAGTAACTCCAGCTAGATAGAGCACTGGCTCACGAAACCCCAACAGGAGGCACCATCGCCAGAAAATTTATCGGGCAACGGGAGGTGGGAAACTGTTGACGCAGGGGAGGATGTGGACATACGTGAAACCGCCTCTGCGATTGCCTGTACAGCAGCCTCAGTAGACTTCGCAGCTGAGATAGCAGTCTCAAGAGTAGCCAACCGGCCCTCTAGCTGCCGAATGTACTGTAGGAGTTGCTGCTGATCTGCCATTACTAGCCAGACCCTGGCGCTAGTATAATGTTAGGAACAGTGGAATGCACTAAATAAAAATAAATAATAAAGTGCGTTCGCCGCTTGCGGTCCACCGTGCAGTAGGTGTTACACCGCTGCTAGATAATAGCAGACGCACAATATGGCGGTATATCGCACACGGGTTGAATGTCACCCAAGTGCGGTAAGCAATCTCTGTTTGCTCACAGAGATGTAAGCAGAGGTAAACACAAAAGGCTGAGCCTGTTAGTGTCACAGGTCTCAGGTAAATGCACACACGGTATCTGGTCACAGGAGCAGGACCCAAGACAGAGGAGCTGCATCCGTATAAACCTACCATGCGTGCGGCGTCACTACTGCGGATGCCAAAGAGGGCTGCAACTGCAGTGCAGCGTAGAACACTACCTCTAGTCGACAAAGCAAGGAAGCAAGTGCAATGTCGGACGCTAGCACTGTGGATGATGCTGTAGTGGCTTGAGGCTTGCCACGCGCTGGCGCTGACTCTAATCTAAGTCCCTGTACACATTCATAATATCAGAGGAAGGGGATCTTAATGAGTCATTCGCAGGTTCATACATCCATCATCATTCACACAGTAGCAACTAGAGACTATACTAGTGCATGGCCGAATGGTCATGAGCGCTTTTTATAGCCGGGACCTTCCGGAAGCTTCCAGATCTCCGAGATGGACCAATGAGATCGGAGCAGGACCTGGGTACATGACTCCGATCTCCAATGGGAGATCATCTCGTGAGCATGCCCAGTAGGAGAACAGAGGGACTTAGTCTCTGGAGCGATCTGCTGCAAAGCAATCTCCTCTGCAGTAGATAGATAGCAGGAGACCCTAAAATGTGAGGCTCTGGATTCCTGCAGAGCAGATGCAGAAACCTGACGCCTAACAATTATATGTGTATGTGCTAGATTTAGTGCTCCATTTAAGAAAAAATAAACTGATGCCTTTAAAGATACTTTTGCGTTGTTAGCAAATTGCACAAATTCTGTTCTGTGTAGCAATGAAATGACACTGGAAGTTTTGAAGCCTGTAGGTCAGCAATATGTTAGGAGTAGGAAGAATGAAGCACATGCTGAAAATAACACCCTGCATACAGTGAAGCATGGTGGTGACTCAGTGATGCCCTGGGGCTGTCTAGCTTCCTCTGACACTGAAAACCTGCTACTTGTGTAGGATAATTCAGTAAAGTTTCCAGAAATATTAGTTGAAAAAATTATGACTTCTGAGAGAAAGCTGAAACATTGGCATCATTAGATCTTCAAACAGAACAGTGATCACAAGCATACTTCAGAGTCCATTAAGGCTTTGTTTGAGAAAGAATCCTATAAGGTTCTGGTGTGACCATTACAGTCAACTGATTTATAGGGAATCTGTCAGCAGGTTTACATGTAATCTGATAGGTGCATAATTTAGGGTCAGAGACACTGATTCCAGTGATTTTTTATGCAAAAAAACCACTGTATACCCCAGGATGAAACTTTATAATGAAAAAATACCAAATTTAACACAGTAGATAAAAACAACTAAAAACCTCAAGGTTGTATACAAAAACAAATCACAGCCCAAGATAATGAGCAAGGATAAACCACGTCCTCAAAAAAAAAATGAGTCCAAATATAATGTTGGAACACACAAGAATAAAGACAATACCCCCAGTAATAGATAATAATGTAATGCTAATACCAAAGTTTTTGATGGATGGGATTGCATGGTGTTTTTTCCAGTTAAGTTTTTTTGGGGTATTATTCTTTCAGTTTTATTTGTTCTGTGTATTGAAGAAAAATCTCCCTAGGAAACCATAAAAAGATAATTTTGCCAGATTTGGTATTTTTTTCATGACTCTTTATTTAATTTTATGAATGCATTGTGGAGCACAATATCATCTTGAAACCTGAGTCATTAGTAAACGAATACCTAAGCAACTATTATGTCTTAATGCAGTATGTTATACAGACAGATTTGGCCATAGATTGTATAAGCCATAATCAGAGTTAGGATAAAGCCATAATAAGGTCCTCCAGTAGTGCCTAGTCCGTATATGGATGAATTCCAGGTAGCAACAGGATATTTCTCCTATACTGTAATTCAGAGAGAGAAAACAAACTAAGGCGTAAGTGGAAGCAGAGAAAAAGAAACATATTACACCAATGTTTGATTTTACATTAACTACAGAGCCAAGAGTAGTCAAACATGGGGCTTCGTTTATAAGGTGGAATACTATGGCAGCGCATTTAGTAGTTTTTCAGAATTTTAAGTAAAAACCTGTCCAGGGCTTGTGTGGAGGTGTATATTAAAACTCGCACATTTTTCCTTCTAGCCATGCCTAATGCTGGCAGCTGAACTGATATCTGATAAACCCAGAGTACAGTAACAGGAGACGCTAGTTAGTTTCTTCATCATTGGTGTCACTATTGATATGCTTTGCTACTGTAAGATATTTTTGTTTTGCTTTGCTTTTCTTTCCTGCTTCATTTGACATGTCCCGTTAGGAAAATTTGCAATTGGTGGCAAAAGTTTGTATCTAGGAAGTGACATGGCTGACATTGGTAGCTTTAACATTACTACTTCCTGTTTTGGAGGGGGAAAAAAATCAAATGATTGAAACAGAAAATTCATAGATATCCCAATTTCTTCTGAGGAAAAATAACTCTAAGCTGTGGTATATTTGAGGTGTTTCTTGCTTACATAGAACATTTAATTCCCTCACTTTATTCTTTTCAATCATTTATCAGTGGATTTTCTAGCATATGCAGTATATAAGGTTATAAGATTATTGTCATGTTGCAAGGTCTGCAAAAATCCTAAGGGATACTCCGGTACAGCAAAGAATTAATAATCATTTCTGTGATGGTGATCTTATCAGTCCTGATGCGCCAAAGTGGCTCAAACCATGCAAATTCTACCACTATGATATGGGATTAATCACCTGAAATGCTATGCTTGCTTAAAGACATTGAGATTCTGGTTTTGGATTTTATCCTTAGGCTACTTTCACACATCAGGTTTTCGGCGTCAGGCGCGATCCGGCGTCGTGCCGGAATGCCGGATCCGGCAAATGTTTTGTAAAACCTGATGTGCCGGATCCGGTTTTCTGCCGGATCCGTCTTGTTCTTGACAGACAAAACCGGATCCGTCTCATCCGGTTCATCCGTTTTTCTATCCGTTTTTCGACGGATTACGCCGGATCTGTTTTTTAAAATTGACCCTTGTGGCCTTCCGAACGGGATTGGCTACTGGAAAACTATATATAGCATGTTCCTACAGCCCTTCTTTGACAGGTTGTAGAGGAGAAAGTGCAGGTTGGAGAGAAGAGCAAGTTACTGGCGAAGATGGATGTTGTCATTGGAAATATTACCACTAGAAGTTCTGTGACGGTTTCAGTAATGAGGGACAATTTTGCACTATACTTTATGTCACCTCAAGGCAGAGTACACTGGCAGGATGACAGAGTGTGAAAGATTTGTGCCCTAACCAAACTTGTGTACCTTCTGGACCAACAGTATATACCTTTGCCAACCAAAGTTGGCTATCTTGTCATGGTCTCTATTTTTAGCTTTAGGCCACAGGTGTGTACCTGGTTGTGTTTTATGCAAAGTATTTCACCTTTTAACAAAAGTTGTGTACATTGTTAGGAAATCACCAACAATAAACACAACTTTTCAGGTGAAATACTTTGCTTCAAACACAACCAGGAACACAACTGTGGCAAAAAGCTAAAATTTACCCACAGTTATATACCTAGTTTTGAATACCTTTTTACCTTTTAAATACCCTGTATTTAACCTTTTTTTTAAACATATTTTGCCGCAGAAAGAAATGACAGACAACCAGTGTAAACAATAATTTAACTTTTATTTAAAATATTTTTTTTTGTGTAAACTGTTTTTAAAGTTAAAAAAACTTTTTTAATAAAGGTTTGAAACCAACCAAATGGGCATTTTTATTACAAAAAAAACATTATAACTCGGTGTAGTGTGGGGTGGAAATACTGCTGGAGGGGCTGCGGGACACTTCGACAATGGGAGTGTGGAGAGAGGACTGGGATCGTGGTGGGGAAGGTACAGTTAGAGGTGATGGTGTGGAAAAAGCCACAGAATGGGTGGACATGTGGGTGGCAGAAGAGGTGGTGGGCGGTGGAGTGGAGGGTTGGGCAGGGACTGTAGGAGCAGATGATGTTGATGGAAAGTTGTATGGGGAAGGAGTTTGGTACGGGGAAGGAGTTTGGTACGGGGAAGGAGTTTGGTACGGGGCAGGTTGCTGGAAGTGGGGAGATGTCTGGTACTGGGGAGGTTGCTGGTACTGGGAAGGTCGCTGGTACTGGTGAGGTTGCTGGTATGTAATAGGAGGGGGAGGATGGAAAGTGGCTGGAGGGGGTGCAGATGTAATAGGAGGGGGAGGATGGAAAGTGGCTGGAGGGGGTGCAGATGTAATAGGAGGGGGAGGATGAAAAGTGGCTGGAGGGGGTGCAGATGTAATAGGAGGGGGAGGATGGAAAGTGGCTGGAGGGGGTGCAGGTGGAGGAACTACAGTGGTGGGAGGTGGAGGTTGGGAGGTAACCTGCTGTAGAGCACCGTGGCACGAATGCATTACATGCATCTGCTGGGTAGGAGATAGTGTTGCCATGCGCTCCACAACAGACCTGAAAAAGGTGTGGTTTGGCGAAGATCTTGCTTTTGAATGCATGGTTTGCAGAACCTCCAGAATGCTGGAGTTGATCTGCTGAAAGCCTGCGGAGATTTGCTCTGACAAGACTTTTAGACAGTTCTGGAAAGATGCATTCAGATGCAAGAACTCTGGCGCATAACTCTTTTCCTGACCCCTCTGCCGCTGCCGCCCAGTACCCGCAGGTGTACTAGAGGTGGCAGGGGCAGAAGGGTGGGGTAAAGGGAAAGCGATCTCCTCACCAGCAGCTTCATGTAATGTAGGCGGCCACGATGCTCCTGTGCTGGTGGATGGGACAGATGGGTCAAATGTGTGGGAAGGCTGGGAAGGTGCAGATGTACCGGGGCGGTCGAAGTGTCCCTCGGTGCCGGTCTCCTCAGGGATCGCCTCAGAAGGGTCCAATCGTGCAGGCTCCCGAGTGCTGCTCACCGTGCTGTGGAATAAAGAGAAAAAAAAACAATTAAAATACTGACATGGTATGGCCCTGGCTGAAAAAAAAAAGTTACATCTAACATTTTTTTTCACATGTGGTGTATAATATTTACCTTCTAGTGACCATTGTTTCCCGGAGGAACGACAGGGCTTGTGCGTACTTGTACTTGCTCCTGCGTCCTCCAGATCCACTCGGGGCCCGCATCTCTTTATTGAACTCCTTCTTGAAACGATCCCTCACAGACCGCCACCGATTCACAATTCTGTTCCCTGAAACGAGAAAGGAGTGGTTAGTATACAACATCAGTGTTTCACAAACTCCAGTCCTCATGGTCCCCAGGGGTCATGTTTTCAGGATTTCCATAGTAAATAGAAATCCTGAACACATGATCCGTGGGGACCATGAGGACTGGAGTTCGGGAAACACTGGTTTACATCAAGCAACCGGTACTGTATATACTTACGCTCTTTAATCTGGGCCCGAACATCGAGGTCCTCCCAGCGGCCCACAAGGAGCGAACAGATTTCCTCCCAGAGTCGTCGGGTAACGATAAGGTCAGCGTGGCGGCGGTCAGCCATATTCCAGAGCGGCTCCCTTTCTCTGACGAGATCGATGAGGTGGTCCACATCGAGTCCTCCATCCTCACCGTCAGAGTCGGGAGCATGCTGTGAAGGCTGTTAAAGAAAAAGACAAAAATAACATAATTAGCCTCCACAAAAGAAATGAAATAAAAAGTGCAAAAAAACAAAGCAAAAATATTTATACTTACACGCTGGTGACCGCCGCGTTGCTGACGCCGACGACCCTGGGAGGCACTGCGAGGACCTCTTGGTCGAGCACCAGATTGGGAAGACTAGAGAAGAAAACAAAAAATGTTATGTCTTTGGATGTAGGCATTTGTTTGCTGTGTGTGGTCTGCAGAACATTGTTTTCTATGTGTTGTGTGTAGTGTGATGTTGTGTTTCTGCGTTTGATGCAAAAAACTTACCAATTGTGAGCCCACTCCAAGTGTCTGTCCACCCCTTCCTTCTTCTTCTGGGAGCTCCTCTTCATCTTGTGAATCCTGTTTTGAAATAAAAGGCAATGAATAGACATATATTACAGAGATGATGGATTTTGGAAATAAAAACTTACCGTCAAACGCTGACGATGCGAGGGAGGGCTCCCAGAAGATGATGTGCTGTCTTCCTGGTGGCCACACTCCATGCCTGTGGGTGGTGTTCCAGCTGCTGCCATTGCTGCTGCTGCTGCTGCATCTATTGGGCGGCTGTTGAATAAAGAGAAACAAAGGGCCAATGAATATCTTGATATTCAATAGCCCTAGTTTGGAGGAATGGGGGATTTGATAATTACCGTCTCTCATCTGCTGCTGGCCTCCCCTCCTCAGCATGTTCCATTTGCTGCTCCATTTGGGGTGGTGGTGGTGCTGATGGTGCTGCAGTGGTCTCCTGCCTTCTCCTGCTGCGCTTGGTTGCTTTCTTGGGTGGCATGTTGGGTGTGGTTGTGGGTCCCACTGTCTTGCTTTTATATATGTCTTGTGGGCAGAGCTACTGAGCATGCTCAGACCAATAAAACCGGATCCGGCCACCGGATCCGGCTTTCGCCGGATCAGGCGCATTGCGGCGCTCATAGGCTTTCATTGTGTGAAAAAGCCGGACGCGCCGGATCCGGCGTGTCCGGCTTTTTCGCCGGAGACAAAAAACGTTACAGTAGCCGTTTTTTCCAGACGCCAGATCGCGACACATTGCCGGATCCGGCGAAAACCGGATGAAACGCATGGCCATCCGGGACACGATCCGGCGCAAATGCAAGTCAATGGGGGGGAAACCGGATCCGGCATTGCATTTCGCCAGATCCGGTTTCTGTCAAAAGCGCCGGATCGCGCCTGACGGCGAAAACCTGATGTGTGAAAGAGGCCCAAGTCATGTGACAAGGCTAGTTAGAGGGTCGATATTGACTTCTAGGATTGCTATTTCCTATAGGTGGCACTAGAGTTCTAGTCCTCTTCCTCCCTGGAGAGACAATTTGTTTAAAGACAAACATCTTATGATATATTGATCAAATATCTGAGGCACTCCTGTTTAGAGCAAATTTCTCTATATATCCTGGTGTTAGCCTACGTGTTTTTAGACATAACTTTTCCCCAATGTTATTTTTGGACAGAAAAGGTTTTCTGTTATGATTGGGTCACCGAGGAGGAAAGCAAGACCAAGCTAAGCCACAGAAAATCAGAGAGGTTGGTAACTAAGCGGATTGCAGACCCCTGATCCTATCCACACAACTAGCAGTAGCCGTGGAGCGTACCTACGATGATCCTAGATGCCTCAACATAGCCGGAGAGCTGAATAAACCTAAAGCAAGAAAGAGGAAATCTAAACTTCCCCAGAGCAAACCCCAAAGGAATAGATAGCCCCCAAACATCTATTGTCGGTGAGACAAGATGAAAACACAAACGCAGATAGGAAAATAGACTGAGCAAACAATGGGCACACAATGGTGGCCCTGTGATAGGGAACAGGGAAGTGGAAACCTCCTGCACTCCCCTGAGTCTCTGCACTCCTAACATTCTCTAGGCCGGTTCCGCACCGGGCGCCGATCAGGAACCTAAAAACCCTGACTCGCCCTGCACCTAAACCCTCACTAGGGAATTGGTTGGTGCGGAAACTAATCCCACCACTGCACTAAACACACATAAGGAAAAGTGACAAAACAGGGGAACACCACTTAGCTTTGCTCTGCTGCTTACGCTCCCGGCAACAGAGCCCACCACCTGCGTGCATCTTTTCCTCCACCGTTTCCAACATCTGGGTGCACTGTCCAGCACCTGAGTGCAGCTGCCCAGCGACAGAGTCCAGCATCTGAGTGCAGCCCCCAGCAAAAGAGTCCAGCAACTGAGTGCAGCTCTACACCATAGCTGCCACTCTACCAAGCTTTGCAAGAAATCTTCACTGGCACCAATAGCTGCCACTCCACCATGCTTTACACAAACTCCTCGCCGACACCATAGCTGCTACTCCAGTACTCTGACTGTGCTGCCCGTGACTCTCCTTCAGCTCCATTCTTTACCCAGGCTTGCTTGCAAATGATGAACTATCACCAACAGTGATTAACACACCTGATACTCTTTTATAGAGCAATCACACCTGTTACATAATCACGTGCACAAACTAAGGTAACCAGAGTGCAATGACCCTAATGGCCACCGGGGGAAAAACTACAACTGAAATCACCACAGTGCAATGACCCTATTGGCCACCGGGGGAAAAACCAACTTTGGCACACAGCCAAAGGAAAAAAAAAAGGTTACTTTGTGCATTTAATCTGTCAGATCCAACCTGGATCATGACAACAACAAGGGGAGGGGCGAGTATAAAAGGGGCAGGGAGCGCGCAAGTTGGTCAGTTAGCTGAACGGCAGACACAGAGCAAGAGACTGTGGGGGCGTGAGAGAGCCAGAGCGACAAACAGTGACCAGACAGGAGGCCAGCAGCAGGGTGGAGACTTACAGCGGCCTTCGGGTAGGAGACGCCAAGCTTACCGACAAGAGACTCTCACTTCACTCCGATCCAGAGTCACTACCTGCCCAAAGGACTCACCTAGGGCCTGTTGTGCCCCTGCTCCTCCTTGGCGCTGGAGCGCCCGGAGACTATGCCACATCTCAATGGACTCACCCAGGGCCTGCTGTTCCCCTACTCCTCCTGGGCGTTGGAGCACCCGAAGACTACACCAGATCTTCAGCAGCTGGGCCCAGCGGCTGCAACGCAAAAGCAGCTCCAACAGAGACGCCGAGGGACGTCAGGACGGATAAGTGACACTATAGGAAATAAGGACCCGTAGTCGGCCATATCATGGCCCTATAATAACCGGCCTTTGCCGGGTTAGTCGTGTTCTCTTTAAATAATGTTTGGTTGTACTGAGTCCCTGCGAGGACAGTTGCTGTTACTTTGTTTTGGTTGCTTAGGATAGCCCTAGTGGCTTCAATTTATAAAAGTTACTTCCCAAAGTACATCTCAGTCTCGCGTCTCGTCTCTGCATCCTGCGTACCTGCTATAACCTACAGTCTCAGAGGCTTTCCGTAGCTGGATGACCCAGGGGTTGTCATGACAACCCCGGGTTATCATGGCTGAGACCACGCCCCGCGATTACATCATGGGGATGCTGAACCCGCTAACGAGCGGAGCCCCACTGCCTTCCCAAGGGGTTACCTCATCAAAGGACTCACCCAGGGCCTGTTGCCTGTTATGCCCCTGCTCCTCCTGGGCATTAGAGCCCCCGGAGACTATGCCACATCTCAACGGACTCACCCAGGGCCGGTTGTGCCCCTACTCCTCCTGGGCATTGGAGCGCCTGAAGACTACGCCATATCTTCAGCAGCTGGGCCCAGCGGCTGCAACGCCAAACCAGCTCCAACAGAGACGCCGAGGGACATCAGGACGGATAAGTGACACTATAGGAAATAAGGACCCGTAGTCGACCATATCGCGGCCCTATAATAACCGGCCTTTGCCGGGTTAGTCGTGTTCTCTTTAAATAGTGTTTGGTTGTACTGAGTCCTTGCGAGGACAGTTGCTGTTACTTTGTTTTGGTTGCTTAGGATAGCCCTAGCGGCTTCAATTTATAAAAGTTACTTCCCAAAGTACAACTCAGTCTCGCGTCTCGTCACTGCATCCTACGTACCTGCTATAATCTACATATGGCGTAGTCGGCAGGATGCAGTCTCCGAGCACGGACAACGGCACCCCAGATCAGGGCAGGCCGTGAACTCAACAGATAATGAGGGCCTCCGGTCCAGCATTTCGTTGGGGGCTATGCTGAGCAACCTGCCTAGGTTTTCTGGCTCCAATAATGCTATGGAGCTGGACAGAGCGCATGCGGGGGGCACTTTCGAAGTAGCTCTCATGGCATTAGACGGGGAGGGGGAGACTCAGAATTCAGTAATGTTGAGGCCCCCGGGACACCGCAACATCTATGATAGAGTTTTACAGATTTTAGAACAGAACCATGGGGACCCAACCAACGTGGCAGACTTAAGGACCCGGTTTTTCAGTCGGATGCAGGGGGAGGGGGAGACCATCACCCAGTAAATGAATGTCCTCCAAGAGTTACACATGGCCATCGAAAGGAAGGACCTATTGACATTACATTACGCGACCTGTTGGTGACTGGCCTGTGGGACCCGTTAATAAAGAAGGCATTACGGGAGCAGGTCAGAATGAACCCACGTATGGACTTTTCAGAGGTGGGAAGTCAAGCACGCGCTCGAGAGCAGGAGCAGGGAATGGCGGTCCCCGTGGGGAAGGTCCAGAGTGTGGAGACTTCCGTGAACGCAGTTGAGGAGCCTCAATGGGTAGAGGAGATGAAACAAGAGTTGAAGAACATCAAGGGTGAGTTGGCCGAAGTAAAAAGAAAGACTGAGTCCAGGACTGGATGGCCTAGTTTCAATCACGGTCCCTGGGGGCCCCACTCCACCCGGGGTGGTCGGTCTTCGCAGACCCGGTGTTATGAGTGCGGGGAACCGGGCCACTTCGCCCGAGAGTGTCCGCGGCGTGGGAGATACCCACCCAGGCGGCCATGAAACTAGAGGGCTCCGGGCTGAGGGGACGCCACTCGGAGCCAGAGACCACGATTAGGGGTGGTGGAAGTCCCAAAGATTTGGTCGCAAAGTGTCCAGTGGTATGGGCAGAAGTCGAGGGCCGTGCCGTCCGGTGCCTAATGGACACGGGGTCACAAGTAACAACTATGCCTGCAACTTATTTCCAGCAGAATTTCCCCGAGGCAGCGAGACCCCAGTGGGGGCCCATGATCAGACTGGTAGCCGCCAATCAACTACCGGTCCCTGTTGCTGGGATGGCGTGGGTACAGGTGACGCTGTGCGGTAAATCCCTCGGCCGCAGAGGAGTGGTTCTGACCCAAGGGGAAACTGATAAGCAGCATCCAGTCATTCTGGGCATGAACATACTGCGGGAGTTCAGCAATCTGCTCCTCAATGATCCCACGCACGAGATCCTGAAGCAGTGGGGTTTCCGCACGGCCCAAGGACAGGTATTCCAGCAGTTGGTGCGGGAAGCATGAGTACTGCCGGGAGGTCGAGGCTCTGTGCAAAGTCATCATGCCAGCAGCTCCCCTGCTTGTACTACCCCCTGGGCAGACGGTGATGGCCCTGCCAATTCGAGCCTCGATACCCTTGGAGGGTGTAGAGATGCAGGTGGAGCCATGCTACTTGGAGCGCTTGCCTCCTGGCATACTGGTGGCTCATTCCCTGGCCTCAGTGCAGAAGGGGACCGTCCTGGTGCACTGCATCAACGTTGAAGACCAAGACATCGTCCAGAAGTCCCGGACTGAAATGGCCAAGCTAGTAAGGCCGTGGGAAGAAGTGCTGCCGGCCCCTGCAGTCCAATTGAGAGTGCAACCCGAAGACCCTTGGGCAGTGGCTATCCGAACTCTACAGGCTGCCGAGACCTCAACTCAGGAGAAGGGTCGAGACATCCTGGATCAAATGCGGGCCAAGCTCTCCGGCCTGACTTCTGCTCAACTCTCCCAGGTAAAAACACTGCTCGGACAGTATCACAAGGTATTTGCTAGTCATGAGGATGGTTTTGGATGCACCACTGCTATCACCCATGGTATCCCCATGGCAGGAGCGACCCCCATCCGCAAACGATATCGGCAGATTCCTCTACCAAGAGGTGAAAACTTTACTGGCTCAAATGCTACGAAAGGGAGTTATCCAAGGAAGCCAAAGCCCCTGGGCGGCTCCCATCATGTTGGTCCGCAAAAAGGATGGCACCCTACAGTTCTGCGTGGACTATCGAAAGCTTAACGCCTGTACCATCAAAACTCGTACCCACTACCCCGTATAGAAGAATCCTTGTCCGCCTTGGGGAAGGCGACATACTTTTCGACTTTGGACCTGGCCAGTGGGTACTGGCTGGTGCCCATGTCAGAAGAAGACAGGGCTAAGATGGCGTTTATACTTCCCATGGGACTATTTGAGTTCAATCGGATGCCGTTCGGACTGGCCAACGCCCCGGGAACCTTTCAGCGATTGATGAAGCGGTGTCTAGGGGATCTCAATTTTGAGGCCACGTTAATATACCTAGACGATATCATCATCTATGCTGCCACGTTCGAAGACAACCTGAGGCGGTTGGGACAGGTACTCGGCCGGCTGCAAAAGTACGGGTTGAAGGTAAAACCCCAAAAATGCCACCTGTTTCGCACCCAGATCGAATATTTGGGGCATACCCTCTCGGCGGAAGGCGGAAGACCATCCCAAGAAAAGGTTGCTGCCATCCAGGGATGTCCTACCCCCGAGACGATAAAAGACGTGCTGGCCTTCCTGGGGTTGGCCGGATACTACCGTCGTTTCGTGAAGAATTTTGCATGTCGAGCCCGAGCCCTACACGACCTGCTGAAGGGGGCTCCCGCTGGGGCAAATGGAAGGAAAATCCATTGGCAACAACCCCAAGAAGAGGCCTTCCAAGACCTTAAGGCTGCACTCTCGGATGCCCCGGTGTTAGCTTATACGGATTTCTTGCAACTGTTCATCCTGCACACTGACGGGAGTCTCTACGGGCTAGGGGCTGTGTTGTCACAGGTTCAAGACGGCCGGGAGAGATTGATCGCATATGGAAGCCGCTCACTTCATGATTCTGAGCGCAACCCTGACAATTACAGCTCCTTTAAGCTCGAGCTCCTCGCAGTAGTGTGGGCCATGACGGAGCGGTTCACAGAGTACCTGGCGGGTGGTGGTGCGGACCGACAATAACTCGCTGGCCCATTTGGAGAACGCCAAACTGGGGGCTCTAGAACAAAGGTGAGTGGCTCGGATGGCTAAATTCAACTATAAGATCATCTATAAAAGAGGTGCCTAAAATGTACATGCTGACGCCGTCTTCAGGATCCGACATACAACTCCAGGGAAGAGTCGAGATGACGAACTGGAAGGGGAAGAGATACCGTTCACCCTCACCGCCTCCATACTCACGGCTGCCACCCAGAAAGTATCCCCTCGGAAACCCTAAAGGGCATGCTGGAGCAATCCCATGATAAATGGATCCAACAGCAGCAAGAAGACAAAGAAATTGGACTCATCCGGCAATGGGTAGCTGCCGGCAAACTGCCCACTGACTCCCAAAGACAGACTTTGACTCAGGACATGTTGCTGATGTTATGACAATGGGAGAGGCTGGTTATCAGAAAGGGACTATTGTATCATAAAATGACATCATGGACAAAATCTATGACGATTTGGCAGGTAGTTGCGCCCGGAGCCCAACTCAACGAACTGGCTCGAGAAGCCCACAAAAAAGGAGCTCAAAAGACCTTGCAATGGGTGCAGCAGATAATTTACCATCCACGCTTGCATGCTGTTGTGGATGAAACTTGCCGGGCCTGCCGTCTATGCGAATTAGCCAAACCGCCCCCCCAGCGAGCCCCAGTACAAACAATCGTGACTTCAGCGCCCCTCGAGCTTCTGATGGTGGATTACCTGACCATTGGTCCCGCATTCCAGGGGTATGAACACTGCCTAGTCATGGTAGACCATTTCAGCAAGTTTGCTGTGGTCACTCCCACTCGAGACCAAACCGCGAAGTCGGCCGCCTCTGCAATTTGTAGAAACTTCATACAAGTGTACGGCTGTCCTCAACGTATACATTCCGACCAAGGAGCATGTTTTTTGGGAAAAATTATGGAGGAGCTACACCGTCTTTACGGTATTGACAAATCCCTGACCACGCTGTACCACCCGCAGGGGAACGGGGCCTTCGAACGATTTAATCGGAAATTAATCCAAATGTTGCGTACCCTGGAGAGTGACAAGAAGGCCCGTTGGCCCGAATATGTCCCTGAACTAGTATGGGTTTATAACAACCGGGTGCACCGGGTTAGCGGCTATTCCCCCTTCTCACTGCTATTTGGATGAGAAGGCAAAGGGATCACGGAGGTAGAGTTGGACCCAGAGGAGCCCCAGCCCTGGACCGGGGTATCATCATGGGTGCAAAATCACCGTCACCGGCTTCAAACTCTTCATCGAATTGTTCATACCAAACTCCAAGACTTAGAACACCCAAGAAGGAATCTAACTCCACCTCCCAACCTCCAAATTGGAGATCGAGTACTCGTACTAGACCAACACCCCCAGAACAAATTAGAGCCACGCTGGGAAGAGAGTCCCTATCAAGTCCTACGCCGTATAAACCCTGAAGGACCTGTATACGAAATACGACCTGAGAAAGACGGAACACTGCCCACTCGCATTGTGCACCATAATATGTTACGCCAATGTACTTCCGCCGACCCGGTACAACCTGAACCTACTCCTCAGGTCTCTGAACCATTGCCAGTGGTCTGGGACCCGGACGACGAAGAAGACTTCCCCACGATATCCATGGGCTTTCCACTCAATGACAACTCAACTGACCCATTTAGCGTGCCCGAACCAGCTAGCCCACCCCAGAAGACTCCACCCTAGTCGAACTTAGACGCTCCGAGTGGTCAACAGCTGGCAAACCCCCCCGAACGATACGAACAGGACCAGTTTATATGGAAACAAAAACTGACATCTCCGCAGACTAACCCAAGTATACTAAGGCCCTCGCCTGAGGACTGGCGAGCATACAGGATGGGGAATTGTAGGGGGGAAGGCTGACGCAGAGTGTGCGGCCAGAAACAAGGGGACCACCATTTAGGTTCCTAAGGGAACTGTACCCGGGGAACGGAGGAGGAAGGTGGATGGCTGAGAGTGACAGGACAACAAGGGGAGGGGTGAGTATAAAAGGGGCAGGGAGAGCGCAAGGTGGTCAGTTAGCAGAACGGCAGACATGGAGCAAGAGATTGTGGGGGCGTGAGAGAGCCAGAGTGACAAACAGTGACCAGACAGGAGGCCAGCAGCAGAGGGGAGACTTACAGCGGCCTTCAGGTAGGATACACCGAGCTTACCGACAAGAGACTGTCACTTCACTCTGATCCGGAGTGACTACCTTCCCCCAAGGTCATCTGCGGCCGTTGCCACTGTGCTCCAGCCCGTTACAGCCTGTCCGCTGCCTCTCACGGCCGCTGCCGCCCCACTCAAGCCCGCGGCCTGCCCGCTGCCGCCCGCGGATGCTGCTGCTCCGCTTCAGCCCGCGGCTGCGGCCTGTCCATCACCGCCCACGGTTGCCATCACCCCGCTGCAGCCGGAAGTTGGGGCCTTCTTCTCGCTAACAGAGAGACTCTTTGCTCAGCCCCAGGCCAACTGCCACTCCCGGTAACTGTGACACACCCCTGCTTGGGGACTGGAGTCTCCCTGAACCCGCTAACGAGCGGAGCCCCAATGCCTTCCCAAGGGGTTACCTCATCAAAGGACTCACCCAGGGCCTGTTGCCTGTTATGCCCCTGCTCCTCCTGGGCATTAGAGCCCCTGGAGACTATGCCACATTTCAACGGACTCACCCAGAGCCGGTTGTGCCCCTACTCCTCCTGGGCGTTGGAGCGCCCGAAGACTACACCATATCTTCAGCAGCTGGGCCCAGAGGCTGCAACGCCAAACCAGCTCCAACAGAGACGCCGAGGGACGTCAGGACGGATAAGTGACACTATAGGAAATAAGGACCCATAGTCGGCCATATCATGGCCCTATAATAACCGGCCTTTGCCGGGTTAGTCGTGTTCTCTTTAAATAGTGTTTGGTTGTACTGAGTCCCTGCGAGGACAGTTGCTGTTACTTTGTTTTGGTTGCTTAGGATAGCCCTAGTGGCTTCAATTTATAAAAGTTACTTCCCAAAGTACAACTCAGTCTCGAGTCTCGTCTCTGCATCCTGCGTACCTGCTATAACCTACAGTCTCAGAGGCTTTCCGTAGCTGGATGACCCAGGGGTTGTCATGACAACCCCGGGTTATCATGGCTGAGACCGCGCCCCGCGATTACATCATGGGGATGCTGATCTGAGGCAAGTGTGGGATTGTACTTTTTGTTTATAATTTCACCGCACTTGGAATTCTTTTCAGATTTTCCAGTACATGATATAGTAAAACCAATGGTGTTGTTCAAAAATAAAACCTGTCCCACGAAAAACAAAGCTCTCATATATCCATTTTAAAAAAAAAAAAGCTATGGCTCTGGAAAGAAGGGGAGCTAATAACAAAAATGCTGAAAGAAAATACCTCCAGGGGTGGTTAAGGGGTTAATGGATGCAGACATGCCACTTTTGCACAACATTGTAAATGTGTGAAGCTTTTCATTATCAGCTTTTCACATCTGCCAAATTTCCCTCAGTCACCACTTTTACAGAGGTATGTATTAGGAAGCACTGCGAATGGCCCACTGAGAGTGAGTACAGTAGATCTACAGGTTAAATTACCGAAGGATATTTATATAGACAAATTGTATATTTTTGAAAGGTTTTACATAATCCACTTTCCCAGTAGAGGTTTATTTACAGTAGAATATATAGAAGTCTCCGCAGGGATGATCTGGGAAGAATACAATGAACCATTTACAGCAAATGTAGCGGAAAGGCTGAAATTTAATTACCTTTTTATGTCTAGTTTCACATTATTTGCTTTTTTGAGAATGTTGATGTAAAGATTGGTAAGGTTTAGAAACCTTAGAAAGCAAAGTATTTTCGGATTGGTCTCACTAAGGGCTCATTCACACGTAAGTCATTTTTCCTAAATGCAAAAAAACAAATGATCCAAGTTTCATCCATGTTTCAAAGTATCATCAGAGTTTAGTCAGAGTCACTTATTACCATCATAGTTTAGTCAGAGTTCATCAGTTTTTCTGGGACAAAAGAAAAAACTAATGGAGGTTTCTCAAGCTGATCATATCAAACAGTCAGTGAAAAATGGGCAACACATGGATAAGTACTGGCTGATTTTTTTCATGGATCCATAGACTTATATTGGTGATCTTGATCTGACACTTGGATCAGTATCGGACCAGCCTCTGTGCTTTTGTGTGGATCACTTAAGCTGGAGTCACACATAGCGACTCACCAGCGATCCCGACAACGATATCAACGTGTCAGGGTCCCTAGTAAGTCGCTATGTGATCGCTGGTGAGCTGTCAAACAGACAGCTTCACCAGCGATCAGCACAGCGACGCCGAGCGCCCGGCGTCGCTGTGTACGTTAGTTACCAGCGCGCTGATGCTGGGAGCTGGTAACTAAGGTACACATTGGGCATCTAAGGGACGTGAGTCCCTTAGATACCCGATGTGTACCTTAGTTACCAGCTCCCTGCATCAGCGCGCTGGTAACTAACGTACACATCGGGTATCTAAGGGATGCACGTCCCTTAGATACCCGATGTGTATGTTAGTTACCAGCTGATCGCTGGTCTCCCGCCTGTCACACGCAGCGATGCGTACTGGCCAGCGGGAGACCAGTGACCAAAAAAATATCCAGGGCTTTCCTACAGCGATCAGCGATACCGGCAGGGGGGCCGGTCGCTGATCGCTGTCACACACAGCGATCTCGCTGGTGAGATCGCTGTTGTGTCACAAAACTTGTGACTCAGCAGCGATCTCGCTAGCGAGATCGCTATGTGTGACGGGGCCTTTAGTCCAAGGAAAAAACTGGACATATGAAGTACTCTATGGATTATCATAGTCCTGAGTGCTATCCGTGAAAAACACGTAAAGCACTTGTATTAAAAAAATTATGTCCGAATGAGCCCTAATGAAAGTGCCGATAAACATTTTGTAGTAATCATCCACTAGGAATTTCTAAATATATTTACAGGGAATCTGTCACACCATTTTTGCCTTCGAGTCCAAGAGTAGCATAATGTAGTGGCAGAGACCCTGATTCCTGCATTGTGTCCAGGGCTACCACTAGGAATTTTGGTGCCCCATATTGGCAAAATTTTAAGGGACCCCTTGAGACTCCACCCAGACTCCACCCCAGCCCTGCCTCCATCCCTCGATCTTTCCACAGCCCCACTGCTCTTTCTTGGAAAAACTCCACTTCTCAACAATCACATATTAACAGTTCCCATCACCAGATCACACATGTAGCCAGCTGCTTTTATTTTGGACAAAAGATTTTGTAAGCCACCACCACGACATGGTGGTCTCGTTTGGCCGAGCTCTACTCCATCCTATTAATCATTTGTTAAAATATCCAATATAATTTAGGAATATTTTTATTTATTTTTCAATTTTTAAAATGACCAATAATGTCACATACAAGGGACAAATACCAACGCACCATGACCAGATCACATATTACCACCACTTAGTGACCAAATAATAGCACATACATTATACACAGGAGATCTGTACTTAGCATGCAATGTCTGTGTACAGGTAATACAGTCAATACTGGTGACTTTATACACAGGAGCTCGGTATACAATGTATAGTGCACAGATAATACAGTGACCACTGCTGACATTGTACGCAGGAGCTCTGTATATAACATACAGTGTATAGTGTCAGTGTACATGTAACACACTGACTCTCTAGTTGAAGTCCTTCATCTTTGCTTTTCATCTTCATCCAGCCAGGACTCGTCTCTGCAGGATATAACACAGTTAGCTAGAGCACCGCTTGCAGAATACATTACTTATTTTTTTCCCAACTTCTAAACTACACCAGATGAAGAGAAAAGGTGACATAGTGTCGCTCTGCACAGTAACAGAACTGCCTTCCCTTTTTAAAACAGTATTCTCAAAAAATAAAATAAATACATCACTGCAGTAATAATATCCCTTAATTAGCTTTTATGGTATTATTATCCCCCATCCTGGCCCCAGTGTGTCTCATTCCTGGCTCCATCCATATGTTCTCCCTTCCGGGTCCTATATGTTCTCCCATTCTGCCCTCATGAGTATCTATTCTGCCCCATGTGATGTCCCATCCTGCCCCATCTGTTCCGTGATCCTGCCCCATATGTCCTGTGATCCTGCCCCATCTGTCCCATGATCTTGCCCCATCTGTCCCGTGATCCTGCCCCATCTGTCTTCATTGTATCCATCCTGCCCCATGATCCTGCCCATCTGTCTCCATTCTGCTCCATGACCAGCCACATCTGTCTCCATCCTGCCCCATGATCCTGGCCCATCTGTCTCCATCCTGCCCCATTATCCTGCCCCATTGGTCTCCATCGTGCTCCATGATCCTGCTCTATCTGTCTCAATCCTGCCCCCTGTGTCTCCATTCTGCCCCATGTCTCCATTCTGCACCATTTCTCCATTTTGCCCCGGCCAGTCACCAATCACTTCACTTCAGTGAGTCAGCAGGCAAAAAAGATTAGTTGAGCGTTATTCAATTGACCATTTTGTCATAATCCACTGGAATACTGAACTCTTGTGACAAATGGAATATATAATAGTAAATTCAGCAGGCCCAGAGCACAAATGACTCCTTACTAGAATTGAGAGAAACGGGTCAGCCAAATTCAGAATCCGCCGACTTTTGCTAAAGTCAGGTTTCGCCTATCGAAACCTGACCATAGCGTGAGGTCGGCCATGAGGTCGCCGACTTGAGCGCCAAAGTCGTGTCTCCCACAATCCTTCCAGCGCATTTTTTCAGCCAATCATGAATGACGCACACTGTGGGCAACGCAAAAACGTCGGCAGCGGCCCCCACCATGTTAGAGAAGGGCATGCAAGTGATTGGCTGGCTTTGTGTGGCGTCACAGTGCCTATAAAAGGCCGTGACCACCGACCGCCATCTTACTTCTGCCAATCTTAGCATAGGGAGAGGTTGCTGCTGATCGTTCTCATTAGGGAAAGTGTTTAGGCAGAAAAAAAGAAAAAAAAATTGCTTGTGTTGATAGCGAATGTCACTGTAAATCACAACTGTATAGTGTGCAGTGACAGGGGAGGATATATTTGTGTGCAGCAGCTCTGTTGGTTATTAGGCTGCCTTATAAGGCTCCCTGAAAGCTGCATTGCTGTTTGCACACTGCTGTGCAGAGTGCTTTTTTAAAAGCAAAAATATTTTTATTGCTTTTTTCTGCAGTTACCAATCCTTCATTTTTTCACACTTTTTTGTGCAGCAGCTCTGTTGGTGATTAGGCTGCCTTATAGGCTCCGATAGCTGCATTGTTGTTTGCACACTGCTGTGCAGACTGCTTTTTTAAAAGCAAAAATCCTTTAATTCCTTTTTCTGCACAGTAGATACTGAGCGTACATTTTTTCACACACTGTATAGAGGTGTACGCTCCTCACACACTACTGTGTACCGGCTGGTATCACGGTCAAATACATGCTATATGTATGTGACTCCATAAAAAAATACATGGAGATTAACATTTTTCCATACATACACCGTATAGAGGTGTCTGATTATCAAACAGTATCGGATATCTGGTGTTCTTATTACTGTCACATCTACACAGAGTCAGCGTGTGTGTGACACTCCATAAATACATATACGGACATTTCCATTTCTTTATACACCGTATTGAGCAGTCCGATTGTCAAACAGTATCGGATATCTGGTGTTCTTATTACTGTCACATCTACACAGAGTCAGCGCGTGTGTGACACTCCATAAATACATATACGGACATTCCATTTATTTATACACCGTATTGAGCAGTCCGATTGTCAAACAGTATCGGATATCTGGTGTTCTTATTACTGACACATCTACACAGGGTCAGCGTGTGTGTGTGACACTCCATAAATACATATACGGAGATTGACAGTTTCACCAACAACGTATACAGCTGTACACCTCTGATACAGTACCGTATATCTGCTTGTTGGTTTACGGTGAAATACATACTGGGTGAGTGTCTGTGACTCACAAACTATATACGGAGATTTCACTTCTTACATACACCTTACACAGCTGTACGCTACTCATATAGTACCATTTCTCTGCTGGTATTTTTGGCACATTTTCCCAAACATGAGGAAGTCTGGTGGAAGAGGCCGTGGACGTGGGCGGGGGGGACACAGCTGGTACTGATGGTGGTGTTGGTGGTGGTGCATCGGCTGGTTCTGGCAAAAGCACAATAGCAGCTAAGGCAGGAGGTGTTGAGCCTGCGTCATCGTCTGGCACAAGAAGGCCTTAAAGGTTCCCTTTTCTGGGAGTAGGTAAACTGCTTTTAAAGACGGAGCATCAGGAACTGGTTTTGCCTTACATTGCTGAAAAAGCCTCCTGGTCTATCGCCTCCTTTTCTGAAGTTTAAAAAATGCAAGCACTGAGTCGTCAGTGCAGACTTCTGGTCAGGAACCACCCCTTTCCTTGTCTCCTTCACCCCCACTAAAAGTGAGGGAAGCGGCAGCCCACACTTCAGATTACTCCATGGAGCTCTTTTCACAGGCCATACCTGTGTTATCAAGTGAAATTCTGAATTCCCCAGTCCAACATGAATCGGAGATGGAGTGCACTGATGCTCAGCCACTGCTATATGATTCTGCTGGTACATTGACCCACAGCACTACATTCCCCTCACACTCTAGAGAGCCATAATGTGACACTGATGAAACTCAGGTGCCCCTTCCCGCATTCTATACCACCTTACATGGTGACACAGAGGAAGGTGCAGATGAAAGTGCTGGTTCCCTGAGCAGGTGGGCGGGTCCTACTCATGGGCGAAGGCAGTGGCACAGGGCACCTCATAGTATGCAAAAGTGTCTTTGCCGGTGGGGGGGCCCACTCGCTGTCAGACATACTGTCGTACTATGAGGGGCCCTGTGCCAGTGCCGTCGCCCACGAGTGGGCCCCCCATGCTTGCTCAGGGCCACAGCACATGCAATACTTACCTATCCCTGTTCCATCGCCATGACGTCTTCCGCCTTTCCTGACAGTGACATTCAGGTCACAGAGCACGATGACATCACGTCTGTATGCCCTCTGCCAAAACAGTACAAGGGCAGAGAGCATTAAAATGGCAATGCTGAGGAGTCCAGAGTAGAGCAGTGCCCAGCGAGGAGAGGTATTTAATTTTTTTAAATGTTGGGAGCATTTTTTGGGGAGCAATATACACTGGAGAATGATATATGGGGCCCATTATACACTGGGGCATCATCCATTTGGCCCATGATACACTGGAGCATTCCAAATGGGGGACATCAGACACTGGAGCAGCAGTTACGGAGCACATTATACACTGGAGCATTAGAAATGGGGCCCATTATATATTGAGCATTATTTGGGACCATAACACACTGGAGCATCGTCCATGGGGACCAACATATACTGTAACATTATGTGGAGCACATCATATGCTGTATGGAACATTATATGGGACCAATTATTCTGTATGGAGAAATATATGGGGCTCATTATTTTGTATGGCGCACTAGGTGGTGGCCATAATACTGTATGGAGTAATATACTGTCCGGTTTTTGAGCTATTGTAGAATTTAAAATAGATATCAGTCATGTCATGTAAGCAGTGAAGTATTTTTCATTGTACTATACCTATATTTCTGTGCCGTATCGGAGCATTATGAATTGTGGTATGTGTTAAAAGGGCGCACTGACATCCTTTGGCCCAGGGCACACGAAAACCTGGCGCCAGCCCTACCCCCCCACAACTTTAGCCAAATAACCCCCAGTTTTCAATGCGTAACTATTATTATAAAGTAAATTAAGGTTACCAAGCTTAAGTAATAAGAATTGATGTCGTTGGCATTGAAATGGGCACTGTAGGTGTGTTTACTGTCCTCCAATCCCTGCCGACTTTGCTTCCCCATTGACTTGCATTGGGTTTCGTGTTTCATTCGGACCCTGACTTTCCCTATAGTCGGCCGATTTTGTTGGACCCAACTTTTTAGAAAGTCGGGTTTCATGAAACCCGACTCGACCCGAAAAAAGGAAAAGTCGCTCATCTCTACTCCATACAAACCTAATTTTTAGGCTGATGAATGCTTCAGAATGAGGACATAATGAAGCCTACCCCATGAGAAGGCAAAGGTCAACTAAATATTCCCCTTCAGTAAGAAAAAATACGGTAAATTATGTGTCAATATAACTCTATCCAAATGTATCAGGAGCAGCTGGGAGGCAACTTACTCATCAATCTCGACCACTACCTACTTTGCTGAATTTATGAACCTTATAAAGAATTAAAAAAATACTGAACTAAGCTTTCTTGTCAATATTATTGTTCATTGAGCAACCCAAGGGGACTGACAAGTGAAGTATCATCCAATACTTCCCTTGCTCAACTTTTTGCATCAGAGATAGGCTCCATCCTGCGCCCATGTCTCCTATCCTGCCCCTGTGTCGCAAATCCTGCCCCCGTGTCTCAAATCATGCCCCCATGTCTTCCATCCTGCCCCATGTCTCCAATCCTGCTCCCGTGCAGCTTTCAATAAAATAAACCTTTCTCCTTACCTGGCCACACTCCTGCGGGGATGCTCCCTAGTTCAAGCACGCACACGCCGGCTAATGACAATGAGGTCATATGACGGTGATGTGCACGCTGACATCAGCTGCCAGCCTCCAATTGACTGGCGGCTTTTATTGTCATGGGGGCCATAGAGTTTAACTGACGCAGGTTCAGTTACTGCACCCGCAGAATCCTGCCGCTGGGGCCCGATGAGCAGAAGAGATGAGGTCCAATGTGGGCCCCTTCTTTTAATCCTGCCCCATAAGCCAGTCAGGGCAGTAATGCCCTGATGGTGGCCCTGATTGTATCACTTACAGGGCAGCTTAGTATACTCATGATAAAATCACTGTTTATAAGCAATAGATCATCACTAGAGGACTTGTAAACCTCCTGACAGGTAGTCCTCCTTAATCATAAGCTCTGTATAACCCCACCACTGATTGTCAGATTTATGCCTATGCCCAGTGTACACAGAAAGCTGCCAATCAGTGGTGTGGGTGGGGTGATACAGAGGTCAGCATTCAGAGAACCATTGGTAGAATTATGGTTCCTGCTATTTCTTTTCGTAACTTCCACCAGCAACCTTAACCCATATTTTTAGAGAGCTAAGAAGAATACTTGCTAGACAGCATTTGTTTCTATGGCATAGAATATACAGTTTTGCTCAAAAGTATACATACCACGGCAGAATTTTTGCTTTCTTGGCCTTTTTTCAGAAAATATGAATGATAACACCAAAACTTTTTCTCCACTCATGGTTAGTGGTTGGGTGAAGCCATTTATTGTCAAACTACTATATTTTCTCTTTTTAAATCAAAATGACAACCCAAAGCATCCAAATGATCCTGATCCAAAGTTCACATACCCCATTTCTTAATATTTTGTATTGCCCCCTCCAACATCAATGACAACTTGAAGTCTTTTGTGATAGTTGTGGATGAGGTTCTTTATTTTCTCAGATGGTAATGCTTCCCACTATTCTTAGCAAAAAGCCTCCAGTTCCTGCAAATTCCTGGGCTTTCTAGCATGAACTGCATGCTTGATATCTCCCCAGAGTGGCTCAATGATATTGACGTCAGGAGACTGAGATGGCCACTCCAGAACCTTTACTTTGTTCTGCTGTAACCAATGACAGGTTGCCTTGGCCTTGTGTTTTGGATCATTGTCATGTTGAAATGCAAAAGTACATCCCATGCGCAGTTTCAGGGCTGAATGATTGCAAATTTGCCTCCAGTATTTGCTGATAACATGCTGTATTCATCTTTCCTTCAACTTTGACCAAGTTTCCTGTGCCTTTGTAGCTCACACATCCCCAAAACATCAGCAATCCACCTCCGTGCTTTACAGTAGTCATTATAGGCCTTTTTGACCTCTTTCCAAATGTAACATTTATCGTTGTGGCCAAAAAGTTCAATTTTGGTCTCAACACTTCAAATTACCTTGTTCCAGAAGTTTTGAGGCTTGCCTCTGTACTGTTTTGCATATTGTAGATGAGCTACTTTGTGGCATTTGCGCAGTAATGGCTTTCCTCTGGTGACTCAACCATGCAGCCCATTTTTCTTTAAGTGTCTCTTTATTGTGCATCTTGAAACAGCCACACCGCTAGTTTTCAGAGAGTCCAGTATTTCAGCTGATGTTATTTGTGGGTTTTTCTTTGCATCCCAAACAATTTTCCTAACAGTTGTGGTCAAAAATTTTGCTGGTCTACCTGACTGTGATTTTGTTTTTGCAGAGCCCCTGATTTTCCATTTTTTAATCACAGTTTGAACACTGCTGACTGGCATTATCAATACCTTGGATATCTTTTTGTATACCTTTCCTGTTTTGTACAGTTCAACTACCTTTTCCCGTAGTTCCGTTGACAATTCTTTTGCTTTCCCCATGACTCACAATCAAGAAATGTCAGTGGCTGGATGAAGGATGCAAGAGTCTGTCTGGATCCCAGAAACTCACTCAGCTTTTATGCACACCCACTGATTACATGCAAATGGGCGAGGATGTTACCTTTAGTAGCCATTCAAACTCATTTGTATCAACTTCTGTGCATGTTATCAGGCCAAAATCACCAGGGTATGTGAACTTTTAATCAGGGTCATTTGGATATTTGAGGTTGTCTTTATGATTTAAAAAGAGAAAATACAGTTGTTTGACGATAAATGTCTTCACCCAACCACTAACCATGAGTGGAAAAAAAAAAGCTTTGGTGTTATCATTCATATTCTCTGAAAAAAAGGCCAAGAAAGCAACAATTCTCCTGGGGTATTTAAACTTCTGAGCACAACTGTATAACTAAACCATATAGAAGGGGTAAAATAAAGTATGGATTAGAGAAGTACAATAGATGCTGCTGTTCAATACTAGAAGAAAAAAATCTAACATGGACTTCTGCAGTATGTTTTAATTTATTTCAATAATAGAGGAATTTTACTATTTTGAAATGGTGGAACTGGTTTTTCTGTGGAACTACATTCCGAGAACTAGCAGATCTGCAGCACATAAAACAGTGATTTCTCAAAACTAGCAAGCAGCTCTGTTTATCGGTGAAAGTAGAGCTCGAGAGTTTACTCTATGACAAAAGTATTAAATGTGTTTCAACACCTATTCCTTTTGGGAGGCTTTCTACAAGATTTTGGAGTGTGTCTAGTTCATGATCTCCATTCTAATTCATCAGACAGACGTTCTACGGGGTTAAGGTCCGGGCTCTGTGAGGGCAGTCATGGTCTCTCACACTAAACTCATCAAACCATGCCTTTATGAACCTTACTTTGAGGACTATAGAACAGTTATGCTGGAACAGAAAAGTTTGGAAGTATTCAACTGTCCAAAATGCGGAATCACTAGAAAACAACCACAATCAGATTGCCAGATAGAAATACATAATTCGCCACCTTAGAGAACATATTACCACTGCTCCAGTGCTGGTGTTATGTACACCACTTTGTCTGACACTTGCAGTAAGCTTGGTGATGTAAAACTATTAATATGTGCATACAGGTTACAGACAGCTGAAAAACAGTCCTCAAGGTGTATCTCATATCAGCTGTGTTGTTGCTGAGAAATCATCATTCATCACTTTATATAAGTGACCTCCTCCAGCTTGTTTTAAATTTAAGGGGGGTATTACAATGAGGATGAGGTACCGCAAGCCCTGGAGCCTGGAAGAAATCATTAACATGAAGAAAGAATATAACATTTCTCAGCCACAACAAGACCATTCTGCTGCTGTAATACTGTAATTTCCTCCGGGATCAATAAAGTTTATCTAATCTAATCTAATCTAATTAATAAGAGGCATACAGATAAGACTAGTGTAACATTTCTATTACCTGTATGCTCATATTAATAGGTCATGTACATCCCAGCAGGTGACAGATTCCCTCTGATAGGGTTTTAATGGACAGAGCAAACTGGCCTTCACCCTTTAAACTTGTTCATGCATCTGGAATTATGTAAAATCCCCTCCACAGACAAGTAAGCCGAGTCAAAACCATAGAAGGTGGAAACAAAATCAGAATGATGAGGTAAAGGAAAAAGGTCAGAAAATCATAGGTCAGCAAAGGAATAACAAACAAGATAAGGACCGAATCATGCTCAGCTGTAAACCTATAACTAGCCATGAGAAGCAAGGATTATATACTATGAGTCCCACATAAGGCTCACATGAGGGAGATAATGAGAATAAGAGTAAATAAACCTGTTATACAGAACAGAAAGAAGTCTATGTGCTTATTGTCTGCCCTGCTTCCTTTGTCTTGTAAGGAAGCATGCAGACTACTCCTGACTTCATAAAGAGAATACAGTGCTAAACTGAAAATCCAGAGTCCCATGCTAAATTAACATAGAACTATGATAAGGACCAAAACTAGCTCAATTAGCTGAAGTACTAATTGAAAACTTCTATGTAAGGCCTGAACATTTTCTTTTCTTTTTGGGACACATTTAGAATAACAAGAAATCAGCTTTAACATCAAACAAGAGGGAGCAATGAATATTCCTTATGCTCTTATTGCTGCCTCTAGTTATAAAACCATGAAATTACTGATGGACTTTCACTTTGATCTGTAGAAATCATCAAGACCTGGCTAAACCTTCTTAAGGGAACCAGGTGTGGTGGTAAGAGCACTGAGGTTCTACCATACAAGGTTCACTTACAGAAATTTTGGCTGGTGGTCTACTTAGGAATACACGTGAATGTGATTGAGGTTGTAGTGGAACGGCAGCTTTAGCACGTACTGAAATATGATATGCTGAATCCTTTGGGAAGAACAGATTGCATGAAAGTCTTCATTGTTGTTGATGTCTCCTTGGAGAATGCCATACATTAGATGTATACTTCAGAATACTTGTATTAAATACTGAATCTAATATTTACTGGATGTCCCATCTGACTTCTAAAACATGGCCAACTATTGCTGTAAAGAATACTATGTGCTACATGATAGCCTATTTGAGTTTGAGGTGTTTTCATGCCTAATTGTTGTCCTCAAAGCAAATTCATATGGCACGAACTATGGATTCCTCTACTGTCATGGGAGCACAATGATATTTTATGTCACGTATGTGTAGGTTAGTGTCAGACTGGGTAGTGTAGGGCCACCAGTATTATTCATCCCATGTGACTTCTCTTTAACTAAATACAAATTTTATTATCTTGTATGTAAATTTCCACCCAATATGTTTTCTATCTATTTTAATGGAAAGTAATTAAATAATAGGAATGGAACAATGGAAAATATTGAATTTTTCAAATATATTCTTCATGGCTTCACAATTTTGCAATTTAACAGCAGTATTACCTGTAAAATTGCATGTCAATTCACATTCGATTTAAAATTTTACAGATATTTGTGATAAAAGTGTCAGAAGACAACAAATGCATTCAAAATCCGCACTATGTAGCTTGGCACTTGCCTTGGACTAGCAGTACTTTTATTTCTATGAACTGGGGATATACGCTCACATAGAGGCAAGCTCCAGACAACTGTAGGCCTGAAGCATCATCATAAAGCTGCAAATGATTGGTGGGGAAGAGGCTCCTGCAGCAATCTGGAGATGGCGGGGCCTGATGAGGGAAGGTAGATACTGGGTAGTCTGACACTGCTCTTTTATGTAATCTCAGTTTATATAATAATAAATTGGCCAGTTTGTTATACTGCCTCCTTGTGTACCTGATGTATGTGGTCTTGGTGGTCAGTGGTTTATTCTTCATCAACTTGTTTTCCTCATCTGACTTTGTGTGTCTGCTGTCTCTGCTGAGATGTTGTTAGCTACCTTTGTATATAGTCAAAGAACACAGTGTACTGTTTCAAGCATTAATCATTTAGAGGCCCCACACAGCACTTCATCTTTTTCCCTGTGGGACAGTCCAAACCTGGTGTAGGTGTCACTGCTATAACCATGTACTAAAGCAAAAACAATTTATTCTGAAATATTAGTTTACCGCCCCTGAAAGCACCAGCCAATGATAATATACCCATGGTCACAGACAGCCTTTTTCCCTAATGGCAAGATGTCATTTGAACCATGTGGCCCACATATTTAATCATATTGTGTTTCAGGAGAAGCATGAGGTCATCAACTTATCATCATACTTTGTTTAGGCCAATGTGGAGGCAACATACTGGGTTGAGACCAATGCGGGGACGCTATATTCTGCTGGGGTCATGTGGGGCAATCATACTGGTTAAGGGGTACTGTGAGGGCAAATTTTGTGAAGGCATTAACTATGGGAGTATCATACTATGTGGGGTGAGCATTTCTTAGGGCATCATACTATATTGGGATCATGAAATGGGCATCATAGAGTTGAGAGCATCAATGAACTTCAGTAAGTGTGGTACAGTAAAGGATGTTTTACTGGATGGGAGATATATTTCTCCCAGCAGGTTAATGTTTGGCCAGGTTTTTCCCTAAAGACAGGACCTGCGATGATGTCATGGTCATGTGATCAGCCCATGTGAAGTTTACCTCACTTGTAGGAGGGGTTATGGGCTATGTAATGGAGGTTGGTGTTTGGCACATGGTGAGTGTGTGTCTCAGAGTTACAGGAACTTGGCTGGACTTAGCCTGAACTTGTATAGAGGATCCCCGTGCTGCAGGACTATAGCAGCCAGACTCTCAACAACCCTGGGAATAGCACCTGGCGGATGCCGCGGACCTGGCAGCCACTTAGTTAAGCCCGTCATGTGCAAGGGGTGAGTCTGGGCCCAGTGGTTCTCCAAGCTGGAGTATATTTATGTTTTTCCTTACTTTCAGTTAATCTGCTGTTTGCATACGTGACATTAAACCACTGAAATTGGACTTTAAGCCTGTGTGCTGCCTCGCTACTGCAGCCCTGTTATTACCTACCAGAGCGAATCCCTACAATTGGTGGACTGAATGCGGGCAAACGCGGGTGAGGCCAGACTGTTTTTCTTATTTTTGATTTGTACCCCAGCCTATGTCCTGGGTGAAACAAGTAGCACAGACCCAGGAGGGGAACTTTCCAGAAATGGAGGCCACGGTAAAAACGCTCATAGATGCCATGCGACAGCAGCAGGCTATGCAGCAGCAGGCTACGCAGCAGCAGCAGGAGGCCATGTGGCAACAGCAGCAGGAGGCCAAGCGACAGCAGACTATGCAACAGCAGGCTATGCAGCAGCAGCAAGAAACCAATCAGCTGTTGATACAGCATATCATGACAGCAAATACAAAAGGAACTAACCGGGGAATCCATGATGTCCAGAAAGCGGTTCATACAGCGGTTCACAAAATGGAGAAGTAGGACGATGTGGAGCCGTACCTGGAGATGTTTGAAGGAGTCGCTGAGAGAGAGAAGCTACCCTGGGAGCAGTGGGAAGAAATCATCTCTCCGTTTCTGGCCCCAGGACCTTTGAAAGCATATCAGGACCTACCTACGGAGCAAAGGGCGGACTACACAGACGTCAAGGGTGAGATACTGGCATGTCTTGGGGTAAATGTGTTAGTTCAGGCCCAGCAGGTACACCAGTGGGAGTTTACCACCTCCAAGCCGGCTCGGTCTCAGTATTATGACCTGATGCACCTGTTACGAAAGTAGTTGCAGCCTGAGCTGTTGTCCCCCACGGCCATGCTGGACCGCATAGTGACTGATAAGTTTTGGAGGGCTTTGCCCCCCTCCCTCCAGACATGGGTCAGACAGGCATCCCCTACTAATGCCATGCAGATGATAGACCTCATAGAAAGTTATGGGGCTACCAAACAGCTACAGGAAGGGACTACCCGGAAGGTAACAGGAAGGTTCCCTAAGTCTCCACCCCTGGTTCGGTGAGCGGAGCCCAGGAAGGCCGCTCAGGACTTATCTGAGGAAGTAAGGAGCCCCAAAATCTGCTGCCAGTGCCAGGAACCAGGTCATATGAGAGCTGATTGCCCCCCACCTGGCTGAGCCCATGGACACAAACTTTGGGTACCGCCAGTCTCACTATGCCGAACCGATGTGTGCAATGGGCACCCCGAAAGGTCCCAATATGGAACATTTGTGTCGGGTTGAAGTGGAAGGCACCCCGGCTGTGGCCCTATTGGGCTAAGGGAGTCTTGTAACCCTGATATGAGCCAGCTGGATACAAGCAGCGAGTATACGGGTCGGAAAACAGGGGTGTTGTGTATACATGGTGACTTAAAAGACCATC
The DNA here is from genome assembly GCF_039654945.1 of Dendrobates tinctorius. Lineage (NCBI taxonomy): Eukaryota > Metazoa > Chordata > Amphibia > Anura > Dendrobatidae > Dendrobates > Dendrobates tinctorius. The sequence goes on along the minus strand of NW_027361728.1, from coordinate 73,378,984 downwards.
CCACCTCACTAGTGGTGATAAAAATGCCAGCGGGAAGGCAGTGCCACGAGGTGGGGGTTGTGACTAATCTGCATTATGAAGTGATAATTGGAAGAGACTTTCCTTTATTTTCTGTGCTGTGGCCATCTGTTGTCCCACTTACGGAGCAACTGCCGGCACCATAGGCAACCAGGTTACATTCTCCAGAAGTAGGGCATGAACCTGGTGGCCCAGAGGAAGAAGTGCCGGTGGTAGGGGTAACCTTCCCTTCGGTGCAGGATGGGAAGAATTCTCCCATAGAAGTATTGGCTGGAGAGGTGGAAGACTTACTGCCAGGACCAGAGTTGTCAGACTTGAATGTAGCAGGTGACAATTTTGGTACAGCACAACTCCGAGACCCTACTTTGGCCCAGGCCAGAGAAAATGTACTGTTTGTTAATGGGGAACCCCAACAACCTGGGGCAGCTACAGTGTTGCCACTCTTTGAGCTGAACCAAGATTTGTTGCACTGAGTGGAGAAAATACGTGGGGAAATGATAAAACAGTTACTGGTACCTCAGGCATATCGTAGGCTGGTAATGGATTTAGCACGTGCGCATGTACTTGGGGGGCATTTGGGCCAAAAGAAAACCCTAGACCGAATTCTGCAGCGGTTCTACTGGCTAGGGGTCCATGAAGAAGTTAAATGGTACTGTAATTCCTGTCCAGTGTGCAAGGTAACCAGTCACCAGCCTCACTTTCGGAGTCCCTTGGTGCCTTTACCAATCATAGAGGTACCCTTCGAGAGTGGCAATGGATCTGGTCGGGCCTCTCAATAAGTCATCAAATGGATACCAACACATCTTGGTAATTCTAGATTATGCTACTCGATATCCTGAGGCCATTCCTCTGCGCCACACATCAGCTAAGATTAGAGCAAAGGAACTCGTGGGTATGTTTTCGCGGGTGGGAACTCCTCAAGAAATTTTAACAAACCAGGGAACCCCCTTTATGTCAAAAATTATGAAGGAACTCTGCCGTTTGCTAAATGTTAAACATCCCTAAGTATGACAGTACCTTAAGCTAATGCTTTAACTTTTGATTGAGTGTATGTGGACATTTTAAAGCATTGGGTAAACATTTTTTTGGAGGTTTTTTTTTTTTTTTAGAGAAAATCCTTTATTCAGAAAAATGAGACATTTTTAGGTTTTTTCTTTTTGTTCATAGCTGACATTACAGTTTACTAAGTATATTTTAAATGAATGCCGATTCAGCGATCTATGTAACTAGCAAGCAAAGTTATAAAGTGAAGTCTGATTTTAAGGTTAATACATGAAAATTTATTTAAACTTACAGCAACATTTTATTGATGCAAGTAATTGAGTGGTAAATGACTATTTTACCAACAAACTACATCAAAAACTCCAGGAAATATAAATGCGGAAAAAAACTATGAAGTTGCCAAAGCTAATATTTATAGTACAGCTACAGGATTCACAATAATATAAAATGCAGGATATTAAAAATAAAAATTGAAAAGAAAGACATTTTCATGTTTTCAAATAATTTTATTGTTTTTTTGGAAATAAACAGGGTAGGGAAAGGAAGGTAGGAAGGGAGGGAAGGGAGTGGGGGAATAAACAACCTTGTACAGGTACGGAAAAAAAATTAAAAACTAGAGAACCCACAAACAGGCATAGAATAACATATATCGAATAACAACATAAAAGAAAAAAAAAAAATCGACAATCCTTATTATGGGGTAACATTCTTGGAAGGAGATACAGCTCCCAGTACGAAAGCGCCCAGGTTTAAACTTCAAAATATAGTGCCTCTTGTTAAGTCTAGTTGATATGAAATTTGTTGTTCCAGGTCTTCCATTTTTTGAGTATTTGTGAATGTGATTGTTGTTGATCGCAAATCTGCGTTCTAAATCGCTGTTTTGGCCTATCTTGTCAAGTATGTCTGAAAACTTGGGAACCTCTGCTTTAAAAGAAAGACATTTTCAAAGCCATGAAATGTTAAACCAAAAATTATAATATAACATGAAATTTTTACTTTGTTATAGACACATATCTTACAAGATTTTTGTAAATGAACTATCATGATATTTATAAGAGAGAGGTTGGCGCATCATTGCATTTTTTTCACAATCACATAACTATAAAAGGACATAGCATAAACTCTGGCAAAAATATAATAGCTGAAATTGCTTTCAAATTGAGGATTAGGCCAAAGATATGCCAACTTCATAGGTATCATTTAGATGTTTGTGTTTCATGGACGTGTCCTATCTATGTTTTTCACGGATCACACACACACCCATTATAGTCTATGGGGATGTTCACATGTCTGTGTTTTTTCACAGACCCTGTACCATGTGTCTGTGCAAAACTCACCGAGATACGTCCATTTTTTACCAGCATCAAGGGATAAAAAATACCCATGCAAGACTATGGGCCTGTGAAAACATGGAAAGCACATGAATGGCAAACACTGCTGACACACTGACCAAGCATGATTATTTATGTACCATTGATGTCTGAATGAGGCAGGCACCTCCTAGTAAACCTGTCACATCTAACTCCAAAGAGATCTATTTATTTTACTCATTTATATAGCGCCGTTAATTCCACAGCGCTTTACAGACATTATTGGCCCTGTTCCCTAACAGAACATATTTGGAATGTGGGAGGAAACCAGAGTACCTGTAGGAAACCCATGCAAACACAGGGAGAACATACAAACTGGTTTCATATGTTGTCCTTGGTGGGATTTGAACCCAGGACCCCAGCGCTGCAAGACTGCAATGCTAACCACTGAGCCATCATGCCCCTATTTATTCTAAAACTTCAGTCTTGATGTCTGTCCCTTATTGTGAGAAAGAAAGTACAGAGAGAGAAACAAAGAAAGAACAGAGAGATAAAGAAAGAGGGGAAAGAACAAAGAGTGAAAGAAAGAACAGAGAGATAGAAAAAAGACAACAGAGAGAAAGAAAGGAGAGAAAGAAAGAAAGAAAGAGCAGAGAACGAAAGAAAGAACAGAGAAAGAAAGAGGGGAAAGAAAGAAAAAATAGAGAGAGAAAGAAAGAAACAACAGAGAGAGAAAGAAAGAAAGAAAGAAAGAACAGAGGGAGAACAGAGAGAGAAAGAAATACAGAACAGAGAAAGAACAGAGAGAGAAAGAAAGAGAGGAAAGAAAGAACAGAGAGTGAAAGAAAGAACAGAGAGAGAAAGAGGGGAAAGAAAGAACAGAGAGAGAAAGAAAGACACAAAGAAAGACTGAACAGAGAGAGAGAAAGAAAGAGGGGAAAGAAAAAAATAGCATAGAAAAAAAGAAAGAAGACATAGAAAAAGAAAGAGGGGACAGAAATGGGGGAAGAAAGAACATAGAGAGAAAGAGGGGAAAGAATGAACAGAGAGAGAAAGAAAGAAAGAAAGAGAAAGAAAGAAAGAAAGAAAGAAAAAAGAGAGAGATAGAAATGGCAAATAAAGAAAGAAAGAAAGAAAGAAAGAAAGAGGGGAAAGAAAGAACAGAGAGAGAAAGAAAAAGGGGAAGGAAAGCAAGAATAGAGAGAGAAAGAACAGAGAGAGAAAGCGGGGAAAGAAGGAAAGATAGAATGACAAGAAATTAAGAAGGAAAGAACGAAAGAACAGAGAGAGAAATAAAGGGGAAAGAAAGCAAGAACAGAGAGAGAAACAGGAGAAAGAAAGAACAGAGAGAGAAAGAAAGAAGGGACAGAAAAAAAGAACATAGAGAAAGAAAGAGGGGAAGAAAGAAAGAACAGAGAGAGAGAGAAAGAAAGCAAGAAAGAAAGAGGCGAAGAAAGAACAGAGAGAGAAAGAAAGAAAGAAAGAAAGAAAGAAAGAACAGAGAGAGCGAGAAATAAAGAAAGAGAAAGAAAAAGACAAGAGAGAGAAAGAAAGAAGGGAAAGAAAGAACAGAGAGAGAGAAAGAAAGAACAGAGAGCAAAACAAAGAAATAACAGAGAGAGAGAAATAAAAAACGAAAGATTAGGGAATGAAAGAAAGAACAGGGAGAGATAAATAAAAAAGAAAGATTGGGGAGAGAAAGAAAGAACAGAGAGAGAGAAAGAAAGAAAGGTTAGAGAGGGAAATGATGCAGTGCGGGTTGATGCAGTCCAGGATTCTCTGGTACAGGCATACAAGGATGGCCTCTCTCTCAGGCATAGCACAGGCTCAGCAGGAAAACATCAGAAACCGATCCCAGAAGGACGTCATCACTGGGTGGACCTCAGGGAATTGGCGGAACATCGGGACACGGACAGGGCATCAGGAACATGGACAGGGCATCAGGAACACGGACAGGGCATCAGGAACACGGACAGGGCATCAGGAACATGGACAGGGCATCAGGACACCAGGCAGGACATCAGGACACCAGGCAGGATATCAGGACTCAGATCTCAGATAGAGCATCAGCACACTGGCATCGGACTCCGGACAACTGGCAGCTATCGGCAGGCTCCGGACATCGGGCAGGGAAGCATAGGATCCGGACATCTGGCAAAGGACATCAGGCACAGCATATCTGGAAGAGGTCTTCAGACACCAGACATCAGGCTGTGGTCATCAGGCTCCGGACGAGAGGCCACGGTCATCAGGCTCCAGAGATCTGGCTGCGACCTAGAAAGGAACCCAAGTGGTCTGGTGCAAACCCCGCCGGTTTGGACTGAAACCGGCAGGGAATTGCACCGAACAACCAGCTGAGCACAGAGTAGCAGAAACTCAGCGGATACACCGGACTCCTACTTCCAAGATGAACCCAGGTTAAATCACAGCAAGTCAGGTAACAAAGAGTCACAGTCACTGGGCACAGGGTTCAAGACATGGAGGGACCTCAGGAACATCACACAGAGGACACAGTTCAGACAGGGTCAGGTAAAGGAGCAGATCCAGGAAACAAGACACAACATGGAAGGGCCTGGATATGCAGCCTCCAGGAAGGACGATCTGGGTATTATGCCCCCAGAGCAGGCCAAGATACAAGACACAATTCAGACAGGATCAGGTGCAGGAGCAGATCCAGTATCAAGGATTCTGGAAACAAGACACAACATGGACAGGCCTGGATATGCAGCTTCCAGGAAAGGCAGTCTGGGTATTATGCCCCCAAAGCAGGCGAAGATACAAGACACAGTTCACGCAGGGACAAAGAGCAACAGCTCCCCCAGAACTGATCAGAATCAGAGCAGGAGCTGAACACACAAACTCACATGGCTAGGTTCAGGAACTCAATGCGAAGCTCTGGCCACGCCCCACAAGACAGGGAACTTTTTATATAGCAGCTGCCTCACAGCGATAGGCTGGAGCAGCAATTGTAGCACACATCCATTCCTCATAAAAGCAGGGGAGGTGTGGCCATGTGCCCCCTAAGCAGAGCCAAACAAATATCAGCATTGCAAAGGACACCTGGCAAGCTGCAAGCCTGAACACACGTGGTAAGCCATACACAATACAGAGGACCTATAAACCTATGGATAGCTTTCCACAGCGGCAGCTAGGGATCGCACCAGCGGGTGGTCATGCAGAGCAGTGGAGCCACACACGCATGTACTACGCAGCATAGCAGGGAACTGAGCAGAATCCATAACGGTAACAGACAACAGTGTCCCTGCTAGTTAGGAGGAGAGGAGCAAAGGGTTAATGCAGAGAGATGCAGAGTACCAGAACAGTGCCTGGACTCAAACACAGACACTATTCACTTGAATGGGGGGCCCAAACATGCAGTGTTTGCCACACTGTCATGTGCATGACAGTGCGGCAAACACTGCTTCTGATAGTCGGTGAAATCATTCCGCCGGCCAGAGAGCGCGGTTCCCATGCTGTCAGAAGACAGCGTGAGCGCTCAGCTGTGATTATAAAGTATAATGGAGGTATAAAGTTTACCTCCGGTCACTGTTGTCAGCTGATGGGACTACAGCTCCCATTATCCAACACCTGCTGCCTCTAATAACAGCGAGAACAGGATTGGCAGATGGGAATATTCATCTGCCGTTCCTGCGCTGTGAAAAAATAATTTAAAATAACGACATGGGTTCCCCTGAATTATTGATAACCAGCCAGGTAAAACTCACAGCTGGGGGCTGCAACCCTCAGCAATCAGCTTCAACAAGGCTGGTTATCAATAATAATTAAAAAAACGGTGTAGGGTCCCCACCCCATTTTTGACAACCAGCCTTGCTAAAGCAGACAGCTGGGGGCTGGTATTCTCAGGTTGGTAAGGGGTCATGGACATTGCCCCCCCCGTTTAAAAATAGCAGCCCGCAGTCACCCAGAAACACACATCTACAGTGCCTTGCGAAAGTATTCGGCCCCCTGGAACTTTTCAACCTTTTCCCACATAGCATGCTTCAAACATAAAAGATACCAAATGTAAATTTTTGATGAAGAATCAAAAAAGTGGAACACAATTGTGAAGTTGAACGAAATTTATTTGTTATTTTAAATTTTTGTGGAAATTCAAAAACTGAAAAGTGGGGTGTACAATATTATTCTGCCCCTTTTACTTAATACTTTGTTGCGCCACCTTTTGCTGCCATTACAGCTGCAAGTCGCTTGGAGTATGTCTCTATCAGTTTTGTACATCGAGATACTGAAATTCTTGCCCATTCTTCCTTGGCAAACAGCTCAAGCTCAGTGAGGTTTGATGGAGATCGTTTGTGAACAGCAGTTTTCAGCTCTTTCCACAGATTCTCGATTAGATTCAGGTCTGGATTTTGATTTGGCCATTCTAACACCTGGATACGTTTATTTGTGAACCATTCCATTGTAGATTTTGCTTTATGTTTGGGACCATTGTCTTGTTGGAAGACAAATCTCTGTCCCAGTCTCAGGTCTTTTGCAGACTCCAAAAGGTTTTCTTCAAGAATGGTCCTGTATTTGGCTCCATCCATCTTCCCATCAATTTTAACCATCTTCCCTGTCCCTGCTGAAGAAAAGCAGGCCCAAACCATGATGTTGCCACTGTCACGGTCACGCGCGGCTGGACACAGCGCCCCCAGCAGGGCGGATTTACATGACACGCGTGACCCTGGATACACCGCCTCCAGTGGGGCGAATTTAAATAATGACACGTAAGTCTGGAAACCCCGCCTCCAGTAAGGCGAATTTAAACAATAAGGGAAAACCTGGGTAACAATAACAATGGTGGCCCTGCGATAGGGAACGGGGAAGTGGAGACCTCTTGCACTCCCCTGAGTCAGTGTCTTTACACTCCTAACGTTCCTTAGGCCGGTTCCGCACTGGGCACCGATCTGGATACCTGATATCCCTAGCTCGCCCTGCACCTAAACCCTCACTAGGGAATTGGTCGGTGCGGAAACTAACCCCACCACTGCACTAAACACACATAAGGAAAAATGACAAAACAGGGGAACACCACTTAGCTTTGCTATGTTGCTTACGCTCCCAGCAACAGAGCCCGCCACCTGCGTGCATCTTTTCCATTACCATAGTGCAGCCTTGGAGCAAACAGAGTCCACCACCTATGTGCAGCTGTCCAGAAACAGAGTCCAGGAAATGAGTCCAGCTTCTGCCAAAAGGTCCAGCATGCTTGAGTCCAGCTCTCAGCAACCAAGTCCAGCACCGTGAGTGCAGTTCTACACCACAACTGCCACTCCACCAAGCCATGCAGGCACTCCTTGCTGACACCATCGCTGCGACTCCACCACGCCATGCCAGCACTCCTTGCAGACACCATCATTGACTCCACGAATCCACTCTAGGACTCTCTCCGAGCTGCCTGTGACTCTCCTTTAGCTCCATCCTTCACCCACCCAGGCTTGCTTGTAACTGAAGACCTATCACTAACAGTGATTGATACACCTGACACTCTTTTATAGAGCATTCACACCTGTTATAAACATGTGCACTTAACTAAAGACTAAAATGCAATGCTGCTCACCACCACCGGGGCAAACTTAGAACAAATGACACCACAGTGTAATAATCCTAATGGCCACCAGGGGCAAACCCACACTTTGGCACAAAGCCAAAGGAAAAAAGTTGCTTTGTGCATTTAAACTGTCAGATCCATTTCGAATCATGACAGCCACCACCATGTTTGACAGTGGGGATGGTGTATTCAGGGTGATGAGCTGTGTTGCCTTTACGCCAAACATCCAAACATATCATTTGGTATTGTTGCCAAAAAGTTCGATTTTGGTTTCATTTGACCAGAACATCTTCTTCCACATGTTTGGTGTGTCTCCCAGTTGGCTTGTTGCAAACTTTAATCGACACTTTTTATGTATGTCTTTGAGAAATGGCTTTCTTCTTGCCACTCTTCCGTAAAGGCCAGATTTGTGCAGTGTACCACTGATTGTTGTCCTATGGACAGACTGTACCACCCCAGCTGTAGATCTCGGCAGTTCATCCAGAGTGATCATGGGCCTCTTGGCTGCATCTCTGATCAGTCTTCTCCTTGTTTGAGATGAAAGTTTAGAGGGACGGCCGGGTCTTGGTAGATTTGCAGTGGTATAATTCTCCTTCCATTTCAATATGATCGCTTGCACAGTGCTCCTTGGGAAGTTTAAACTTTTGGAAATCATTTTTTATCCAAATCCGGCTTTAAACTTCTCCACAACAGTATCACAGACCTGCCTGTTGTGTTCCTTGGGCTTCATGATGCTCTCTGTGCTTCAAACAGAACCCTGAGACTATCACAGAGCAGGTGCATTTATACTGAGACTTGATTACACACAGGTGGATTATATTTATCATCATTAGTCATTTAGGACAACATTGGATCATTCAAAGATCCACAATGAACTTCTGGAGTGAGTTTGCTGCACTGAACATAAAGGGGGCGAATAATATTGCACGCCCCACTTTTCAGTTTTTGAATTTCCACAAAAATTTAAAATAACCCACAAATTTTGTTCAACTTCACAATTGTGTTCCACTTGTTGTTGATTCTTCACCAAATATTTACATTTGGTATCTTTATGTTTGAAGCATGATATATGGGAAAAGGTTGAAAAGTTCCAGGGGGCCGAATACTTTTGCAAGGCACTGTATTAGATGCTCCAATTCTGACACTTTGCCCAGCTCTTCCCACTTGCCCTGTAGCAATTGCAAGTGGGGTTTATATTTGTGGAGTTGATTCACCTTCGTATTGTTCGGTGACATCAAGCCAGCTGTTTAGTAATGGAGAGGCGACTATAAGACCCCTATCCATTACTAATCTTATAGTTACATGGTAAATAAAGACACAACCAGAATAAAGTACTTTGTTAGAAATAATACAAAACACACTTTTGAGATCCCCACTAGCACCATTAGAAAAACTGATGGGGCTGGTGGGCCAGCACATATGTACTAGACCCCCCGGATATTTACATACCATCTTGATGTAAGTACTTTACCTGTTTTCTCTTTGTGGTCAAAATTACTTAGCAATGGTCATAGCATTTGCTTTTTGACAAGGGGTATTCAATAAAGGGCCCTCTTTTTTAGGGCTGTTTATATACAAAAACATTTTTTTCTGCTTTTCTGCTGATTTTTTGTATATATGTACTGGCACCACCTTTTTAGAAGTACTCTGTGTTATACAAATGTCTCTTTACCTATTTATATATTATTTTTTAAATATTATTGAAATAAAATGCTATTTTTTATATGACCTGTGATGTGACTGGCGGTCGTGTGGTTAATGGGAAGTATATGTCACAGGGATGGATGTTCCCTGCGATGCAACCCGGAATATTTTGTCTCTAGTGTACATGAGCTCTAAAGATATAATTTAGTGCACCTGGGTCCGGGTAGCTATGAGAGATGGAAGGGTCTGGCTACCCATATTACCTCACCTCTGGGTGAGGGTGGTGACTGTAACACTGTTTTCTTTCAGGACCTGCAGTGAGGTCATGACCAATTGACCAGCCCATGTGATCCATACCTCACCTGTGGGTGTGGTTACAGCCTAAATAATGGAGGCTGTGGTTTAGCACATAGTCTATGACTTGGGAGGTAGAATGCCTCCTGTGTGTATGGCTCAAGATGGAGCCTTCAGGCTAGACATTGACCTAGCCTGTGTGCTCACAGGGCCTGAGGGAACAAAGCCCAGCTAAAGACTGTTTCTGTTGCTTTTGCTCGCTCTGAAGGCTGGAAACCTTGTGTTGTTGCTTTGGGGTTTATGGAACAAATAAACCCACATAGAGTCTTTTAATGAAGCACACCTCTTATTTTTCCTCCTGCTGCAGCTGAGTGAGTACAATCCTTACAGACCCATTTTGCACTCTTTGTACTAATGCTGGTTTTTAGATTTACTTTAGAGTGTGTCTCTGGAACGTTTTTTTTCTGCTGCTCATTTCTTGTTGGTATTTGTTATTAGTGGCAGCAGTTGTCAGGTGATGGGAGCTGTAGTCCCATCAGCTGACACCAGTGACCGGAGGTAAACTTTATACCCCCGATCACAGCTGAGCGCTCATGCTGTCTTTTGACAGTGTGGGAACCGTGGCTCTCTGACCGGCGGGGATGATTTCACCGCCGATCAGAAGTGGTGTTTGTCACGCTGCCATGCACATGACAGTGCGACAAATACCTGTTGTTCAGGCAGCCAAAGCTGAACAGTAAAGCGGACTTCTAGGTGAAATCTGTGTTCAGTGTCCGTGCCCGAACAGTAGGTGTTCAGTATGAACGCTGGACTTTATTGTTTCTAATCAACATATTTTTCAACAAGTTTTTTGAGGGTTATATACCACCGAAATATGCCCAAGAACATGTAATATTCGATGAATAAACAATATAATGTTGATAAATTTTTGCCCATTTTTTGGAGGGTTAGATACCACCAAAATTCACTCACAAAGATGAAATACCCTATGGATGAGCAATATAATACTGATACATTTATAAACAAGTTTTTTTGGGGGGTTATATACCAAGGAAATGTACCCAAGAACACGTTATACTGTATGGATGTGCAAAATAATACCGACAAACATTTCAGCAAGTTTTTTGAGGGTTATAGACCAACGAAATGTACCCAACAACACATAATATTCTATGGATGAGCAATAAAATACTGATTCATTTATTAGCAATTTTTTGAAGGTTAGATACCACCAAAATGCACTCAAGAAGATATAATACCTTGTGTATGAGTAATATAAAAGCAGTACATTTTTAACAAGTTTTTTGAGGGTTAACAAAATGTACCCAAGAACATATCATACTGCATGGATATGCAATATAATACTGATACATTTTTCAACAGGTTTTTTGGAAGATATATACCAGCAAAATGTACCCAAAAACATGTAATACTGTATGGAAGGGCAATATAATACTGATGCATTTTTCAACAAGTTTTTTTAAGGATAATAAAGCAAAGAAATGTACCCAAGAAAATGTAATACCCTATGGATGAGCAATATAACAGCAATACATTTTTTAGCAAGTTTTTTGAGCCTTATATAGCAACAAAATGTACGTAAGAAGACGTGATACCATATGGATGAGCAATATAATTCCAAAAAATTTTAGAACAAGTATTTTGAGGGTTCTATAGCAACCAAGAACACGTTATACTGTGTGGATGAGCAATATAATACTGATAAAAGTTTGGAACAAGTTTTTGGAGGCTTATTTAGCAACAAATGTACCCAAGAACACGTTATACTGTATAGATAAGCAATATAGTAACGATCATTTTTTAATAAGTTTTTGGAGGGTTACATAGCAATGAAATGTACCCAAGAAGATGTAATATTTATATGGATGGGTAATATAATAGCAATACATTTTTCAACAAGTTTTCTGTGGTTTTATACCAGCGAAATGTGCTCAAGAACATGTCATACTGTATGGATGGGCAATATCATACCAATACATTTTTTAACAAATTTTTTGAAGGTTACCGTATTTTTCAAACCAAAAGACGCATTTTTTTCCCAAAAAATTTTGGGGGAAAATAGGGGTGTGTCTTATGGTAGGAATATACCTACAGATGCTGTGGCTGTGGCAGCAGCGCAGCGGGGCTCTGTGGTGTGGTGTGGTGATGGAGGGCTCTGCTCTGGTGCAAAGGCAGTGGTTCTCTGTGCTCCATAGGGGGTTCCGCCGGCATTTCGTCAAAGCCCGGAGGCCCCCACGCATGCTCAGAGATCTGAATCTGAGCATGCACCGCCCCTGGCCCGACAGCCATGTTCCCGGAGGCCATCTTCCTGGAGGCCACTGCAACATGGCAGCAGCAGATGTGCAGGGGCCTCAGGGCTTTGACAAAATGCCGGTGGAGCCCCCACAGAGCACAGAGAGCCACTGCACTGGAGCACAGCCCCCCTGCCCCAGCACAGAGCACTGCCACAGCACCAGCTTTGGATGGGATTTCCCGGAGGCGACCGCACCAGCCTGGATCACCGAATGACCCCTGTGACAACTCCTGCACCTCTACCGATCCCTTCCCTGGTAAGCTGAATTCGGACTGTAAGACAGACCCCCATTTGACACATTTTTTTCCCTATTTTTCTTCTGAAAATTTGGGGTGCATCTTATGGTCCTCTGCGTCTTGTAGTCCGAAAAATGTGGTATATACCAATATACCAACAAAATGTTCCCAAAAACATGTGAGAGTGTATGGATAAGCAATATAATGCAGATATATCTTTAAGCGATTTTTTCTTTTGTTTTCCTTCTCTGGTGCGTGCAAATGATGGTTCAGCTGATAAATCAACTGACAGCTATCTCTCTTGACTGCTCCTTACACAGGAGTGTTCGTGTGCTCTCTAAAATAAACACTGCTTGATTCAGTTTGGTGGCGGCAAAACTCACTGAGAGCAAAAGGATTGTCAGTCTGAAATTTGACATGCCAGACCATTATCTCTCCTGACTAGAGATAATAATAATAATCTTTATTTTCATATAGTGCTAACATATTCCGCAGCACTTTACAGTTTGCACACTGTTCTGATTGAGTCACCGTAGGAGGCAAAAAACAGAAATGCTAGCTAAGTCCAGAAAACCAGAGAAGTTGGCAGCTATCGGATTGCAGACCCCTGAACCTATCAACACAACTAGCAGTAGCCGTGGGGGGTTCCTACGATGCCCTAGACCCCTCGATCACAGCCGGAGGACTATATAGCCTAAAGACAAAAAGGGGAAATCTAAACTGCCCCAGAGCAGACCCCAAAGCAATAGGCAGCCCCCAACATATAATGACGGTGAAGCAAGATGAAAATACTAACACAGACAGAAAGATAGACAGAGCAAAGAGGGGCCCAGGCTAACTAGATAGAAAAGGACAGGAAGGCTGCTGTCTGCAATCCGTGAAAAACCCTATGAAAATAAGAGCCAACAGACTGACAGTGAAAAAGGCCCTGAAGACGCTAGGCTTCAAAAAAGCTATGTCAGTACTCAGGAATATACTGAAGACAGAGCTACAGGCAAAAGGAGATTCAGCTCACCCCAGCAGGGAATGGCAGAATACTGAAAAGCAAGGAAAACAAAAAACAAAACCAAAAGCTAACAGGCAAAACAGAAAACTTAGCTTGAGAGGAGCAGGAATCAGACTGGTGTCCTAGAAGTCCACAGAGAAATCACCCGCAGGTCAGAAGGGCGTCGGCAGCCTTATATCCAGTCCGTGACTCCACTCAGCCAGTCATCCTCATTAGACTCAGGGCCTGATATTCAGGCTCATTACCTTCCTTTACCAGAATAGGGAGTTCACCAGACCCCAGTGACGAAGGGGAAAATTAACTCACAACAGTACCTCCCCCTTGAGGAGGGGTCACCGAACCCTCAACCATGCCACCAGGGCGATCAGGGTGAGCCCGATGAAATGCACGCACCAATCTTTTGGCATGAATATCAGAGGCAGAGACCCAGGAATTATCCTCCTGACCATAACCCTTCCACTTAACCAAATACTGGAGTCTCCGTCTAGCCAGACGGGAATCCAGTATTTTCTCTACCTCATATTCCATGTTACCTTCAACCAATACAGGGTCTGGAGGTGCCACCCCAGGAACAACTGGTTCAACAAACCTCTTCAACAAGGACTTATGGAACACATTATGGATTTTAAATGTGACAGGAAGAGCCAAACGAAAAGAGACCGGATTAATAATCTCCAAAATCTTGTAAGGTCCAATAAATCTAGGCTTAAACTTAGGAGAAGCCACCTTCATAGCAATATTTTTTGATGATAACCACACCATATCACCAATCTTAAACTGGGGACCAATGGTCCTATGTCGATTGGAAAACCGCTGGGCCTTTTCCTGGGAGAGAGATAACTTATCCACCACTTGGTCCCAGATCTGGTGCATTCTCTCCACCACAGTGTCAACACCTGGTCAGGCAGAAGGCTCCACCTGCCCTGAAGAAAATCGAGGATGAAACCCAAAGTTACAAAAAAAAGGTGACATCAAAGTGGCAGAACTAGCTCTATTATTTAAAGCAAATTCGGCCAAGGGCAAAAATGAAACCCAATCATCCTGATCAGCGGAAATAGAACATCTCAAATACAACTCCAAGGTCTGGTTTGTTCTCTCTGTCTGCCCATTGGTCTGGGGGTGAAAAGCAGAGGAGAAGGACAACTGAATTCCCAGCTTGGAACAGAAAGTCCTCCAAAATCTAGACACAAACTGAACTCCTCTGTCAGATACAATGTTCTCAGGAATCCCGTGTAAGCGAACCACCTGTTGCAAAAACAGGGGCACCAACTCAGAGGAAGATGGCAACTTAGGGAGTGGTACAAGATGAACCATCTTAGAGAACCTATCACAAATCACCCAAATAACAGTCATTCTTTGAGAGACCGGCATATCAGAGATGAAATCCATTGAAATATGGGTCCATGGCCTCCTGGGGACCGGCAAAGGCATCAACAACCCACTAGAGCGAGAACAAGATTTAGACCGGGAGCAAGTCCCACAGGACTGCACAAAATTCCTGACATCATGAGACAAGGTGGGCCACCAAAAAGAGCGACTCACCAGATCTCTAGTACCAAAAATACCTGGATGACCAGCTAATGCAGAGCAATGAACTTCAGACATCACTCTCTTCTTCCACTGGTCAGGAACATACAACTTTCCACTGGGACAACGCTCAGGTTTGTCCTCCTGGAACTCTTGCAGAGCAAGTCTCAAATCGGGCGAGATGGCAGAAAGAACTACCCCTTCGCCTAAGATGGTAGCAGGCTTGGTCACCACAGGAGAATCAGCAAAGAAACTCATAGAGAGGGCGTCTGCCTTGACATTCTTAGTTCCAGGAAGAAAAGAGACCACAAAATCAAAACGTGTAAAAAACAAGGCTCACCTAGCCTGTCTAGGGTTCAAGCGTTTAGCCGACTCTAGGTAAATCAAATTCTTGTGGTCAGTGAGGACCACAACTTGATGTTTAGCTCCCTCCAACCAATGTCTCCACTCCTCAAATGCCCATTTCATGGCCAACTGTTCCCGATTCCCCACATCATAGTTACATTCAGATGGAGAGAACTTTCGGGAAAAGAAAGCACAGGGATTCATTTTAGATGTTACAGGATCCTTTTGGGACAAAACAGCTCCTGCACCAATCTCAGAAGCATCCACCTCTACCTGGAACGGGAGTGAGATATCAGGTTGCCGCAAAACCGGAGCGGAGGTAAATCTTCGCTTCAGCTCCTGAAAGGAAGCAACAGCCTCAGGAGACCAATTCAACACATCAGCACTAGAGTTGAGCGACTTTTGGTTTTTTATGGTCGAGTTTCGTTTCGTGAAACTCGACTTTTCCAAAAGTCGGGTCGAGCAAGATCGGCCGATTATAGGGAAAAGTCGGGGTCGTCCCGAAAAACGAAACCCAATGTAAGTCAATGGGGAATAAAAGTCGGCAGTGAGAGGAGGACAGGAAACACACCTACAGTGCTCATTTGAATGCCAAAAGCATCAATTCTTCTTACTTAAGCTGGTCAACCTTAATTAACTTCATAATACAAGTTACGCACTAAAAAATGGGGGTTATTTGGCTAAAGTTGTGGGGGGGTAGGGCTGGCTCCAGGTTTTCATGTGCCCTGGGCGAAAGAGCGCCCCTTTAACACATACCACAACTCATCATGCTCCGATACGGCAGAGAAATAGCGGTATAGTACAATGAAAAATACTACACTTTTTACATCTCATGACGAGGCCCATCTATTTCTCCATACAGAATCATTGGTCCCATATAATGTTTGAAACAGTATATGATGCGCTCCACATAATGCTACAGTATATGTTGGTCCCCATGGATGAAGCTCCACTGTCTTATGGGCCCAAATGATGCTCCAAACATAATGGGCCCCATTTCTAATGCTCTAGTGTATAATGGGACCTGTAAATGCTGCTCCAGTGTCTGATGTCCACCTTTGGAATGTTCCAGTGTATGGTGGGCCCCATCTATCATTCTCCAGAGTATAGTGCTCCCCAAAAATTGCTGTCCCAACATTGAAAACAATCAAATAAGTCTCCTCGCTAGGGAATCCCTGTACTAGTCTGGACTCCTCGTCGTCCCCATCTTCCATCTCACTGCACAGTATTTCAACCTTGCAAGTGCTGTGATCCTGAGCAAGCAGGGGGGGCCCACTCGTTGGCGACGGCACTGGCACAGGGCCCCTGATAGTACGGTGGTGTGTCTGATGGCGGTGGGCTGAACCTGCACTTTCATCTGCAGCTTCCTCTTTGTCACCGTGTAAGATGGAACTGTATATGGGAAGGGTAACCTGAGTTTCATCAGGGTCAGATTCAGGCCGTGTAGCGTGCGAGGGGAATGTAGTGGTCTGGGTCAATGTATCAGCAGATTCATCGAGCAGTGGCTGGGCATCAGTGCACTTGTGCCGCCCCCAGGAGTACGGTCGCCACAGTGGCATTACCTTCCTCCTAGGGAGTGTGATGTCATGTTTGGGAGCAACGAAGGATCTCTCTAGCAGGTTAACTGATTGGGCGGCGTTATTCCCACGAGTCATGACCCTCCAAACAGCGTTCATGAAGGCAAAGTGTTTGTTTTACGTGGGCAGTATGGTTGCAAAGCTGAACCTTAAAGGAATGTCCAGAAGGGCACCAACAGGAGTGGAGCCTACGGCGTAATTTGACTCAACACGGGAAACCTCAACCATGCCAGCTACAGAACAGATGCACACATTGCAAGCTTAATTCCGTTAACGAACGAGACTCCGTCATGCCCCGCGGTCCGAGTCCGGCTTACTAGAGGGACACGTGAGGCTCTGGCACATGAGATTAGCCAATAACTGGTGTGTCATGCCCTTACATGTCCGTGGCTGCATGTGCGCTACACTGAAAAGGCCAGCGTTTGTCGCTTACAGGTGCAGATAACCCGCTGAACAACGTTAGTGATGGGGATCACTGATTACAATTATTACTCGCGAACGATGATTTCCCAGTAAGTGCAGGTCAACCGCAGTTCCGGAATTAGGCCTAACCGACATTCCTAAGAAAATGAAAAACTTATTTGTGCAAACCACAGGTGCTGTAGCTTGCTTAACAGCTCGCCAGTCGTTCTCACGCCCAGTATGGATTACACGTGATTGCACAAAGGTGAGAAAGGGTACCGTATCCCCGGATAACATGTATGGATAGCGTACACATTCAAAAGATATGTCTATACATCAGGAGGCAGGCTCAGATGGTGTTAGGCCCAGTATGGCTTGCACGTGATTGCACAAAGGTGAGAAAGGGTACCGTATCCCCGGATAACATGTATGGATAGCGTACACATTCAAAAGATATGTCTATACATCAGAAGGCAGGCTCAGACGGTGTTAGGCCCAGTATGGCTTGCACGTGATTGCACAAAGGTGAGAAAGGGTACCATATCCCCGGATAACATGTATGGATAGCGTACACATTCAAAAGATATGTCTATACATCAGGAGGCAGGCTCAGACGGTGTTGGGCCCAGTATGGCTTGCAAGGGTACCGTATCCCCGGATAACATGTATGGATAGCGTACACATTCAAAAGGTATGTCTATACATCAGGAGGCAGGCTCAGACGGTGTTAGGCCCAGTATGGCTTGTACGTGATTGCACAAAGGTGAGAAAGGGTACCGTATCCCCGGATAACATGTATGGATAGCGTACACATTCAAAAGATATGTCTATACTTCAGGAGGCAGGCTCAGACGGTGTTAGGCCCAGTATGGCTTGCAAGTGATTGCACAAAGGTGAGAAAGGGTACCGTATCCCCGGATAACATGTATGGATAGCGTACACATTCAAAAGATATGTCTATACATCAGGAGGCAGGCTCAGACGGTGTTAGGCCCAGTATGGCTTGCACGTGATTGCACAAAGGTGAGAAAGGGTACCGCATCCCCGGATAACATGTATGGATAGCGTACACATTCAAAAGATATGTCTATACATCAGGAGGCAGGCTCAGACGGTGTTAGGCCCAGTATGGCTTGCACGTGATTGCACAAAGGTGAGAAAGGGTACCGTATCCCCGGATAACATGTATGGATAGCGTACACATTCAAAAGATATGTCTATACATCAGGAGGCAGGCTCAGACGGTGTCAGGCACAGTATGGATTTGACGGCCCAGACTACACAGCGGAGGAGCAGGGAGAGGTAAAGATTGCAAATGCTGGGGCCCTGCCCAAGCAAGGGGGGCCCACTCGTGGGCGTCGGTACTGGCACTGGGCCCCTCATAGTACGGCGGTGTGTCTGATGGCGGGTGTGCACCACCACCGTCAGAGACACTTGATTGCACTACGAGGGACCCTGTGCCAGTGCCCGCGCCCAAGAGTAGGCCTACCCACCTGTCCAGGGCAACAGCACTCGCACGGTGTCGTGCGCTAGGTGGTGACCCCGGCCATGGGGGGGGGAGGCTGCACAGTTAGGGAGTTTTAGAAAGTGGCATATGTTGATGTTGGACATTCAGCTGATGCAAAAGGCGAAATAGGTCAAGTCCCAGGAAGAGGTGGACCAAAGCAAGCCATTTTTCTGTCACCCTATGTGTCATCAGGGGAAGGTGGGACAAAATCCTTGGAAACCCATGCATGGTTCATTTTAATGAAGGTTAGATCATCCACATTTTGGGTTGACAGACGGGTCCTTTTTTCTGTCAGGATTGATCCAGCTGCACTGAAGACTCTTTCCGATAGCACACTTGCAGCTGGGCAAGCGAGCTCCTGTAAGGCATATTGTGCCAATTCAGGCCAGGTGTCCAGTTTAGCGGCCCAATAGTCAAAGGGGAATGACCTGTGTGGGAGAACATCGATATGGGAGGAGAAGTAGTTTGTAACCATAGTTGACAACTGCTGTCTCCTGTCACTTTCCATCGATGCTGTATTACCAGTTGTGTGAGCGGTACTTGAAAAATCAGTCCACAACATTGTCATGAAACCCCTGTCTCCAATGCCACTTCTGCTGTGTGCACCATGAACACCTCTGCCAAGCTGCCCCCGGCCCGTACGGCTCGTGTGAGAACCATCACCGCTGCTGTGTGCTGGGAATGCCTCAAGCAACCGATTTACCAGAGTTGCTTGTTTATTAGCCAATATTAGGTCAAGGTTCTCCTGTGGCATGATGTTTTGTAATTTGCCTTTATAGCGTGGATCCAGGATGCTGGCCAACCAGTAGTCGTCATCGTTCATCATTTTGGCAATGCGGGGGTCCCTTTTTAGGATCCGCAAGGCATAATCTGACATGTGGGCCAATGTTCCCGGTGTCGATGATGCACTGCGAGTGCTGGTTGGAGGAGCACTTTCTGGCAAATCCACATCCCTCCAGTCACGCACAAACCCTGTACCAGACCTTGCCACGCCAACATTTTCACTTGCCCCACGAGATGCATCCTCCTCCCCTAAGTAATCATCCCCATCATCATCCTCCTCCTCCTCTTCTTCCTCCAACTCGTCCAGGAGAGGTCCCTGAGCAGACAATGGCTGAATGTCATCAAGGATTCCCTCCACCTCTTCCTCCTCGTCAACATTGGCTGCAGACGCCTGCTCCTTAAGGTGCGTCAAAGTTTGCATGAGCAGACGCATAAGTGGGATGCTCATGCTTAGGATGGCGTCGTCTGCGCTTACCAGCCGTGTGCATTCCTCAAAACACTGAAGGACTTTACAGAGGTCTTTCAGCTTCGACCACTGCACACCTGTCAACTCCATGTCTGCTCTCAAAGTGCCTGGCCGTGTATCCTCCCACAAATGCATTATGGCCTGCCTCTGCTCGCACAGCCGCTCCACCATGTGCAGGGTGGAGTTCCACTTTGTTGCAATGTCGATAATGAGGCGGTGGTTGGGAAGGTGGAGCAATCGCTGCAGCTTCTGCATACGAACGGAGTGTACAGGCGACCGGCGGATGTGCGCGCACAGTCTTCGCACCTTATGGAGCAGGGCTGTTAACTCCGGATAATTTTTGAGGAAGCACTGCACCACCAGGTTCAAGGTGTGAGCCAAGTGAGGTATGTGGCTGAGTTTTGAAAGGGCTATGGCTGCCACAAAATTACGGCCGTTATCACTAACTACCTTGCCTGCCTCAAGATGTACACTGCCCAGCCATGACTCAGTTTGTCGCTTCAAGTACTCGGCCAGCACCTCGGCGGTGTGTCTGTCGCCTAAACACATCATCTGCAACACAGCCTGCTGACGCTTTCCACTAGCTGCTCGATAGGGGGACACATCGTGTGCAACAGTGGCAGCTGCAGATGGAGTGCTCGTACGACTGCGCTTTGTGGACGAGCTTTCGCTTCTGGAGGAGGAGGAGGTGGAACGCCTACAGCCAACTGTTTCCTATACCGTGGGCTAGGCAGCACTGTCCCACCACCGCTGTCCCCTGTGGACCCTGCATCCACCACATTAACCCAGTGCGCAGTGATGGACACGTAACGGCCCTGGCCATGCCGACTGGACCATGCATCAGTTGTGAGGTGCACCTTTCCACTCACTGACTGCGTGAGTGCATGGACAATGCGGTCTTTTACATGATGGTGGAGGGCTGGGATGGCTTTGCGAGAGAAGAAGTGGCGACTGAGTAGGTCATAGTGTGGTACTGCATAGGCCATGAGTTCGCGGAAAGCTGCGCTTTCCACCAACCGATAGGGCATCATCTCAAACGAGATTAGTTTGGCAATGTTGGCGTTCAAACCCAGTGTACGCGGATGAGAGACTGAGTACTTTCTTGACCTACTCATAGTGTCTGGGAGGGTGAGCTGGACTTGAGAGCTGCATATGGTGGAAGTAGCGGTGGACAGGGCGGACTGAGAGAGGGTTGATGATGGTGATGGAGTTGGTGTTCTTTCTGATGGCCTAGATTCAGTATTTCGTTGATATAACAGTGGGATTCCCTGACTGCTGTGGCCTTGCAACGACACCTCAACATTTGCTGCTGTGCTAACCGGTGGGCTTACAGTGGGGGAAACAATGTAGCGTTGCTGACTACCTTCTTTGTGATCAGTTGCACATGTGGCACTTGAGGTTTGGTGTTGTGTCCACGCTTGCAAGTGCATGCTGGTTAAACGTCTAAGCATGCAACTGGTATTCAAATTTTTCAGATTTTTCCCTCGGCTAAAGGTCTTTGCGCACTTCTTACAGATAACCTTGGCCTGATCATGAGGATTTTGTTCAAAAAAGTGCCACACTGCACTCTTCCTACTTTGGCAGACATTTTGCGGCCTAGCACGCTGTGATGTTTTGACCCTCTGGACAAGCTGTCCAGCAACTCTTTTGATTTTTGGAACCTGTCTTTGGAGTGCTCCGGGCCTGCCAGATAACAGCTGTTGCGATGTCGATGTCTGCTGTGGATGCTACTCATCTGAGCTATTGGAAGCAGCACCCTCTTCCCCCAATGGATGCCAATCTGGGTCAACAACTGGGTCATCCATCACCTCCTCTTCAATGTCATGTGCACCTTCCTCTGTGTCACCGTGTATGGTGGTATAGTGTGCGGGAAGGGGCATCTGAGTCTTATCAGGGTCAGAATCTGACTCTGTACACTGCGAGGACAATGTAGTGCTCTGAGTGAATGTACCAGCAGAATCATCTATCAGCGGCTGTGCATCAGTGCACTCCATGTCAGATTCATCTTGGCCTGGGTAATTCACCATTTCACTTGATAATCCAGGCATGGTATGTGAAAACAGCTCCATGGAGTAATCAGTAGTATGGCCTGCGTCATCCTTCAATCTTGGTTGGGGTGAAGGACACAAGGAAAGGTGTGGTTCATGAACATGAGCCTCCAATGACGACTCAGTGCTTTTACTTTTTACAACTGAAGAAGAGGAGGCGATAGAGCTGGAGGCTGAGTCAGCAATGTAAGACAAAACTTTTTCCTGATGCTCTGGCGTTAAAAGCGGTTTGCCAACTCCTAGAAAACTAAGCCTTCGAAGCCTTATGGAGCCAGACGATGATGCAGGCTCAACATCTCCTGCATTCGGTCCTATTTTGCTCTTGCCACTATCATCAGATCCACCACCAACACCATCATTACCAGCTGCCAACCCCCGCCCAATTC
Source organism: Dendrobates tinctorius (assembly GCF_039654945.1). Lineage (NCBI taxonomy): Eukaryota > Metazoa > Chordata > Amphibia > Anura > Dendrobatidae > Dendrobates > Dendrobates tinctorius. Next base: position 73,356,574 of record NW_027361728.1, on the reverse strand, counting down.
CACGGCCTCTTCCACCAGCCTTCCTCATTTTTGGTAGAAATGTAGACAAAATCCAACAAACTATATAGTAATGTAAAACAAGGTACAAGATGTCTATAGGACAGGGGAGATTTAGATTTTCTGCAGACACTTGTGGACACTGGACACTTGGATTGTGTGAGGCCCACTGAATATCAGAGCGCTATGTCACAGACTCGATGGCACAGGTGTGAAAAAAGTGACTACAGGATAAGGGAGATTTTGAATTTCTGCAGACACTTGTGGACACTGGACACTTTTGGATTGTGTGAGGCCCACTGAATATCAGAGCGCTATGTCACAGGCTCGATGGCACAGGTGTGAAAAAAGTGACTACAGGATAAGGGAGATTTTGAATTTCTGCAGACACTTGTGGACACTGGACACTTGGATTGTGTGAGGCCCACTGAATATCACAGCGCTATGTCACAGGCTCGATGGCACAGGTGTGAAAAAAGTGACTACAGGATAAGGGAGATTTCGAATTTCTGCAGACACTTGTGGACACTGGACACTTTTGGATTGTGTGAGGCCCACTGAATATCACAGCGCTATGTCACAGGCTCGATGGCACAGGTGTGAAAAAAGTGACTACAGGATAAGGGAGATTTTGAATTTCTGCAGACACTTGTGGACACTGGACACTTTTGGATTGTGTGAGGCCCACTGAATATCACAGCGCTATGTCACAGGCTCGATGGCACAGGTGTGAAAAAAGTGACAACAGGATAAGGGAGATTTTGAATTTCTGCAGACACGTGTGGACACTGGACACTTGGATTGTGTGAGGCCCACTGAAAATCACAGCGCTATGTCACAGGCTCGATGGCACAGGTGTGAAAAAAGTGACTACAGGATAAGGGAGATTTTGTATTTCTGCAGACACTTGTGGACACTGGACACTTGGATTGTGTGAGGCCCACTGAATATCACAGCGCTATGTCACAGGCTCGATGGCACAGGTGTGAAAAAAGTGACTACAGGATAAGGGAGATTTTGAATTTCTGCAGACACTTGTGGACACTGGACACTTGGATTGTGTGAGGCCCACTGAATATCACAGCGCTATGTCACAGGCTCGATGGCACAGGTGTGAAAACAGTGACTACAGGATAAGGGAGATTTTGAATTTCTGCAGACACTTGTGGACACTGGACACTTGGATTGTGTGAGGCCCACTGAATATCACAGCGCTATGTCACAGGCTCGATGGCACAGGTGTGAAAAAAGTGACTACAGGATAAGGGAAATTTTGAATTTCTGCAGACACTTGTGGACACTGGACACTTTTGGATTGTGTGAGGCCCACTGAATATCAGAACGCTATGTCACAGGCTCGATGGCACAGGTGTGAAAAAAGTGACTACAGGATAAGGGAGATTTTGAATTTCTGCAGACACTTGTGGACACTGGACACTTTTGGATTGTGTGAGGCCCACTGAATATCACAGCGCTATGTCACAGGCTCGATGGCACAGGTGTGAAAATAGTGACTACAGGATAAGGGAGATTTTGAATTTCTGCAGACACTTGTGGACACTGGACACTTTTGGATTGTGTGAGGCCCACTGAATATCAGAGCGCTATGTCACAGGCTCGATGGCACAGGTGTGAAAAAAGTGAATTGTAGAATTGGGCAGAATAGGAATCTCCCTAGAGTGTAGGTCTGTAAGAACGGAACAAGTCCTCCACTTATCCTTCCACAGTGACACACAGATAGCTTCACTGTGGCTGTGATAACAGTCGTTACACGGTACTGTGTGAGGAGCGTACACCGCTGTATGGTGTGAATAAATGCACACTCAGTACCTTAGCAGGACAAAAAAAAAAATTGGGAATGCTTTTAAAAAAGCAGTTTGCAGAGCAGTGGGGAAACAGCAATGCAGCTGTCAGGAAGCCTTAGAAGGCAGCCTAACAACCAACACCGCTGATCCACCACAATATAGCCTCCCCTTGCACTGCACACACAGTGACTGGTGTGTTGCACAGGCAATATCGCTAGCAGCAGAAGCAGTTTTTTTGTCTTCTTCCCTGCCTAACGCTCTCCCTACAGAATCAGCAACCTCTCCCTATGCTAAGATCGGCAGAAGTAAGATGGCGGTCGGCGTGCACGCCCTTTTATAACCCCTGTGACGCCCACCAAAGCAAGCCAATCACTTGCATGCCCTTCTGAAAGATGGTGGTGACGCCTGCCTATGTCATCACGTTGCCCACAGTGTCCGTGGATCCTAATTGGCTGAAAAAGAGCGCTAAACAAACTTTTGAAACGCGACTTTGGCGCGTAAGTCGCCGACCTCGTGGCCGACCTCATCCTAGGGTCGGGTTTCGTTTCATGAAACCCGACTTTGCCAAACGTCGGCGACTTTTGAAATTGTTCGACCCGTTTCGCTCAACTCTAATCAGCACCCTTCTTAGTCAGATCAGTCAATGGCTTGGCAATACTAGAACATTTTGCTATAAATTTCCGATAAAAATTAGCAAAACCCAAAAACTTCTGGAGGGCCTTCAAAGAAGTGGGCTGAACCCAATCATAAATGGCCTGTACCTTGGCCGGGTCCATTTCAATAGTTGACGGAGACAAAATAAATCCCAAAAATGAAATCCTCTGTACTGCAAAAAGGCATTTCGATCCTTTGACATACAGGGAATTCTCCCTCAAGATCCGGAACACAGTCCGAATATGTTCCACATGAGAATCCCAATCCTTGGAGAAGATCAAAATATCATCCAGATAGATAATCAAAAATTTATCGACAAAGTCTCGGAAAATATCGTTCATGAAGCACTGGAAGACAGAAGGGGCATTAGTGAGCCCAAAAGGCATCACCAGGTACTCAAAATGTCCCTCCGGAGTATTAAACGCCGTCTTCCATTCATCCCCCTGCTTAATGCGTATAAGATTATACGCCCCCCTGAGGTCAAGCTTGGTAAACCAGCAAGCACCTCTAACTCTAGAGAATAGATCCAAAATCAGGGGTAACGGATACTGATATTTAATAGTAATTTTATTGAGGGCACGATAATCAATACAAGGCCTTAAAGAACCATCCTTTTTGGCCACAAAAAAAAACCCGTCACCTAAGGGTCAAGAAGATGGTCTAATATGACCCTTCTCCAACGCCTCCTTAATATAGGACCGCATTGCCTCGTGCTCGGGTACAGATAAATTGAAGAGCCGACCCTTGGGAAATTTACACCCCGGGCTTAGTTCAATTGCACAGTCATAACTCCTATGAGGAGGCAGAGACGCAGACTCATTCTCACTAAATACATCATAAAAGTCCGCCAAATAGTCAGGAACATCATGCGACTGAGGAGAGGTGAAAAAAAACGGAGCCTCACTAAAGGCACACCGACAACCCCAACTCACCACAGACACAGATTTCCAATCCAAAACTGGATTATGAATTTGCAACCAGGGAAACCCCAGAACAACGGCATCATGCAGACTATGCAATACCAAAAATCTGCAATTTTCTTGATGGTCTGGGGCGACCCGCATGACCACCTGGGTCCAAAACTGAGGTTTATTTTTAGCCAAAGGATTAGCATCAATCCCCCTCAAAGGGATAGGCGTCCGCAGAGGTGTCATCGGAAATCCACAACGTTTAGCAAAATCCAAGTCCATTAGGTTTAGCGCTGCTCCTGAATCCACAAAAGCCTTGGCGGAAAATGTGGACAGGGAGCAGATCAGAGTAATTGCCAGAAGAAACTTAGGTTGAACACCACCAACAGAAAACGTGTGTGCAAAGCGTTTCTCTCGTTTAGGACAAACAGAAATAATATGCGAGGCATCTCCACAGAAAAAACACAGCTTATTACTAGAGTTGAGCGAAACGGGTCGAAAAATTTCAAAAGTCGCCGACTTTTAGCAAAGTCGGGTTTCATGAAACGAAACCCGACCCTAGGATGAGGTCGGCCACGAGGTCGGCGACTTACGCGCCAAAGTCGCGTTTCAAAAGTTTGTTTTGCGCTCTTTTTCAGCCAATCAGGATCCACGGACACTGTGGGCAACGTGATGACATAGGCAGGGGTCACCACCATCTTTCAGAAGGGCATGCAAGTGATTGGCTTGCTTTGGTGGGCGTCACAGGGGGTATAAAAGGGCGTGCACGCCGACCGCCATCTTACTTCTGCCGATCTCAGTATAGGGAGAGGTTGCTGCTGATTCTGTAGGGAGAGCGTTAGGCAGGGAAGAAGACAAAAAAACTGCTTCTGCTGCTAGCGATTTGGCCTGCACAACACACCAGTCACTGTGTGTGCAGTGCAAGGGGAGGCTATATAGTGGTGTATCAGTGGTGTTGGTTGTTGGGCTGCCTTCTAAGGCTTCCTGACATTCCTGCATTGCTGTTTACCCACTGCTCCGCAAACTGCTTTTTTAAAAGCAATCCCAATTTTTTTTTTTTGTCCTGAGAAGAAAAAAAAACTGCTTCTGCTGCTAGCAATTTGGCCTGCACAACACACCAGTCACTGTGTGTGCAGTGCAAGGGGAGGCTATATTGTGGTGTATCAGTGGTGTTGGTTGTTGGGCTGCTTTTTAAGGCTTCCTGACAGGCTGGCATTGCTGTTTACCCACTGCTCTGCAAACTGCTTTTTTAAAAGCAATCCAATCTCCCTTATCCTCTAGTCCCTTTTGTCACAGCTGTGCCATCGAGCCTGTGACATAGCGCTCAGATATCAGTGGGCCTCACACAATCCAAAAATGTCCAGTGTCCAAAAGTGTGTGCAGAGATTCAAAATCTCCCTTATCCTCTAGTCACTTTGGTCACAGCTGTGCCATCGAGCATGTCACATAGCGCTCAGATATTCATTGGGCCTCACACAATCCAAAAGTGTCCAGTGTCGAAAAGTGTGTGCAGAGATTCAAAATCTCCCTTATCCTCTAGTCACTTTGGTCACAGCTGTGCCATCGAGCCTGTCACATAGCGCTCAGATATCAGTGGGCCTCACACAATCCAAAAGTGTCCAGTGTCCAAAAGTGTGTGCAGAGATTCAAAATCTCCCTTATCCTCTAGTCACTTTGGTCACAGCTGTGCCATCGAGCCTGTCACATAGCGCTCAGATATTCATTGGGCCTCACACAATCCAAAAGTGTCCAGTGTCCAAAAGTGTGTGCAGAGATTCAAAATCTCCCTTATCCTCTAGTCACTTTGGTCACAGCTGTGCCATCGAGCCTGTCACATAGCGCTCAGATATCAGTGGGCCTCACACAATCCAAAAGTGTCCACTGTCCAAAAGTGTGTGCAGAGATTCAAAATCTCCCTTATCCTCTAGTCACTTTGGTCACAGCTGTGCCATCGAGCCTGTCACATAGCTCTCAGATATTCATTGGGCCTCACACAATCCAAAAGTGTCCAGTGTCCAAAAGTGTGTGCAGAGATTCAAAATCTCCCTTATCCTCTAGTCACTTTGGTCACAGCTGTGCCATCGAGCCTGTCACATAGCGCTCAGATATCAGTGGGCCTCACACAATCCAAAAGTGTCCAGTGTCCAAAAGTGTGTGCAGAGATTCAAAATCTCCCTTATCCTCTAGTCACTTTGGTCACAGCTGTGCCATCGAGCCTGTCACATAGCGCTCAGATATCAGTGGGCCTCACACAATCCAAAAGTGTCCAGTGTCCAAAAGTGTGTGCAGAGTTTCAAAATCTCCCTTATCCTCTAGTCACTTTGGTCACAGCTGTGCCTTCGAGCCTGTCACATAGCGCTCAGATATTCATTGGGCCTCACACAATCCAAAAGTGTCCAGTGTCCAAAAGTGTGTGCAGAGATTCAAAATCTCCCTTATCCTCTAGTCACTTTGGTCACAGCTGTGCCATCGAGCCTGTCACATAGCGCTCAGATATCAGTGGGCCTCACACAATCCAAAAGTGTCCAGTGTCCAAAAGTGTGTGCAGAGATTCAAAATCTCCCTTATCCTCTAGTCACTTTGGTCACAGCTGTGCCATCGAGCCTGTCACATAGCGCTCATATCAGTGGGCCTCACACAATCCAAAAGTGTCCAGTGTCCAAAAGTGTGTGCAGAGATTCAAAATCTCCCTTATCCTCTAGTCACTTTGGTCACAGCTGTGCCATCGAGCCTGTCACATAGCGCTCAGATATCAGTGAGCCTCACACAATCCAAAAGTGTCCAGTGTCCAAAAGTGTGTGCAGAGATTCAAAATCTCCCTTATCCTCTAGTCACTTTGGTCACAGCTGTGCCATCGAGCCTGTCACATAGCGCTCAGATATTCATTGGGCCTCACACAATCCAAAAGTGTCCAGTGTCCAAAAGTGTGTGCAGAGAATCAAAATCTCCCTTATCCTCTAGTAACTTTGGTCACAGCTGTGCCATCGAGCCTGTCACATAGCGCTCAGATATCAGTGGGCCTCACACAATCCAAAAGTGTCCAGTGTCCAAAAGTGTGTGCAGAGATTCAAAATCTCCCTTATCCTCTAGTCACTTTGGTCACAGCTGTGCCATCGAGCCTGTCACATAGCGCTCAGATATCAGTGGGCCTCACACAATCCAAAAGTGTCCAGTGTCCAAAAGTGTGTGCAGAGATTCAAAATCTCCCTTATCCTCTAGTCACTTTGGTCACAGCTGTGCCATCGAGCCTGTCACATAGCGCTCAGATATCAGTGGGCCTCACACAATCCAAAAGTGTCCAGTGTCCAAAAGTGTGTGCAGAGTTTCAAAATCTCCCTTATCCTCTAGTCACTTTGGTCACAGCTGTGCCTTCGAGCCTGTCACATAGCGCTCAGATATTCATTGGGCCTCACACAATCCAAAAGTGTCCAGTGTCCAAAAGTGTGTGCAGAGATTCAAAATCTCCCTTATCCTCTAGTCACTTTGGTCACAGCTGTGCCATCGAGCCTGTCACATAGCGCTCAGATATCAGTGGGCCTCACACAATCCAAAAGTGTCCAGTGTCCAAAAGTGTGTGCAGAGATTCAAAATCTCCCTTATCCTCTTGTCACTTTGGTCACAGCTGTGCCATCGAGCCTGTCACATAGCGCTCAGATATCAGTGGGCCTCACACAATCCAAAAGTGTCCAGTGTCCAAAAGTGTGTGCAGAGATTCAAAATCTCCCTTATCCTCTAGTCACTTTGGTCACAGCTGTGCCATCGAGCCTGTCACATAGCGCTCAGATATCAGTGAGCCTCACACAATCCAAAAGTGTCCAGTGTCCAAAAGTGTGTGCAGAGATTCAAAATCTCCCTTATCCTCTAGTCACTTTGGTCACAGCTGTGCCATCGAGCCTGTCACATAGCGCTCAGATATTCATTGGGCCTCACACAATCCAAAAGTGTCCAGTGTCCAAAAGTGTGTGCAGAGAATCAAAATCTCCCTTATCCTCTAGTAACTTTGGTCACAGCTGTGCCATCGAGCCTGTCACATAGCGCTCAGATATCAGTGGGCCTCACACAATCCAAAAGTGTCCAGTGTCCAAAAGTGTGTGCAGAGATTCAAAATCTCCCTTATCCTCTAGTCACTTTGGTCACAGCTGTGCCATCGAGCCTGTCACATAGCGCTCAGATATCAGTGGGCCTCACACAATCCAAAAGTGTCCAGTGTCCAAAAGTGTGTGCAGAGATTCAAAATCTCCCTTATCCTCTAGTCACTTTGGTCACAGCTGTGCCATCGAGCCTGTCACATAGTGCTCAGATATTCATTGGGCCTCACACAATCCAAAAGTGTCCAGTGTCCAAAAGTGTGTGCAGAGATTCAAAATCTCCCTTATCCTCTAGTCACTTTGGTCACAGCTGTGCCATCGAGCCTGTGACATAGCGCTCAGATATCAGTGGGCCTCACACAATCCAAAAGTGTCCAGTGTCCAAAAGTGTGTGCAGAGATTCAAAATCTCCCTTATCCTCTAGTCACTTTGGTCACAGCTGTGCCATCGAGCCTGTCACATAGCGCTCAGATATTCATTGGGCCTCACACAATCCAAAAGTGTCCAGTGTCCAAAAGTGTGTGCAGAGATTCAAAATCTTCCTTATCCTCTAGTCACTTTGGTCACAGCTGTGCCATCGAGCCTGTCACATAGCGCTCAGATATCAGTGGGCCTCACACAATCCAAAAGTGTCCAGTGTCCACAAGTGTCTGCAGAAATTCAAAATCTCCCCTGTCCTATAGACACCTTGTACCTTGTTTTACATTACTATATAGTTTGTTGGATTTTGTCTACATTTCTACCAAAAATGAGGAAGGCTGGTGGAAGAGGCCGTGGAATTGGGCGGGGGTTGGCAGCTGGTAATGATGGTGTTGGTGGTGGATCTGATGGTAGTGGCAAGAGCAAAATAGGACCGAATGCAGGAGGTGCTGACCCTGCGTCATCGTCTGGCTACATAAGGCCTTGAACGCTTAGTTTTCTAGGAGTTGGCAAACCGCTTTTAAAGCCAGAGCATCAGGAAAAAGTTTTGTCTTACATTGCTGACTCAGCCTCCAGCTCTATCGCCTCCTCTTCTTCAGTTGTAAAAAGTAAAAGCACTGAGTCGTCATTGGAGGCTCATGTTCATGAACCACACCTTTCCTTGTGTCCTTCACCCCAACCAAGATTGAAGGATGACGCAGGCCATACTACTGATTACTCCATGGAGCTGTTTTCACATACCATGCCTGGATTATCAAGTGAAATGGTGAATTACCCAGGCCAAGATGAATCTGACATGGAGTGCACTGATGCACAGCCGCTGATGGATGATTCTGCTGGTACATTCACTCAGAGCACTACATTGTCCTCGCAGTGTACAGAGCCAGATTCTGACCCTGATGAGACTCAGGTGCCCCTTCCCGCACACTATACCACCATACACGGTGACACAGAGGAAGGTGCACATGACATAGAAGAGGAGGTGATGGATGACCCAGTTGTTGACCCAGATTGGCATCCATTGGGGGAAGAGGGTGCTGCTTCCAATAGCTCAGATGAGGAGCATCCACAGCAGACATCGACATCGCAACAGCTGTTATCTGGCAGGCCCGGAGCACTCCAAAGACAGGTTCCAAACATCAAAAGAGTTGCTGGACAGCTTGTCCAGAGGGTCAAAACATCACAGCGTGCTAGGCCGCAAAATGTCTGCCAAAGTAGGAAGAGTGCAGTGTGGCACTTTTTTGACCAAAATCCTCATGATCAGGCCAAGGTCTGTAAGAAGTGCGCAAAGACCTTTAGCCGAGGGAAAAATCTGAAAAATTTGAATACCAGTTGCATGCTTAGACATTTAACCAGCATGCACTTGCAAGCGTGGACACAACACCAAACCACAAGTGCCACATGTGCAACTGATCACAACGAAGGTAGTCAGCAACGCTACATTGTTTCCCCCACTGTAAGCCCACCGGTTAGCACAGCAGCAAATGTTGAGGTGTCGTTGCAAGGCCACAGCAGTCAGGGAATCCCACTGTTATATCAACGAAAGACTGATTCTAGGCCATCAGAAAGAACACCAACTCCATCACCATCATCAACCCTCTCTCATTCCGCCCTGTCCACTGCTACTTCCACCATATGCAGCTCTCAAGTCCAGCTCACCCTCCCAGACACTATGAGTAGGTCAAGAAAGTACTCAGTCTCTCATCCGCGTACACTGGGTTTGAACGCCCACATTGCAAAACTAATCTCGTTTGAGATGATGCCCTTTCGGTTGGTGGAAAGCACAGCTTTCCGCGAACTCATGGCCTATGCAGTACCACGCTATGACCTACCCAGTCGCCACTTCTTCTCTCGCAAAGCCATCCCAGCCCTCCACCATCATGTGAAAGACCGCATTGTCCATGCACTCAAGCAGTCAGTGAGCGGAAAGGTGCACCTCACAACTGATGCATGGTCCAGTCGGCATGGCCAGGGCCGTTACGTGTCCATCACTGCGCACTGGGTTAATGTGGTGGATGCAGGGTCCACAGGGGACAGCGGTGGTGGGACAGTGCTGCCTAGCCCACGGTATAGGAAACAGTTGGCTGTAGGCGTTCGACCCTCCTCCACCTCCTCCTCCTCCAGAAGCGAAAGCTCGTCCACAGAGCGCAGTCGTACGAGCACTCCATCTGCAGCTGCCACTGTTGCACACGATGTGTCCCCCTATCGAGCAGCTAGTGGAAAGCGTCAGCAGGCTGTGTTGCAGATGATGTGTTTGGGCGACAGACACACCGCCGAGGTGCTGGCCGAGTACTTGAAGCGACAAACTGAGTCATGGCTGGGCAGTGTACATCTTGAGGCAGGCAAGGTAGTTAGTGATAACGGCCGTAATTTTGTGGCAGCCATAGCCCTTTCAAAACTCAGCCACATACCTTGCTTGGCTCACACCTCGAACCTGGTGGTGCAGTGCTTCCTCAAAAATTATCCGGAGTTAACAGCCCTGCTCCAGAAGGTGCGAAGACTGTGCGCGCACATCCGCCGGTCGCCTGTACACTCCGTTCGTATGCAGAAGCTGCAGCGATTGCTCCACCTTCCCAACCACCGCCTCATTATCGACATTGCAACAAGGTGGAACTCCACCCTGCACATGGTGGATCGGCTGTGCGAGCAGAGGCAGGCCATAATGCATTTGTGGGAGGATACACGGCCAGGCACTTTGAGAGCAGACATGGAGTTGACAGGTGTGCAGTGGTCGAAGCTGAAAGACCTCTGTAAAGTCCTTCAGTGTTTTGAGGAATGCACACGGCTGGTAAGCGCAGATGACGCCATCCTAAGCATGAGCATCCCACTTATACGTCTGCTCATGCAAACTTTGACGCACCTTAAGGAGCAGGCGTCTGCAGCCAATGTTGATGAGGAGGAAGAGGAGGAGGGAATCCTTGATGACATTCAGCCATTGTCTGCTCAGGGACCTCTCCTGGACGAGTTGGAGGAAGAAGAGGAGGATGATGATGGGGATGATTACTTAGGGGAGGAGGATGCATCTCGTGGGGCAAGTGAAAATGTTGGCGTGGCAAGGTCTGGTACAGGGTTTGTGCGTGACTGGAGGGATGTGGATTTGCCAGAAAGTGCTCCTCCACCCAGCACTCGCAGTGCATCATTGACACCGGGAACATTGGCCCACATGTCAGATTATGCCTTGCAGATCCTAAAAAGGGACCCCCGCATTGCCAAAATGATGAATGATGACGACTACTGGTTGGCCAGCATCCTGGATCCACGCTATAAAGGCAAATTACAAAACATCATGCCACAGGAGAACCTTGACCTAATATTGGCTAATAAACAAGCAACTCTGGTAAATCGGTTGCTTGAGGCATTCCCAGCACACAGCAGCGGTGATGGTTCTCACACGAGCCGTACGGGCCGGGGGCAGCTTGGCAGAGGTGTTCGTGGTGCACACAGCAGAAGTGGCGTTGGAGACAGGGGTTTCATGACAATGTTGTGGACTGATTTTTCAAATACCGCTCACACAACTGGTAATACTGCATCGATGGAAAGTGACAGGAGAGAGCAGTTGTCAACTATGGTTACAAACTACTTTTCCTCCCATATCGATGTTCTCCCACACAGGTCATTCCCCTTTGACTATTGGGCCGCTAAACTGGACACCTGGCCTGAATTGGCACAATATGCCTTACAGGAGCTCGCTTGCCCAGCTGCAAGTGTGCTATCGGAAAGAGTCTTCAGTGCAGCTGGATCAATCCTGACAGAAAAAAGGACCCGTCTGTCAACCCAAAATGTGGATGATCTAACCTTCATTAAAATGAACCACGCATGGGTTTCCAAGGATTTTGTCCCACCTTCCCCTGATGACAGATAGGGTGACAGAAAAATGGCTTGCTTTGGTCCACCTCTTCCTGGGACTTCACCTATTTCGCCTTTTGCATCAGCTGAATGTCCAACATCAACATATGCCACTTTCTAAAACTCCCTAACTGTGCTGCCTCCCCCCCATGGCCGGGGTCACCACCTAGCGCACGACACCGTGCGAGTGCCGTTGCCCTGGACAGGTGGGTAGGCCGACTCTTGGGCGCGGGCACTGGCACAGGGTCCCTCATAGTGCAATCAAGTGTCTCTGACGGTGGTGGTGCACACCCGCCGTCAGACACACCGCTGTACTATGAGGGGCCCAGTACCAGTACCGACGCCCACGAGTGGGCCCCCCTTGCTTGGGCAGGGCCCCAGCATTTGCAATCTTTACCTCTCCCTGCTCCTCCGCTGTGTAATCTGGGCCGTCAAATCCATACTGTGCCTGACACCGTCTGAGCCTGCCTCCTGATGTATAGACATATATTTTGAATGTGTACGCTATCCATACATGTTATCTGGGGATACGGTACCCTTTTCCATACTGGGCCTAACACCGTCTGAGCCTGCCTCCTGAGACATATATTTTGAATGTGTACGCTATCCATACATGTTATCTGGGGAAACGGTACCCTTTCTAACCTTTGTGCAATCACGTGCAATCCATACTGGGCCTGACACCGTCTGAGCCTGCCTCCTGAGACATATATTTTGAATGTGTACGCTATCCATACATGTTATCTGGGGATACGGTACCCTTTCTAACCTTTGTGCAATCACGTGCAATCCATACTGGGCCTAACACCGTCTGAGCCTGCCTCCTGAGACATATATTTTGAATGTGTACGCTATCCATACATGTTATCTGGGGATACGGTACCCTTTCTAACCTTTGTGCAATCACGTGCAATCCATACTGGGCCTAACACCGTCTGAGCCTGCCTCCTGAGACATATATTTTGAATGTGTACGCTATCCATACATGTTATCTGGGGATACGGTACCCTTTCTAACCTTTGTGCAATCACGTGCAATCCATACTGGGCCTAACAGCGTCTGAGCCTGCCTCCTGAGACATATATTTTGAATGTGTACGCTATCCATACATGTTATCTGGGGAAACGGTACCCTTTCTCACCTTTGTGCAATCACGTGTAATCCATACTGGGCGTGAGAACGGCTGGCGAGCTGTTAAGCAAGCTACAGCACCTGTGGTTTGCACACGTAAGTTTTTCATTTTTTCAGGAATGACGGTTAGGCCTAATTCCGGAACTGCGGTTGACCTGCACTTACTGGGAAATCATTGTTCGCGGGTAATAATTGTAATCAGTGATCCCCATCACTAACGTTGTTCAGCGGGTTATCTGCACCTGTAAGCGACAAACGCTGGCCTTTTCAGTGTAGCGCACATGCAGCCACGGATATGTAAGGGCATGACACACCAGTTATTGGCCAATCTCATGTGCCAGAGCCTCACGTGTCCCTCTAGTAAGCCGGACTCGGACCGCGGGGCATGACGGAGTCTCGTTCGTTAACGGAATTAAGCTTGCAATGTGTGCATCTGTTCTGTAGCTGGCATGGTTGAGGTTTCCCAGGTGGAGTCGAATTTAACCGTAGGCTCAACTCCTGGTGTTGCCCTTCTGGACATTCCTTTAAGGTTCAGCTTTGCAACCATACTGCCCACGTAAAACAAACACTTTGCCTTCATGAACGCTGTTTGGAGGGTCATGACTCGTGGGAATAACGCCGCCCAATCAGTTAACCTGCTAGAGAGATCCTTCGTTGCTCCCAAGCATGACATCACACTCCCTAGGAAGAAGGTAATGCCACTGTGGCGACCGTACTCCTGGGGGCGACACAAGTGCACTGATGCCCAGCCACTGCTCGATGAATCTGCTGGTACATTGACCCAGACCACTACATTCCCCTCGCACGCTACACGACCTGAATCTGACCCTGATGAAACTCAGGTTACCCTTCCCATATACAGTTCCATCTTACACGGTGACAAAGAGGAAGCTGCAGATGAAAGTGCAGGTTCGGCCCACCCGCCATCAGACACACCACCGTACTATCAGGGGCCCTGTGCCAGTGCCATCGCCAACGAGTGGTCCCCCCCTGCTTGCTCAGGATCACAGCACTTGCAAAGTTGAAATACTGTGCAGTGAGATGGAAGATGGGGACGACAAGGAGTCCAGACAAGTGCAGGGATTCCCTAGCAAGGAGACTTATTTGATTGTTTTCAATGTTGGGACAGCAATTTTTGGGGAGCACTATACTCTGGAGAATGATAGATGGGGCCCACCATACACTGGAACATTCCAAAGGTGGACATCAGACACTGGAGCAGCATTTACAGGGCCCATTATACACTAGAGCATTAGAAATGGGGCCCATTATGTTTGGAGCATTATTTGGGCCCATGAGACAGTGGAGCTTCATCCATGGGGACCAACATATACTGTAGCATTATGTGGAGCTCATCATATACTGTTTCAAACATTATACGGGACCAATGATTCTGTATGGAGAAATAGATGGGCCTCTTCATGAGATGTAAAAAGTGAGGTATTTTTCATTGTACTATACCGCTATTTCTCTGCCGTATCGGAGCATGATGAGTTGTGGTATGTGTTAAAGGGGCGCTCTTTCGCCCAGGGCACATGAAAACCTGCAGCCAGCCCTCCCCCCCCCACAACTTTAGCCAAATAACCCCCATTTTTCAGTGCGTAACTTGTATTATGAAGTTAATTAAGGTTGACAAGCTTAAGTAAGAAGAATTGATGCTTTTGGCATTCAAATGGGCACTGTAGGTGTGTTTCCTGTCCTCCTCTCACTGCCGACTTTTATTCCCCATTGACTTACATTGGGTTTTGTGTTTCGGGACGACCCCGACTTTTCCCTATAATCGGACGATCTTGCTCGACCCGACTTTTGGAAAAGTCGGGTTTCACGAAACGAAACGCGACCCTAAAAAAACAAAAGTCGCTCAACTCTACTTATTACGCCTTCTGAACTCCTGACGTTGCGCCTTAGACAAAACTCTATCACATTGCATAGGTTCAGACGTCTGTTCAACCGGTGGCAACACCTCTCGTGCAATCCTGCGTTCACGTAAACGCCGATCAACCTGAATGGCTAATGACATAGAATCGTCCAGACCAGAGGGAACAGGAAATCCCACCATAGTATCTTTTACGGCTTCTGACAAACCCTTCCGAAAGAGAGCAGCCAGGGCATTATCATTCCAGGTAGTAAGGACCGCCCACTTTCGGAACTTTTGACAGTACAACTCTGCAGAATCTCGACCCTGGTTCAATGCCAACAGGGTCTTTTCAGCCTGATCAATAGCATTAGGTTCGTCATACAACAACCCCAAAGCTTGAAAGAATGCGTTCATATTAGTCAGAATAGGATCATCTGGTTTCAAAGAAAATGCCCAATCCTGGGGATCGCCACGCAGCAAAGAGATGACAATTTTAACCTGCTGCGCGGAGCTCCCTGACGAGTTAGGCTTCAAGGCAAAAAATAATTTACAATTATTTTTGAAACTCAAAAATTTAGATCGATCCCCAAAAAATACATCAGGTGTAGGGATCTTTGGTTGAACAGCATGCGAACGAGCAAGGTAGGCGGAAATTCCCCCCACTTCCGCAGCGAGCTGCTCCACACGATCAGACAATTGCTTTATCTCCATTGAGAGAAAAAAAAATTCCCCCTACGGCCTCAGAGATATAGAGGAAAGAATATACACACACCTTTCTTTTTTTTTTTTTTTTTTAAACACAATTCTTTCCTGCTATTGAGTACCCTAGGATCTGCGGTATGGCGGGTGATTCTGTTATGATTGAGTCACCGTAGGAGGCAAAAAACAGAAATGCTAGCTAAGTCCAGAAAACCAGAGAAGTTGGCAGCTATCGGATTGCAGACCCTGAACCTATCAACACAACTAGCAGTAGCCGTGGGGGGTTCCTACGATGCCCTAGACCCCTCGATCACAGCCGAAGGACTATATAGCCTAAAGACAGAAAGGGGAAATCTAAACTGCCCCAGAGCAGACCCCAAAGCAATAGGCAGCCCCCAACATATAATGACACTGAAGCAAGTTGAAAATACTAACACAGACAGAAAGATAGACAGAGCAAAGATGGGCCCAGGCTAACTAAATAGAAAAGGACAGGAAGGCTGCTGTCTGCAATCCGTGAAAAACCCTATGAAAATAAGAGCCAACAGACTGACAGTGAAAAAGGCCCTGAAGACGCTATGCTTCAAAAAAGCTATGTCAGTACTCAGGAATATACTGAAGACAGAGCTACAGGCAAAAGGAGATTCAGCTCACCCCAGCAGGGAATGGCAGAATACTGAAAAGCAAGGAAAACAAAAAACAAAACCAAAAACTAACAGGCAAAACAGAAAACTTAGCTTGAGAGGAGGAGGAATCAGACTGGTGTCCTAGAAGTCCACAGAGAAATCACCCGCAGGGCAGAAGGGCGTCGGCAGCCTTATATCCAGTCCGTGACTCCACTCAGCCAGTCATCCTCATTAGACTCAGGTGCCTGATAATCAGGCTCATTACCTTCCTTTACCAGAATAGGGAGTTCACCAGACCCCAGTGACGAAGGGGAAAATGAACTCACAACAGCACACATTATCATCACTGTCCCCGATGGGGCTCACAATCTAAATTCCCTATCAGTAAGTCTTTAGAATGTGGGAGGAAACCAGAGTACCCGGAGGAAACCCAAGCAAACACGGGGAGAACATACAAACTCCTTACAGATGTTGTCCTTGGTGGGATTCGAACCCAGGACCCCAGCGCTGCAGCCTTGCAGCGCTAACCACTGAATTCCTTGAATTCCCATCTCCACGAAAATTTGAACGCTTTGAGATTTGATTCACATTTCGGAAACAAAAAAGGTGCCCAACACCATTCATCACACTGGTGATGTTATTTAGTAATCTAGTGTTCTTCCCCATAATGCCAAGAAACAATAGTTTATATATCAGGTTTTCATACATTGTATAGTGAATCTCAGTACACCTTAGAACCATCAGAGTTCAATGGCTCCCAGTGGATCACAGTCAGGTACCGGACTGGTGGTTTGCACAAGAAACTTGCATTCCATCTTTTTCTCTCGGTGAGATAACGGGAGTCTGACAATGGCTCTATCATAAAGAACATAGGAACGATCCCATGTATGGAGGAGGCAAGAGAGACAGCTAATTAATTCATATTTCTCAACTATTTTGGTTAGGCTGTACATGTTTGTTTACTGGGACAAACACAGTCATTAAATCTTCTGAGTCCCTGTTTCTGTACACTGACACAACTACAATAAGAAGGACTCTGCACACAATAGACTTGCCGGGGAGTCCGCTGATATTAACAGTTTCAGATGACGTTTGTGTAATGTGCACAGATGCCTTAAGTCCATTGTCCCGCGCTACTAGCCATTCAAAATGCGGTAATTTGACAAGATATGTACTTTGTTGCAGAACAGCCCACTACAATAAATAATAAGGAACATGAGTAGCACTAAAACTATTGCCTATGATTTTTTCTGTTTCTTCTTAAATTTCTCAGTGTTTTGTAAATGTACAATACGGCACTACAGACTGTTTTACATTTAACAACTCTTTTACGATGATATAATTTAAGGCTGCCTCATATCTGGTGTAGCTGCTGCATTTAGCCCCCAGTAATTGTACTGAACTGTAATTAGACCGCAATGGGTTTATTGATAGTGTATAATGATCTGATTTAGGTGCAGTAAAGCCATAAGTGCAATGTAAAACCAGCCTAACAAAACACAGATGAATTAATTCTATGGTAGGACATGAATGTGGTTGTTCAGATGCAGAAGTCTGTGAGCTTTGAAATAATAGGGCGGCACGGTGGCTCAGTGTCCTGGGTTCAAATCCCACCAAGGACAACATCTGCAAGGAGTTTGTATGTTCTCCCTGTGTTTGCGTGGGTTTCATCCAGGTACTCTGGATTCCTCCCACATTTTAAAGATATACTAATAGGGAATTTAGATTGTGAGCCCCATCGGGGACAGTGGTGATAATGTGCGCAAACTGTAAAGTGCTGCGGAATATGTTAGCGCTATATAAAAATAAAGATTATTATTATAATAAATACGCAATTCTCTGTATTTTGCCTCCTGGATTTTTCCATCACAAACTGTGGAAACCACTATAGGTATCTTCAACAGCACAAAAAAGTCCATCTTTCCATTTTATTCTCTTCCTATGGCAGGGTTTCCGAAACTTTTGTTTATCAGGTGTTGCAACAGCAATAGCAAAGATATCGGAGCCCTACCAGAAAGTTCATGTCAAAAAATAAAATTTACTCACTTTATCTTTAGCTTATCTTCTGAATTCACTATAACATGGGAATAGGCATAAAAAGGTCAATTTTGTTGTTAAATTAGTAGGAGAGATTAACTTGCTAAAACAGCTAGAAACAGAACTTCTTCTTTTAGAGTAACTATTTGATTGTTTCGTTTTTAAGACAGAAATGTAAATTATTAGGTAATAGCTTTGCACTGTTTCAATATGCAAGGTATCTGGCCCATGTATGGTAAGCAACGCGTTAAGAGACATCACCTGTATATAAAACCCCACATGGCCTACCAGATTCATCACAACGATAGGAAAATACAATCCTGGGATAAATCAAAGAAAAAACATATAGCTACATATTCATCATGACCTCGACATGTTTCCCCATTGATGTACTGGTTCTTCAGGAAGTAAACACTGGCATGTAAAAGTTTGGGCACTCTTGGTCAAAATTACTGTAATTGTGTACAGTTAAGCAGATTGAAAAGGAAGTGATCTCTAAAAGGCCTAAATTTACAGATGACACATTTCCTTTGAATTTTAGGGAAATATATATATATATATATATATATATTGTCATTTCTTACAATTTAAAAATTACTAAAAGGAAAATGTGCCAATGCAAACGTTTGGGCACCCTTGGAGATTTGTGCGCTCAGATAACTTTTACCACGGTTTCAGACCTTAATTAGCCCGTTGGGAATATGGCTGGTTCCCTATTGTCATTAAGAAATTCCAGGTGATCAACATTTCCCATCTTCATAAAAACCCAGCCTCCTGTAACTTAATAACCTGTGCCAAAAACAGCACCTATGGGTTCTTCTAAGTAGCTGGATAGCACTCTGAAAATGAAAAGGTGGAGGCCTACAAAGCAGGAGAAGGCTATAAGAAGATAGCAAAGTGTTTTCGAGTTGACCTTTCCTCAGTTCGAAATGTAATTAAGAAATTGCAGTTCACCATACAGTCCCTTTACATTCAGACGCCAATGGATAGTACGGGTTGACACTGTTGTACCCTCGGACTGCAGGGCAGCTTGAACTTGTTTGGTGTTAGACGAGGTTCTTTATCCAACATCCGCACAATCTTGCGTTGAAATCTCTTGTCAATTTTTCTTTTCCGTCCACATCTAGGGAGGTTAGCCACAGTGCCATGGGCTTTAAACTTCTTGATGACACTGCGCACGGTAGACACAGGAACATTCAGGTCTTTGGAGATGGACTTGTAGCCTTGAGATTGCTCATGCTTCCTCACAATTTGGTTTCTCAAGTCCTCAGACAGTTCTTTGGTCTTCTTTCTTTTCTCCATGCTCAATGTGGTACACACAAGGACACAGGACAGAGGTTGAGTCAACTTTAATCCATGTCAACTGGCTGCAAGTGTGATTTAGTTATTGCCAACACCTGTTAGGTGCCACAGGTAAGTTACAGGTGCTGTTAATTGCACAAATTAGAGAAGCATCACATGATTTTTTGAACAGTGCCAATACTTTTGTCCACCCTCTTTTTATGTTTGGTGTGGAATTATATCCAATTTGGCTTTAGGACAATTCTTTTTGTGTTTTTCATTTAAGACAAATTAAATGAAGATAATAATACCAAAGAATTTGTGTTTGCAATCGTTTTCAGGAAGAAACTGAGTATTATCTGACAGAATTGCAGGGGTGTCAATACTTTTGGCCACAACTGTATCTGCATCCTGGATGCCCATATATATATATATATATATATATGCATCCTGCCCCTATATATATATATATATATATATATATATACATATACTAGCTGAAGAGCCCGGCGCTGCCCGGGCATAGTAACTAACTGTGGTGAGTTATAGAAAATTATAATTATCCTCCATCCCATAGTCCCGTGCCCATATACCCATCATACATATCCACGATCCCATAGGCCCGTGCCCATATACCCATCATACATATCCTCCATCCCATAGTCGAGTGCCCATATACCCATCACACATCCTCCATCCCATAGTCCCATGCCCATATACCCATCATACATATTCTCCATCCCATAGTCCCATGCCCATATACCCATCATACATATTCTCATCTCATAGTCCCATGCCCATATACCCATCATACATATTCGCCATCCCATAGTCGAGTGCCCATATACCCATCACACATCCTTCATCTCATAGTCCCATGCCCATATACCCATCATACATATCCTCCATCCCATAGTCCCTTGCCCATATGCCCATCATACATATCCGCCATCTTATAGTCCCATGCCCATATACCCATCATACATATCCTCCATCCCATAGTCCAGTGCCCATATACCCATCACACATCCTCCATCCCATAGTCCCGTGCCCATATACCTGTCATGCATATCCTCCATCCCATAGTCCAGTGCCCATATACCCATCACACATCCTCCATCCCATAGTCCCGTGCCCATATACATATCCGCCATCCCATAGTCCCATGCCCATATACCCATCATACATATCCTCCATCCCATAGTCCCGTGCCCATATACATATCCGCCATTCCATAGTCCCGTGCCCATATACCCATCATACATATCCGCCATCCCTTAGTCCCGTGCTCATATACCCGTAATACATATCCTCCATCCCATAGTCCGGTGCCCATATACTCATCACACATCCTCCAATCCATAGTCAACCATTATGACATCATAATGAGCGGCGGCAGGGCTTGCAACCTTTGATGACATCAGCGTCGCCATGGCAACCATTGTGACATCATAATGAGGGGCGGGGCTTGACACGCACACACTGCTTCCCCAGTATGCAAATAGGGGCATTGTGACATCATAATGAGGGGCGGGGCTTGACGCGCACACACTTTTCCCCACAGTATGTAGATAGGGGCAAAATTGTTTGGTGAATTGGAACGCGCGGGGTTAAAATTTCGCCTCACAACATAGCTTAGGACGCTCTCGGGGTCCAGACGTGTGACTGTGCCAAATTTTGTGGCTGTAGCTGCGACGGTGCGGATGCCTATCCCGGACATACACACATACACACACACACACACACACATACATACATACACACATACATACACACTTTGAGCTTTATATATTAGATATCCTGGCCTTCCATATGTATCCACCCTGGCCTCTCATATGTATCCATCCTGATCCTTTGTCCTGCCCAAAATATATCCATCCTGCTGCCCCCTTATATCCATCCTGGTCCTTTTTTCCTGCCCCCCATATATCCATCATGCCACCCCCTTATATCTATCCTGGTCCTTTTTTCCTGCCCCCATATATCCATCCTGGTCCTTTTTTCCTGCCCCCATATATCCATCGTACCGCCCCCCTTATATCCATCCTGGTCATTTTTTGCTACCCCCCATAAATCCATCATGCCATCCCCCTTATATCCATCCTGGTCCTTTTTTCATGCCCCACATATATATTCATCATGCCACCCCACCTATATCCATCCATCCATCATTTTTGGATGCCCTCCATATATCCATCGTGCCGCCCCCTCTTATATCTTTTTTCCTGCCCCCCATATATGCATTGTGCCACCCCCTTATATCCATCCTGGTACTTTTTTCCTGCCCCCCATATATCCATCATGTCTCCCCCCCATATCCATCCTGGTCCTTTTTTCCTGCCCCCCATATATACATCGTGCTGCCCCCCTTATATCCATACTGGTCCTTTTTTCCTGCACCCCAATATATCCATCGTGCCATCCCCCTTATATCAATTCTGGTCCTTTTTTCCTGCCCCCCATATCTCCATCGTGCTGCCCCCCTTATATCTATCCTGGTCCATTTTTCCAGCCCCCATATATCCAACCTGCTGCCCCCCCCCCTTATATCCATCCTGGTCCTTTTTTCCTGCACCCCAACATATCCATCGTGCCATCCCCCTTATATCCATTCTGGTCCTTTTTTCCGTCCCCCCATATATCCATCGCACCACCCCCCTATATCCATCCTGGTCCTTTTTTCCTGCCCCCCATATATCCATCGTGCCGCTCCCCTTATATCCATACTAGTCCTTTTTTCCTGCCCCCATATATCTATCCTGCTGCCCCCCCCTTATATCCTTCCTGGTCCTTTTTTTGCTGCACCCCTTATATCCATCCTGGACCTTTTTTCCTTCCCCCCGTATAACCATCATGCCACCCCCCTTATATCCATCCTGGTCCTTTTTTTGCTGCCCCCATATATCCATCATGCCACCCCCTTATATCCATCCTGGTCCTTTTTTCATGACCCCAACATATCCATCGTACTGCCCCCTATAGCCATCCTGGTCCTTTTTTCCTGTCTCCATATATCCGTCCTGGTCCTTTTTTCCTGACCACCATATATCTATCCTGGCTTCATGGAGAGATAAAGAGACAGAGAGAGCGAGAGAGAAAGAAGAGAAGATTCCTCTTACGTTCCTGCGCTCCCAGCGCCTGGTGTCATCGTCGTCCTTCTCCTCCTCCTCTGCAGGTCCGGCTCGCACATAGCAAAATGGCCGTTGACCTAGCAGAGGTCGGCGGCTGATGTGCACCCATTGCATGCGGCGCATGACACAGACGTCATACGCCGGTGATGACGGGTGCATATGTGACACACAGACATGGTTCAGGTAATGAAAGCTGCATGCACGTGCCCCTGCTTCTCTGTCTACACTCTTAAAGGGCCCGCACCCCTAAAAACCACAGACTTTTTTTTTCTCCTCCTCTCCTTCTCTTTCTACTGCCAAGGGCCCACGGAGGGAATCCCTGGTACCCCACCAGGCCACACCGACCCTGTATATAAGTAATTATGAAGGAAAAAATGTTTCCTAGCATTTTTCACTAAAAAAATTTTAAGTTTGGTTTAGTAGGTTTTCTTATAAATCCATAAGACTGGCGCAATAGTCTGACAACTTTATTCCCAGATACCATCTGTGAGTCAGAAAGGCATGCAGGCATATTCTTCATGCTGTTCCCATTTAGTTTTACACTTTCCCATCCATTTCAGCTTTTTCCCATGCCTCTCCCAGACCTGTTTGCTGGCTCCAGCATAAAAATATTCGGCTTTCCCATTGACTTGCATTGAATTCGTTATTTGGTACGAATACACGGATATTAGAAATTATTCATAACGATTTTCCGAATTCGAATATTTCACTATTCGATCATTACTAATCGTTTTCTTTTTTTCCATTGTTATCACTTAATTAATTTATGAGAATTAAAGTGTGGCACCCCAGGAGTCCGGTTGCCACAGTGGCCTTGCCTCCCTCACAGGGAGATGATGACATGCTTGGAAGCAAGGAGGGGTCCCTTAGCCAGGTAATACCAACACCGAATACTTTTCCTACTCCAGACCAGAAGGGGGAGCTCTAAACCCAGTTTCAGGGGAGATTTCCTATAAGTTCTGGGATGGCGGTGGAGTTAGTTAGTTGCAGTCTGTGAGAGTCTGTACAAGGGACAGGAGCTGTGAGGAGCTCGTCCCAAGAGCAGAGTGAAGAGAGAGGAAAGTGGAAGTTTAGGAAAGTCAGAGATTGGAGCTGTGAACAAGCTCACCCCAGGGAAAAGCACTTAGCACTGGACTGGTACAACAGTCCCAGCAGCCAAATCCAGAGGGCAGGAGACTGCAGGCCTCCTTGCCCCATCACACACCTGAAGGCGCAGCAGCATACCAGAGCCGGAGCCACCATGAAGGAGTGACACCTGTAAAAGTCTCAAGCTGCCTGCCATACAGGCAAGTACTAAAGAACAGTATGGAACAGAGGACTGAGCATACCTTCAGGCAGCAAGGACCTCAGAGAACAGCGCAGTAAGGAGGCCTCCAACACCAACTGGCTTAGGGGATCCAAAATTGCTTCCAGGCTGCCAGGATCTCCATTACCAACTGTAATCAGTGCTCTGGACTGCACCACAAACCGTGAGTAAAAGTGTCGAGACTGCACCCCGCTGTGTCCTCAGAGTAGGGATGGGCGAGTCTACTCGCTAGGACTCGTTACTCGGCGAATAGTAAGGGACTCGCTGGACTCGTTACTCGGCGAGTCTCCCAGTGATTACTCGCACAGTAACAAGTCCAATGCAAGTCAATGGCAATCCTAGTTTTGTCAGAGTTTTTTTTCTCACTCGCTAGACTCGCTATATCACATCGCTGTCAACAGCGAGTCTGAGCGAGTCTACGATTCCGAGTCCTGTATACTGGATTCGGGACTCGCTTATACAGAATCTGTTATGTTCCTACAAGTTTCCAAGACAGCCTATGTCAACACACAGCGATTGTGAGAGCGAGTCTGAGCGAGTCTACGAATCCCGAGTCCTGTATACTGGATTCGGGACTCGCAAATATAGAATCTGTTATGTTCCTTTGTAATTTGTAAATCGCACATTACTCGCTAAGACTCGCTTCCCCATTCATTAACATTGGACTCGCTAGACTCGCAACGAGTAGCGAGTCCCGGGCTCGGACTCGCTAGAGTCAAGCGATTCCGAGTAATTTAGGACTCGCCCATCACTACCTCAGAGTTATTTACTGCACCATCCCCTCCGCATTACAACCATCACCACTATCTTTCACATCATAAGTGCCCTGGGACTTAGCTCTGCCATGACACCTCCCCTTAAGAACCGGCCAGGTACCAAGTATCCCCATGGTCCTGGTGGGTGCTCCAAAAGCTTAATGTGTCAATACCTAAATTATATGTAAATTCTTTTGCTCAATTATGTATATTATGTGGTGAATCATGAGGTGCCACACTGAATTCTGATATATCTGTCATGTGGTGCACTGTTGCCCAGATTAAAAAATCAAACATAAATAAGAACTGTCCCCGTATCTTCTGCGTACATGTGGTTGCTTTCTGAAGAAGTGATTGTAACTTCGAAACACGTAAATTTCTTTCATCAACAAATGTCTGGATTGACGTCTTCACATACTCAGGAGCGCAAAAACATCCATAGGAATCTTATGCTGAAATAGCATGAGGAAAAAATTGCAGATCTGCACTACCCCATAGTATAACACTGCTTCGAATACTATTCGATAAAACTCAGATAGCACTCCACAGTGTTATACACTTATGTGAATGAGCCCTAACCTACCCAAAGACACAAAAAAAGAATTAAGATATGTGCGCATGTTAAATATTTGCTGCAGACATTGGAACATGCAGCACCAAAAATGTAGTATTTTTTTTGTTTTTATTTATAGGATCCTGAATAATGGGATCTATTGGTGATCTGCTTCTTGTGTAGTAATAAAGACATAAATCTGGCAATAACTTCACATTAAAAAAATGGATTTCAAGCTAAGCGCAGCTACAAAGTGTTATAGGGGGAGGATTCCTTATTCTAAGCAGGGCTTCTCGCTGTCCCTGCCTGGAATGATCTGAACTGTTTTGAATTTTAACTCAGTATAACCTTATGCAATAAAAATATTGACAGAAAATGAGTTACAGAACATTGGCCATAGTTTCCCTTGCATAAGCAAAGATCTCTCGTACCTTTTCCTTTGGTGGTTTTACCAGCTGTTGGATAGCGTTCCTAAGAGCTTTTCCTTTTAGTCTTGCTTTTAAATTTAGATGATCACAGTCCTGAAAAATAAAAGGGAACACTTACTCATAATTGAGAAAAGTCTTTCCTCATTTTTGCAACATTACGAGTGGTGCCACTGAAAAAAAAAATATTGCAATGCTATTGCATGCATTGACTGCTAGATAGAATGATATGATCAACTTTAGGGACACCCAGTATTTTTTTTTCACTTAACTCCTTCATGTAGGGGATATTTTCCAGTTTTACCTACCGTATCTGTTTTTTGCTCACATTCTAACCAGAGCCATCATTTTTTTTTCCCATCATGGCTTGTTTTTTGCGGAACAAGTTGTACTTTTGAACAACCCCATTGACTTTACCATATAATGTACTGAAAAACAAGAACAAAATTCCAAGTGTGGTAAAATTAAAAAAAAGTGTAATTTCACAATTGTTTCTTTTTTTACCCTGTTCACCAAATACTAAAACTGACCTGCCATTATGATTCTCCAGGTGATTACAAGTTCACAGATACCAAACATGTCTAGGTTTTTTATTTAACTTATGAAAAAAAATCCAATGTTTGTTAAAAAAAAACTGCCTCATTTTCCGAGATCCGTAGCATCTCTATTTTTCAGGATCTGGCGCTAGGTGAGGATTTATTTTTTGTACGTCGAGATGATTTTTTTTATTGATATCACATTAGAGTAGATGTGATCTCTTGATCGCCCGTTATTGCATTTTAATGCAATGATTCGGCGATCAAAAAAAGTGTAATTCTGGCATTTTGATTTTCTTTCTCATTACGCCGCTTAGCAATCGGATAGATTAGTTTTATATATTGATAGATCAGGTGATACCAAATATGTGTATTTTTTTTTAATTGTTTTATTTTGAATGGGGCGAATTGGAGGTGATTTAACCCCTTTACCCCCAAGGTGGTTTGCATGTTAATGACCAGGCCAATATTTACAATTCTGACCACTGTCCCTTTATGAGGAAATAACTCTGGAACGCTTCCATGGATCCCGGTGATTTTGTCATTGTTTTCTTGTGACATATTGTACTTCATGATAGTGGTAAAATTTCTTTGATATAAATTGCGTTTATTTATGAAAATACAAATTTGGTGAAAATTTGGAAAATTTCACAATTTTCCAACTTTGAATTTTCATGCCCTTCAAACAGAGAAATATGTCATACAAAATAGTTAATAAATAACATTACCCACATGTCTACTTTACATCAGCACAATTTTGGAACCAACATTTTTTTTAGGGACCACATCACATTTAAAGTCTCTTTGAGGGGTCTATATGATAGAAAATACCAAAAAGTGACACCACCATAAAAACTGCACCCCTGAAGGTGCTCAAACCACATTCAAGAAGTTTATTAACCCTTCAGGTGCTTCACAGGAATTTTTGGAATGATTAAAAAATGAACATTTCACTTTTTTCGAAAAAAAATTTTTTATTTTTTATTTCATATCCAATTTGTTTTATTTTACCAAGGGTAACAGGAGAAATTGGAAACCAAAAGTTGTTGTACAATTTTACCTGAGTACGCTAATACCGAAAACATGCAGGTAAATTACTGTTTGGGTGCACGGCAGTGCTTGAAAGGGAAGGAGCGCTGTTTGACTTTTCAATGCAAAATTGGCTGGAATTGAGATGGTACACCATGTAGCCTTTGGAGAGCCCCTGATGTGCCTAAACAGTGGAAACCCCCACAAGTGACCCCATTTTGAAAAGTCAACCCCCTAAGAAACTTATCTAGATGTGTGGTGAGCACTTTGAACCCCCCAAGTGCTTCACAGAGTTTATAATGTAGACCCATAAAAATAGGGTTTAGGGTTAGGGTTTAGGGTTAGGGTTGGGATTAGGGTTAGGGTTAGGGTAAGGGTGTATTTGGGTTAGGTTTGTGGTTTAGGGTTATGGTACAGGTTGCGATTAGGGTTCGGGGTGTGTTAGGGTTGGAGTTAGAACTGAGGAGTTCCACTGTTTAGGCACATCAGTTGCTCTCCAAATGCGACATGCATCTGATCTCAATTCCAGCCAATTCAAATGTGCTCCTTCCCTTCTGAGCTTTGCCATGCGCCCAAACAGTGGCTTACCCCCACATATGGGGTATCAGCCTACTTACGATGAACTTCACAACAACTTTTGGGTCCAATTTCTCCTGTTACCCTTGAGAAAATAAAAAATTGGGGGCAAAAAATCATTTTTGTGGAAAAAATATGATTTTTTAATTTTATGGCTGTACGTTATAAACTTCTGTGAAGCCCTTGGGGGTTCAAAGCTCTCGCCACACATCTAGATAAGTTCCTTGGGGAGTATAGTTTCCAAAATGGGGTCAATTGTGGGGGTTTCCACTCTTTAGGCACATCAGGGGCTCTCCAAACACGACATGGCATCCAGACAATTCGGCGCTGAAAAAGTCAAACGGCACTCATTCCCTTCCGAGCTCTGCCTTGCGCCCAAACAGTGGTTTACCCCCACATGTGGAATATCACCATACTCAGGACAAATTGCACAATAACTTTTGGGATCCTATTTCCCTTGGGAAAATAAAATTTGGGGGTGAAAAGATATAGTTTCCAAAATGGGGTCACTTGTGGGTGTTTCCACTGTCTAGTCACATCATGGGCTCTCCAAACACGACATGGCGTCCAATCTCAATTCCAGCCAATTTTGTGTTGAATAAGTCAAACTGCTCTTCTTCCCTTCTGAGCTCTGCCATACGCCGAAGCAGTGGTTCTCCCACATACCAGGTATCAGCGTACTCAGGACAAATTGCACAATAACTTTTGGGGTCCAATTTCTCTTGTTGCCCTTAGTAAAATGAAAAAAATTGGAGGTGAAGTAATTTTTTTGTGAAAAAAGTTAAATGTTCATTTTTTTTCAAAAAATCCCTGTAAAGCACCTGAAGAGTTAATAAACTTCTTGAATGTGGTTTTGAGCACCTTGAGGGGTGCAGTTTTAAGAATGGTGTTGACTGTCGGGAGCTTGACACATATGTTCAACATGATGTACCACTGTCTTTCCAGTTACTCTCATGTTATATTCATCTTGTTCCAAAAAGAGTACTGGTTTTTCACCCTGCTAGACTCACGATACTAGGAGAACTTTGCATCTCTCCTTTTTTGGCTGAAAGGTCTACTAAAATTTTGCTATACGAGAAGGCCATTGTGGAAAATATGTTGAAGATGTCACAGTTCTTCTGCTTAGAGTGTCTGAGACTCAGTGATAAACAGCTGTGTCATCCTATCTTGTGCTGGAGTGTGCTGAGCTGTCGGTGCTTTGATTGGCCGGTCAATTGACCTATCTACGACTTGGAGATGGAGAGATTTTCACAGGTGCTCCCTGTTCTTAGTAATTGACTTGCTTTTTATGTGAGATGTTTGGACCAGATCACTGACAGTCAAAGCTTATGCTCTCTGGTGTGTGCTTACCTGATAGCTGTGCTGTGAGTTCTGATCTACTGCTTCTGACCTTTGGATCATGTTCGGACTACCCATTTGTTATTGCCCCTTTGCTTCTGATCTTCTGCTGCTGACCTTTGGAAGTTGTTCTGACTCCATGTTTTGTATTGCCCCTTTGCCTATCCGCTATTTCTCTGGTATTCTGACCCTGGAATGTGACCTGACTTATCCCTTCGTCTTTTTCCCTTAGTTTACTATGTGCTTTCTTGGTATTGACCCTGGACTGTCTGACATCTCTGTGCGTGAGTTGTGACTAACATCACATAAGAAATTCCCATCAGACAATGCTAATGGCAGGAGGCAAGCTTCAATATCCAACCAAGGTGGAGAGGTGAGAGAGGAATACACCAGGTACAGCAGAGGCAGGGGTACATTGTCAAAGGCCTGTGTCAATTTCATGACACCCTCCCAGCGTACATGCCCTGATGACCGGGTATTTTTGACAAGGAGGGAAAAGTTTTTAAAGATGGTCAAGCAATACCTGACAAAACCAGAATATTCCCTAATTTCTATGCAACCTTCAACTACTGGGTCTCAAAGCTGGACACGTGGCATGAGCTGTCCCTTTGGGCTGTCAGCAGAAAGTACTGACAGGCTCACTCTGATAAAAACGAACAAAGCCTGGATTAGCCCTGAATTTTCCACACCAGCAGATGACAGCAGCACATAAAGTGTTTTTATCTTCAATATTTGAAGGAAGCCCTACAGTTGTTGCCTTCAAGGTTCTATAGATGTATTACCCTCCTTTCAAATTTTTCCTGGCTTTACACTTTGTGCAAAGCCATTGTCAATATAGAAGCACATCAGCTACACTTTCAAAATATTTGAATGAGGCCCGCCCGCAAGTTGCTGTCTTCAAGGGTCTATGGATGACTGTATTACCCTCGTTATCATTTTTACTGGCTTTGCACTTTATGCAAAGCCTTTATGAGTGTAGGAGTACATCAACTACATTTTCAAAATATTTTAATGTGGTCCACAAGTTGATGCCTTTAAGGGCCTATGGATGGCTGCATTACTCTTGTTATCATTTTTTCTTGGCTTTGTACTTTATGCAAAGCCTATATTAGTGTAGGAGTAAATCAACTACCCTTTCAAAATATTTGAATGAGGCCTGACAGTTGTTGCCTTCAAGGGTATATAGATGATTGTATAAGTATTTCCCTCCTTATCGTTTTTTCCTGCCTTTGCACTTCGTACAAAGCCTTTATGAATGTATGAGTACATCAACATCACTTTCAAAATATTTGAATGAGGCACGCAAGTTGTTCCCTTCAAGGGTCTATGGATGACTGCATTACCCTCCCTATAACTTTTTCCTGGTTTAACACTGTGTACAAAGCCTTTCTGAGTGTACAAATACAACAACTACACTTTTAATTTTTTTTATGAGGCACGCCAGTTGCTGCCTTCAATGGCATATGGATGACCCTGCTTCTATTTTTGGCAGGCTTTGCATAGGAGTCTAGGAGTACCACTACAAAACAATTTGAACAGAAGGTATATGAGACCTCCATTATGTATCAATATGTATTAATAAAAATTTCGATTTTGGTTTACTTAAATTATTTTTTTAAAAAATCCATTTAATATGTTGCATTATAAACAAGTCATTATACAGGAAATAATGTTTCTTAACCTTTAGTTTACTGTAAACTACAATTTCTTGTTTTATAATGTTTCATTGTCAGTCTTTAAAGTGGGGTAAAAGTGTGACACTATTGTTCTCAGCATTGATCTGGAAGTCAGAGATGCTTCCAGGTTCTTCCCCATGCTGTTCTCCTTCCAGACAGCACTTTTTCCATCCATGTCAACATTTTCACTGCTCCAAACCTCTTTGTAAGGTCTAGAGGAAAAATGCTACTTGAACAAGTATCCGAGCATTAGGAATTGCTCTGTTCGAGTAACAAGCATCTGAGCATTTTTAGTGCTCGCTCATCACTAATAGTAACGTATAGAATCTTGGGAAGGGCAATGACGTACTTCTACATTTCACTGATATTGTGATAATTTACGTGATGTGTAATGATAATTACTTACCATCAGGAATAACTACTACGTTACAATATTTTACAGATTTCATACTTTATTATGAATATGTTCATTCTCTAAAAACATTTGTTTTCATTTATATACTACATACTGTAATTCAATAATAGGCTGCAGATGGGGTGGAAAATTCCATCTTTCTCTAAAATATGGATATTCAGGTGTGTCCCAAAAATGTAATATGTATTGCATATCTGGAATATCATGTAATGTATATTAATTATATGGTAAACAAGTCAGGTCCAAATACATAGGAAATACAGTATATAAAAAATAATAGACTTACACACATGGACAAAATTGTTGGTTCCCTTATGTTAAAGTAAGAGAAACCCATATTGGTCACTGAAAAAACTTGAAACTGACAAAAATAATTTTAAATTTAAATTTAAACTTTATCAACTAGTGATGAGCGAGCGTGCTCATCACTACTCATTGCTCAGTGTGCTTAGGATGCTCATTACTCGGCGAGTATTTTTTGAATGTCCTCATATGTTTGCCGCTTTGTAGACAGACAATGAACATGTGAGGTTTACCTGACAGTCACTGTGATGCCGTAGCAATCCTGGTTGTAGCACTATTGTGATTGGCTGCCTGCATATCGTCATCACGTCTTTATAAGACCGGTGACGCCATGTTTGGCACACTGTACCCTGGACACAGGTAGTGTAGGGAGAGGTGCTGATGAAAGAGGGACAGAGTAGTAGCTGTGTATTAGCCAGGGATTCAACCACATTCATATTTACTGCAACAGTCCTTCTTAGGGCTATTTATAATCAATATTAATATTGTTTTTAGCAGCACTTATGGAGAGATTGTGCTGAAGGCATCATGTAGGACAGGATATGGTGAATTGCATGTACTTTATGCTGCAGCCTGCAACTGATACCAAAACCCATTCTCAAGGCTAATAATATTCTTTTTGTTCTTAATCCTGCAAATTGCTCTGAGCAGGGAAATATTACAGTATACGCCATTTTTACAGTGGCACTTGTGTGTCAAAAGCATACAGCCAGGCTTGGTTGGATCTCAACAGCATTGCCATTTTTATACTGCAGTCTCATACATCCATCCCAATTGGGCACATTTGTCAGGCATTGTAATGCTGCAATTGTTTTGAGCAGAGAAATTTTATACAGCATTTAGCATGCTACAGTTGTGCTTCAAAACCCTAAAAAACATAAATAGTTTGTTAAATAAATTGCACTGCTATATTTATACTGCAGTCTCATACATTCATCTAAATTGGTGAAGTTTTTGCTGGCATTGTAATACTGAATTTTTTTGGAGCAGTGAAATTTTATACAGCATTTTTGTGCTACAGTTTGGCCTTAAAACCCCCCCAAAAATAAATTATTTGTTGAAAATAATGCATAAGGCCGGTTTCACATTAGCGCATTTTCAGCGCGCGCACGGCCGGGGGTAGCTCCGCCCCCGATCCGGCTCTCTGCCCGGCGTGCCCGCCCCTTGCTTGTAGCGCCGCCTCCTAGCGGACAGCGGCGCCTGCGATCGGCGCACCCTATCTTTAGCATAGGGTGCGCAGATCGTGCGCAGGCCGTGCGCTAGTTGCGCTTTGACCTGCGCTGCGCACTTTTGATGGTGCGCCGTGCGCGCCAAAATCAAACTTTTCGGATTTTGGCACGCACGGCGCACCGTCAAAAGTGCGCAGCGCAGGTCAAAGCGCAACTAGCGCACGGCCTGCGCACGATCTGCGCACCCTATGCTAAAGATAGGGTGCGCCGATCGCAGGCGCCGCTGTCCGCTAGGAGGCGGCGCTACAAGCAAGGGGCGGGCACGCCGGGCAGAGAGCCGGATCGGGGGCGGAGCTACCCCCGGCCGTGCGCGCGCTGAAAATGCGCTAATGTGAAACCGGCCTTACTATGTTAATACTGCAGTCTCAAACATCCATCTGAGGTGTGCAAACTTGCCTGACATTGTAATACAGCAACTTTTTTTAGATGTGAAATTTTATAAGGCATTTAATGTACTACAGTTGTGCCTCAAAACCACCAAAAAAAATTGTTTGAAAAATAAATCGCATTGCTATATTTATACTGCAGTCTCATACGTCCATGTCAATTGGGCACATTTTGTTGGCATTGTAATACTGCATTTTTTTACAACAATGACAGTTTAGACAGCATTTATTATGCAATAGTTGTGCCTCAAAACCCCCTAAAAACTCATTTGTTGAAATAATCACATTGCCTTATTTATACTGCAGTAAACAAAGAGCAGAGGGAACCACTGTATATACTGTAGATTCGGGATCACCTATAGCATGCAAGTAGAATATACAAAGAACAAAGAAAAAAGATCATGCTATACAAAAAGGGATTACCAGGATGAAATATATAAAAAACGTTTTTATTAATGCAGACTATTAGCAACAATTAAAAATAATTAAAAGTCAGGCATGTGAAAATCGTACATGTATGGTAAACTGACCTATACACAATATATAATTTAACTTGAGACCCAGACTGCCTAATTATATAAGTAAATGACAGAGTCTAATATGGTAAGGCTGGTTTCACACTTGCGTTTTTTTTCGCGGGATTTTAGCGCTAAAAAACGCATGCGTTTTTTTTTTCTATACTTTGCATGGGATGCGCTTATGTGCGCATACACATGCGTTTGTATGCGTTTTTCCGTGCATGCGTTTTTTTGCAGTATGCGCTCGGGCGCACAAAATGCATCCTGTTGCATTTTTTGGGCGTCCGACTTGCCTCAAAAAAACGCATGCGCGCGCAATGCGTTTTTTTTACAGCAGGACACCCATTATAAGTCTATGGGTGCGCATATGTGCACATTGGCATGCTTATGTATGCGTTTTTTTGCGCATGCGTTTTTTTTTTACCATTAGTTTGACAATGGAATTTAGGGGTTTGGGTTAGAGTTAGGGTCAGTTAAGGGGGGTTTAGGGTTAGGGTCAGGGTTAGGGTTAGGGTTAGTATGGTTTGGTTAAGGGTTAGGGTCAGGGTTAGGGTTAGAGTTAGGGTCAGGGTTAGGGTTAGGGTTAGGGTCAGGGTTAGGGTTAGGGTTAGTAAAGTCATGGTTTGGGTTAGTGTGAGGGGCCACCTAATGTTGGAAAAAAACGCAAACGCGGTAAAAACGCACTAAAAACGCATACAAACGCATAAAAACGCTGCGTTTTTTTCATGCATGCTCATAAAAATGCTTGAAAAAAACGCAGCATTTGTATGCGTTTGTATGCGTTTTTTCAATGCGTTTTTTTGCGGGAAAAACGCGCTGCAAAAAAAAGCAAGTGTGAAATTAGCCTAAGTCAAATAAAGATAAGCAATCAGATCAAATTAGATCACCCTGTGCAGCAAGGCATAAATCTCAATATTGGTACTATCCTGTGGCTGTAACCCAACACCTCTGCAGAATATCACCAGCACATTCAGCACAAAAGGGCATCAAAATATAGGTAAGACAAGAACAATAATAATAATATTTGTTGCCCAAAATCAAGAGACAGATACAAGCATAAGGTGCATAATCAACGGATTATAAAGTGCTAGTAGTGCAATAGAGCCTCTGTAGTTAATGAAGTCGCATTGATACTGATGCCTAAAGAGCAGAGATGCCAATGGTGTTGGTCATAGGACTAGCATAGTGGCCTGGGTCAAGTAAGGTCAGGAACAAAGAAAGGGCACAACACCCAACGTGTGTCGCCACCAGTGTGGGTTCCTCAGGGGCCTGTGAATGAAGACAAGCAGGCCACTACATAGATACAGATAAAATAGAGATAATAATGAGTCAGCTGTTTAAACTAACTGGAGGACAGACGGCGTGCAGGCTGGTGCGTGCGCACATGACGGAAGGCAGGGACTATGCTGGAGTGAACAAAGCGGAAATGATGCGTAGACATGCCAGCAGCGTGACCGGCGCATGCGCAGTAGGAATTAAGGGACCAACCAATAGTGGCATCAGTAATCCAACAAAACATTGTAGAGTAGAGTGCTTGCGTGCACCGTAGCATAACAGAAGTCTTAAAGCAGCACATACAGAAGATGAGTCGGTTAGATTCTTTGCACATGCTTTTGCAGTAAACCTCAGTGTGGTACATAGATGCACGGACCAAATGCAATAAGCTTAGGGGTAAGAAATAGATTATATTTGTGTCCAAATACAGCAAGTGTATAACTCACAAAATGAAAGTTACAATACATACAGTATGTTGGAATTGCAACAAATTACAGGCATGAATATAAATTTAGGTAGCCAACCCATATCTAAACACAAATTACGGGCATGAATATTAATATAGGTAGCTGTCCCATATTTACAATAGTGGCAGGTTATACGTATATACGTACTATCCTCACTCCCAATTGGGGGGTATTATAGAGTGAACCTAAATTAGCTCTCTTTCTTTCTCCTACCCCGAATTTTGTAACCAGAAGGGCCAAGAACTTTAAAGATATCCTTACCTGTAGTCACTTTAAGAGACCGACAAAAAAAACTAGACCATGGTGGTAGGCTAGTGGATACTTACCCATGTGGGAACTGTAGTATCTGTCCTTTTTACCCTTGCAGAGAATGTTGTATCTCTGACAATCTTCCTTCATTCATTCATCAAGTCCACAGATTATTTTAATTGTCAATCAAGGAATCTGGCTTATGCTCTGGTGTGTTGTGGTGCCAAGGTGGATGTGTGGCAAACCACTCAGGAGCTTTGATGCAGGATTCAGCAGCATTTTTCTAATATAGCTACGGCTAAGAAGGATAGGACAAAGGGCAAGACTCTCCCCTCAGTGGCAACTCATTTTTTGGACCGCCACAACAGTTATTTGAATGGATTGAAGGTTTTGGGATTGGAGATGGTCTTCACCAATATTAGGGATGGGAACATTACAAACTGCCTCCTGCGATGAAAGCAGAAGTGGATTTATAATTTGCGTAATTTGGCCCCATATGGGCTCAATGATGAGCTACTTTTTACCAGCTTCTATGAACAGATTTAATGTCCTTCCTATACATTTTTGTTCATTCCTTCATTGTCGTTATCAAGTTCACTTATGGCCTTGTCTGTCTTTCTTTACATAAGAATTTTCTATTTGGTTTCACTTCCTCACTGGATCTCCCTTCTTCTTCCATGACCATTATTCCCTCCTCAGAGATTTGGGGCCCTTCTGACACTTTATTTTGTGTGATTTTGCAAAGGATAATGTTATGCTATATTTTTTGTCCATTTTCCTTTATGAGACATGTTTTCTAATATTTATATTATCAATTAAAAATTGCACTCCATCACTGGGGGTCCTTTTGGTTATCTGTTCACTAGTGACATCATTATTTATTTGTAATTCTTTTTTCTACACTCAGGCTGCTCACCCTTTGGGACAGATCCCTACTTCACTATGGGCTTTTATTATTGGTTGTTCTCTATATGATGCACTTTTATTTTTTGATTTTATTTTCCCCCTTTACCTTCACTTTTTTCCACTTTCCCTTTATCGGTTCAGATGTATGTAAATTGCTGCGGTCCGGTCCAATGGGCGGGGCTTATTCGCCAGCTCCCCCCTTCCTGTCTTGCTCTACGCATTTCTTCTTTCTTCTTCCTGCATTCAGGTATTGTTTCAGCGCTTGCGCATTGCAAAGGCCTCCGGCGCTTGCACAGCATGCTTGCCAAACTGTGGGCAAAGCATATAATCATTACTGCGCATGCGCCAGTATTTTTCCCTGTGTCTATGACCTGGAAGTCTTCATATGCAATCGCTGAAACAATACGTGAACACAGGAAGAAGAAAGAAGAAACGCATAG
Source organism: Dendrobates tinctorius (assembly GCF_039654945.1). NCBI lineage: Eukaryota > Metazoa > Chordata > Amphibia > Anura > Dendrobatidae > Dendrobates > Dendrobates tinctorius. The sequence goes on along the minus strand of NW_027361728.1, from coordinate 73,319,711 downwards.
AGCAAGACAGGGAGGGGGAAGCAGGCGAATAAGCCCCGTCCATCGGACCGGACTGTGGCAAATTACACACATCTGAACCGATATAAAAAAGGTATTTATGCATGAAAGGTGCGGGGTCAGGGAGAAGCAAAAGTACTAAGACAATCCTTATGTGACACACAATTGAATGATATCATTATATGATATCTCAAAAAAGGGGTGACAGCTTCCCTTTAACCCCTTAATGACAGAAGCTTTTTTCGATTTTTCATTTTTATTTTTCGCTCCCCTTCTTTCCAGAGACATAACTTTTTTATTTTTCCGTCAATATGGTCATGAGAGGGCTTATTTTTTGCGGGATGAGTTGTACTTTTGAACAGCTCCATTTGTTTTACCATGCTGGGTACTCGAAAACGGGAAAAAAAATTCCAAGTACGGTGAAATTGCAAAAAAATTGAAATGCCACACTTGTTTTTTCATAGGCTTTTTTGCTAGGTTCACTGAATGCTAAAACTGACCTGCCATTATGATTTTCCAGGTCATTACGAGTTCATAGACACCAAACATGTCTAGGTTCTCTTTTATCTAAGTGGTGAAAAAAGATTCCAAAGTTTGATTAAAAAAAATTGCGCAATTTTCCAAGACCCGTAGCGTCTCCATTTTTCGTGATCTGGGGTCAGGTGAGGGCTTATTTTTTGCATGCCGGGCTGACATTTTTAATGATACTACTTTTGTGCAGAAATGTTCTTTTGATCACCCGTTATTAAATTTTAATGCAATGTCGCGGTGACCAAAAAACGTAATTCTAGAGTTTTGATTTTTTTCTCGCTACGCCGTTTAGCGATTGGGTTAATCCTTTGTTTTTATTGATAGATCAGGCGATTCTGACTGCGGCGATACCAAATCTGTGTAGGTTTGATTTTTTTTATTGTTTTATTTTGATTGAGGCAAAAGGGGGGTAATTTAAACTTCAATGCTATTTTATTTTTTTAATTTTTAAACACTTTTATTTTACTTTTGGCATGTTTCAATAGCCTCCATAGGAGGCTAGAGGCATGCCATACTTGATCGGCTCTGCTACATATAGGTGATGCTCAGATCGCCTATATGTAGCAGAAATACAGCATTGCTATGAGCGCCGTCCACAGGGTGGCACTCATAGTAATCTGCTGGCAACAACCATAGAGATCTATATGAGACCTCTGGTTGTCACGGCAACGCGTCACTGACTCCTGATCATGTGACGGGGGTCGACGATGCGCTCATTTCCGGCCGGGCACAGGAAGCGCTAGTTAAATGCCGATGTCAACGTTTGATAGCGGGATTTAACTAGTTAATAGGCGCGAGTGGATCGCGATTCCATCTGCTCCTATTGCAGGCACATGTCAGCTGTTATAAACAGCTGACATATCGCGGCTTTGAGGTGAAATCACCGCCGGAGCCCACCTCAAAGCAGGGGACACTGACCGCTGACACACTATCCCGTCAGAGGTCGGAAAGGGGATAAACTGGTCAGTGTTTGCATAGTGATGATCCTATGATTGCGATGTGAAATCCCTATAATTTCATATTGATATGTTTAAGGTTCATAATGTTATGCTTTAAACTATTTCCTTACTCATTAGGAATCTATATATTGTATTTTTGTTTTTTATTGTTTTTCTTATATTGTAGGTATGGGTTTGCTACTTATACAGGGTGGGCCATTTATATGGATACACCTGGGTGGGCCATTTATACAGTTGGATCCAAAACGGCTGACTTCAAAATGGCCACCATGGTCACCACCCATCTTGAAACGTTTTCCCCCTCCCATATGCTAAATGTGCTACAAACAGGAAGTTGATATCACAAACCATTCCCATTTTATTTAGATGTATCCATATACATGGCCCACCCAGGTGTATCCAAATAAATGGCCCACCCTGTATTTTTTTTTTTCATGCATGCAATTTGTTACAGTTCCAACATATGTATTGTAACATGTATTTTGTGACTTATACCCTTGCCATATTTGGCCTCCGATATAATCTGTTTCTTACCCTATGCTTATTGCATCTATGGATCACACAAAGGTTTACTGCCCATGCATGCGCAAAGAATCTTGCTGACTTGCCTACAGTATGTTTGACGCCTCTGAGGTTCCAGTCACCACAGAGGTACTGCACCTCAGCCAGAGGTGTGGTTCTCCACTCTCGGGTAAGGAGGGGACACTACCCCACACCCACACACTAGCACCCAACACCAGATCTCTTTAGGCCAGGGAGGAATTAGGTAGAGGGTGGGCGTGGAGGAAGTAAATAAGGGTACGACAGCTGGAGATAAAGCTGATAGTTGGTAGTGGAGAGTTGTCATTGTAACAGGAGTCAGCTGAAAGAGGAGTCAGGAGGAGCGGACAGTTTGTGGAAGGGCCTGGAAGGAGTGAGGAGCTCATCCCAGGACTGGAAAGAAAAGTGGAGTGAAGAAGGGGTCCAGGAGTCCTAGGGGCACGGGAAGTGAGGAATCCACCCGTGGCACCCAAATACATGCTGACTGTAGTCAGGTGGAAGGACCAGATCGCATTTGGGGACCGTCCCCAGACTAGTGGAGATACTGCAAGACTCAGCTAGAAAACATCGCCCGACAGGATCCGAGGGTGCTGGCTTGGGACACTGTGTGTAAAAGTGTGAAGACTGCACCCCGCTGTGTCCTCAGATTTATTTACTGTGTCATCTGCCCTGCACAACAATAATTACCATAATCTACTATCTTATATCTGCCCTGGGGCCTAGCTCTACCCGTGGAGAGCTGTAACATCTTTGCTTCATCACCAAACACCCCAGTGGATCTGAATCGCAGCGTTGGCCATCTTCTTATCACCGAACACCACGGGTGGCGTCACGACATAATCCACTATAAACTTTCCCATCTTTATTCCCCAAAATCATCTTTATTTTTCATTGCACGCCCAGGGCCACAGACTGGGTCACTCCTGCCGTGACATCCCCTGAAGAACTGACCGGCCTTGACTGAGTACCCCTGGCCCTAGCTGGCATTGCATTTGTGCTGCTTTAAAACTTCTAATATGCTCCAATGCGGACAGCTCTCCGTCGTCACTGCTTTGTCCTAACAGCTGTCTTCCAACACCATATGGATGGAATGGAAGATCCTGGGAGAGTGAATGTACATTGAAACTGCAGTACACCATCACATTTATATGAAGCAAAAGAGGTACCTCTACATACCATATAATATTATCCTTGGGAGAGTTTCCAGAAGTTTAGTCCTCACCATTTTGATTGTAACTCACACCCTGAGTGGAAGTCTGTGCCATTTTGTGTTATGCTGTCTAGGTGGTTGGTACTTTACACTGAGGACTAACACTACATTTGCTGGTAGTACAAAAACTTGGCACTCAAAAGAAAAATTGGTTTGACAGTTCCTTTATTGTAAAAGGCATCCAGTTGAGTACCGTATTTTTCGGACTATAAGACGCACCGGACCATAAGACACACCCCAATTTTCAGTAGGAAAATAGGGAAAAAAAAATAATGTGTCAAATGGTGGTCCGTCTTACAGTCCGAATTCAGCTTACCTGGGAAGGGATCCGGCACAGGTGGAGAAGTAGTCACAGGGGTCATTCAGTGGTCCAGGCTCGTGCGGTGGCGGCTCTGTGCTGGGGCAGGTTGGTTGTGCTGGGGCAGCTGCGCTGGGGTAGGGGCAGCTGTGCTGGGGCTGGGGCAGCTGTGCTGGGGCAGGGGCAGCTGTGCTGGGGCAAGGGCAGCAGTGCTGGGGCTGGGGCAGCTGTGCTGGGGCAGGGGCAGCTGTGCTGGGGCTGGGGCAGCAGTGCTGGGGCAGGTGGGCTCTGCGGTGGTGGCAGTTGTGCTGGGGCAGCAGTGCTGGGGTAGCTGTGCTGGGGCTGGGGCAGCAGTGCTGGGGCAGGGGTAGCTGTGCTGGGGCAGGTGGGCTCTGCGGTGGTGGCAGCTGTGCTGGGGCAGGGACAGCAGTGCTGGGGCTGGGGAAGCAGTGCTGAGGCAGGGGCAGCTGTGCTGGGGCAGGTGGGCTCTGCGGTGGTGGCAGCTGTGCTGAGGCAGGGGCAGCTGTGCTGAGGCAGGGGCAGCAGTGCTGGGGCAGGGGCAGCTGCGCTGGGGCAGGGGCAGCTGCGCTGGGGCAGGGGCAGGTGGGCTCTGCGGTGGTGGCAGCGGGCGGCGCTCTGTGGTGAGGTGGTGGCAGCGGGCTGTGCCCCAGTCCAGGGGGCCGCGGCTCCGCCGGAATTTCTTCGCAGCCCGGAGGCCCCGCAGTTCCCTTGCTGGCCGCCGTCATGTTGCAGTGGCCTCCGGGAGCATGGACGCCGGAAAGATGGCGGCTGGTCCGGGGACAGCACATGCGCGGGATCAGATCTCGTCCCGAGATCTCGGGGGACGAGATTCAAATTTCGGCAACGAGATCTCGTCCCCCGAGATCTCGGGACGAGATCTGAAGCTGCGCATGCGCCGTCCCCGGAGCGGCAGCCATCTTCCCGGCGTCCATGCTCCCGGAGGCCACCGCAACATGGCGGCGGCCAGCAAGGGAACTGCGGGGGCCTCTGGGCTGCGAAGAAATGCCGGCGGAGCCTCCGCCCTTGCACCGGAGCACAGCCCGCTGCCACCACCGCACCGCAGAGCGCCGCCCGCTGCCACCACCGCACCGCAGAGCCCTGCCCGCTGCCACCACCACACCACAGAGCGCCGCCCGCTGCCACCACCGCACCGCAGAGCCCCGCCCGCTGCCACCAGCCACCAGGTTAGACCGTGTATTGCGACCATAAGACGCACCCCCCGCTTTCCCCGAAAATTTTTGGGGAAAAAAGTGTGTCTTATGGTCGGAAAAATACGGTACATTCCTTTAAACGTTTTCGGTCATACAATTGACCTTCATCAGAAACAGAATTTTTTCACCATTGGTTTTAACTGAGAGGAGCTGTAATGGAAAATTCCATATATTATTATTAAAGAACCACTGTCGTGAGTAGGCACTATTCAGTACTGGGTATATCTAATATATAAAGCTCAAAGTGTGTATGTATGTATGTGTGTATGTATGTGTATGTGTATGTCCGGGATAAGCATCCGCACCGTTGCAGCTACAGCCACAAAATTTGGCACAGTCACACGTCTGGACCCCGAGAGCGTCCTAAGCTATGTTGTGAGGCGAAGTTTTAACCCCACGAGTTCCAATTCACCGAACAATTTTGCCCCTATCTACATACTGGGGAAAAAGTGTGTGTGCGTCAAGTCCCGCCCCTCATTATGTCATAATGCCCCTATCTGCATAATGGGGAAACAGTGTGTGCGTATCAAGCCCCGCCCCTCAATATGATGTCACAATGGTTGCCATGGCGATGCTGATGTCATCAAGCCCCACCGCTCATTATGATGTCATAATGGTTGACTATGGGATGGAGGATGTGTGATGGGTATATGGGCACTGGACTAAGGGATGGCGGATATGTAGGATGGGTATATGGGCACGGGACTATGGGATGGAGGATATGTATGATGGGTATATGGGCACGGGCCTATGGGATGGTGGATATGTATGATGGGTATATGGGCACGGGCCTATGGGATGGAGGATGTGTGATTGGTATATGGGCACGGGACTAAGGGATGGCGGATATGTATGATGGGTATATGGGCACGGGACTATGGGATGGAGGATATGTATCATGGGTATATGGGCATGGGACTATGGGATGGAGGATATGTATGATGGGTATATGGGCACGGGCCTATGGGATGGTGGATATGTATGATGGTATATTGGCATGGGACTATGGGATGGAGGATGTGTGATGGGTATATGGGCACTGGACTATGGGATGGAGGATATGTATATGGGCACGGGACTATGGAATGGAGGATGTGTGATGGGTATATGGGCACTGGACTATGGGATGGAGGATATGTATGACGGGTATATGGGCACGGGACTATAGGATGGAGGATATGTATGATGGGTATATGGGCTCGGGCCTATGGGATGGTGGATGTGTGATGGGTATATGGGCACTTGACTATGGGATGGCGAATATGTATGATGAGTATATGGGCATGGGACTATGGGATGGAGAATATGTATGATGGGTATATGGGCATGGGACTATGGGATGAAGAATATGTATGATGGGTATATGGGCACGGGCCTATGAGATGGTGAATATGTATGATGGGTATATGGGCACAGGACTATGGGATGGAGGATAATTATAATTTGTTATAACTAACCACAGTTAGTTACTGTGCTCGGGCAGCGCCGGGCTCTTCAGCTAGTCTAATATATAAAGCTCAAAGTGTGTATGCATGTGTGTATGTCCGGGATAGGCATCCGCACCGGCGCAGCTACAGCCACAAACTTTGGCACAGTTGCACGTCTCGACCCCGAGAGCGTCCTAAGCTATGTTGTGAGGCAAAATTTTAACCCCGCGTGTTCCAATTTACCAAACAATTTTGCCACTATCTACATACTGGGGAAAAAGTGTGTGTGTGTCAAGCCCCGCCCCTCATTATGATGTCATAATGCCCCTATTTGCATAATGGGGAAGCAGTGTGTGCGTATCAAGCCCCGCCCCTCATTATGATGTTATAATGGTTGCCATGGTGACGCTGATGTCATCATAGGTTGCAAGCCCCGCCGCTCATTATGATGTCATAATGGTTGACTATGGGATGGAGGATGTGTGACGGGTTTGTGGGCACTGGACTGTGGGATGGAGGATATGTATGACGGGTATATGGGCACGGGACTATGGGATGGAGGATATGTATATGGGCACGGGACTATGGGATGGAGGATGTGTGATGGGTATATGGGCACTGGACTGTGGGATGGAGGATATGTATGACGGGTATATGGGCACGGGACTATGTGATGGAGGATATGTATATGGGCACGGGACTATGGGATGGAGGATGTGTGATGGGTATATGGGCACTGGACTATGGGATGGAGGATATGTATGATGGGTATATGTGCACGGGACTATGGGATGGAGGATGTGTGATGGGTATATGGGCACTGGACTATGGGATGGAGGATATGTATGACGGGTATATGGGCACGGGACTATGGGATGGCGGATATGTATGATGGGTATATGGGCACGGGACTATGGGATGGAGGATATGTATGATGGGTATATGGGCATGGGACTATGAGATGAAGGATGTGTGATGGGTATATGGGCACTCGACTATGGGATGGCGAATATGTATGATGGGTATATGGGAATGGGACTATGGGATGGAGAATATGTATGATGGGTATATGGGCATGGGACTATGGGATGGAGGATATGTATGATGGGTAAATGGGCACGGGCCTATGGGATGGTGGATATGTATGATGGGTATATGGGCACGGGTCTATGAGATGGTGGATATGTATGATGGGTATATGGGCATAGCATGATGGACATTAAATTACTTGTATTAAAAGGTAACTTCAAGAAGAATCTCAGAGTACAAATTTGTGAAAACTTTCCAAACATTCAGTGCAGGAATGAATGTGTCCCATGGATTTATGTCTTTTTACATCAATTAAGGAATTTGCTCTTTAGACCTTCTGGGGTCATCACAACACAGAACCAGACAGAGGGCAATAAAGCCTTCACACTACTTATCTATGAACTGTTCCAATATTTATGCTTATCACTCCCCCATAATGACTATTCACTTCACATCACTTGTCTTAGCTATTGGGTTATTTCTGTGCTGTCTTTTGCATAAATATGTTATTCTTCAGATTTTGTATTAGTCTACTGTAGCCTGATGAAGAGACCTGCGTAGTCTTGAAAGTTTGCAACTTGCTACCATCTTTTCAGTTAGCCATTAAAAGGTATCAACTACTGAGGACTCAATTCTAAATATTCTTCTATCTACTGGCTAACACGGTACAAAGATATACATCTTTCCTGTATCAACATGGTCTAAATAGACAGTTGTAATGTATGTCCTATAAATTTCCTTTTATTTCATCAACTTAATAATAATAAATAAACCTGATAGAAACTTGCGCTAATTAAAGGTGTCTTGGTTAAATAAAGATATCTTATGAAGAAATCTATTACTTTTACTGAAGCTAAAAACTGGCGAGGCAGGGAAAAAGGTCTTCAGAATGCAGGGTGGATTTCCAGGTCCTTTCCCAATGATACTCCCCGACACAGGTATATAAAAAGTTACTGGAGCTAAAGGGTGCTACCTCCTAGCATGCCGCCGTCCCGCATCCCTGAAGAAGGAATCAGTGAATTCCGCAACGCGTAGGATTTGCCATTGCTTTCTGGCCCCATCAGCGCCCCATAAGGCTTTCTTGCCTGTCACGTGATCTATCACGTGACTGTGATGTCACGCAAGGTCCTTGCAGGCCTGCTTTTGCAAGCGGCGGCTATTACTCTTACAGCCTGCTGATATACACCTCTAGCTGCGCGCCAGTCACCGGCCGGGACGGCGGCATGCTAGGAGGTAGCACCCTTTAGCTCCAGTAACTTTTTATATACCTGTGTCGGGGAGTATCATTGGGAAAGGACCTGGAAATCCACCCTGCATTCTGAAGACCTTTTTCCCTGCCTCGCCAGTTTTTAGCTTCAGTAAAGGTAATAGATTTCTTCATAAGATATCTTTATTTAACCAAGACACATTTAATTAGCGCAAGTTTCTATCAGGTTTATTTATTATTATTATTTTATGGAGACAACTTGAGTGGTGTGTTGTCTTATTACTTGCTGCTTTGGGTTCTGTGGGTGTACGCTTTAGCGCCATTGGTATATACATATATTTATTGCTATTTCATCAACTTTCCTTGTGGTTTGAGTTTGTAAATGAATAATTAATAAATATGAATGGTAAGGTTGGAATATTGCAATCTTTAGTGACAGACATGTAAAGTTAACTTACAAAGTGGCAGTATACAAAAATATCAAGTGATTTGCTGCCTTCTTGTGGTCTTGGCTAAAAATGCAGTAATAGTAAAAAAAGAATAGAATGTAATTCAGCAGCTAAATTATTTAGATCAGCTTTACATCAGAAAAAATAAATCTGCTTTTCTACTATATCACCCATCGGTAGCTACCTTGTAAGTCAATACAGATGTTTGTCTCTACTGTACCTTGGCTGACATACATAGTCAGTTTTAATGGCTCTTTTATGGGTCAGACAGAGTGAGTAGTTCCTATTGATCCCACTAGAAGCAAAAGGCTGGGGTCAAACTAGGATATAAAAAAAATCAGTCCGATGTTGATCCAGAAAAGTATTACTAGCATCATGCAAGTGTCATACGAGTATAATGTGATTTCTCTCACCTAGCATTCATTTGACATGTGTATGCAATCCATTTGCATTGCGTTTTTATGTAATTTAAAGCTAGCTTACAAATTAATAAAACAATTGTAAATACAGATAGATGACAGAAAGACATTAGATACAGTATATTAGATACTGATGAGCGAGCATGCTCGTCACTGCTCGATACCAGATTGAGCATCAAGGTGCTCGGGTACGTTTGTTAATCGATCGAGTATTATTCGTGGATGCTGGAGCGCCATGGTTAATCCCTTGCCCTTATGTTTTGCAGCTTTTAGACAGAACATAAACATATTTTTATTGCCTGCCATACGTGATAATGCCGTTGCCATGTTGGCTGCTGGCATTACTGTGATTGGCCAGCCGCATTGCATCATCGGGCCTTATATAAGACCCGGTGATGCAATGCTTGGCACACTGTCCTCTGGAAGAAGTTCATGAAGAGGTAATTTAGGTGGAGAGCTTAGATTAGAGCAGGCATATAGTCAGTGTGAAATTGCTATTGCAGTACTTATATACCGCTGCTGCACCATAAAAAAAAGTCCTTTTCAGGGCTACATACTGTCCTTTCTCTAGTAAAACCACTGTTACTTGCATTCAGTGTTGGGATAGCAGGTGGAGGTAGGATAGTTTCGGATGACAGGCAAATAGGCAGGGTTTATTGCCTTACATTCCTTCTATAGCAATACTGCTGATGCAACGTAAAAATAAAAGCACTTTTAAGTACTCCATATGTTCTTTTCCCTATCAATATCATAAAATTTGCAGGCATATATTATATACCTAGCTTAAAATGAGTAAACTGTGTGGTACGGGAGAGGGAAGTGGAGGTACTGCTGATGGTGCACACAGAGGCTGAGGCCGTGGGCCAGGTGAAACTGCATGTGCTGTGGTAGCACAACAAACACACTCATCCACGAGACCTAGTTGCCTGTCCCACTTTGCAGAGGGTGCGGTTCATCACTTTTGAAACTAGAACAGAGCGAACATATAGTCAGTTGGATGCTAGATAATGCTTCCAGTATGTACACAGTATCATTCTGGCTTTCACATGGTCCAAATGTAAGGGGGTGAAGTGCAGGAAGAGCCGGGGGAGTGTTGCCTCTTCTGCTCCGTGCCAGGAACCATTGAGCAGCACAGCAGGTTCCCTGGGGGACAGAAAAGGAGCTTGGTACAGGAAGGAAGCTGGGCAGAGAGTGGGAAAAGTGCGCGCGCTTTCCTCAGTGCAGCCTGGGCAGCAGTCAGGACAGGACGCAGACACAGACCGGGAGAGAGACAGAGCTCCCGTTCAGAAGGCAAAGACCGGGATACTGCACACAGAGACTGCAGCCCATGAGTATGTGCAGCCAGAGACTGTAGTGACAGCAAAGTTGTGTCCTGACCCCCATGGAGAGACTGAGACCTGTGCAGAAACCGTGGCCCGTATTGGGACTGTGGCCCGTACAGAGACAGAGGCCAGTGCAGAGACCGTGGCCCATGTTGAGACTGTGCCCTGTGTAGAGACAAGTGACCTGCATAGAGGCAGTGATCCCTGCGCGAAGCCCCAGTACCTGCCGAGTAAGTGCAGAGCCCCTAATTCCGGCGAAGAGTCGCCATTGTGCACCAAGCTTGGCTTCTGCAGGAGAGACTATAGCGTTGGAGCGAAAGACTCAGAGCAGAGGGGACCCCGTGTGCCTCGTGCCCCCTCTGACTTCCACATTAACTCTGGGACCCCGGCTGAGGATTGCTAAGGATCACAGAGTTCATAGAGACTACAGACGACAAGTGCCGCTGTTGTTCGGTACCTACATGGGAGATGGTTGACCCTACAAGCAAGTCCCCTTCAGACTGTTAAGTTCACTAAAATACTGTTTAATATTGCTATTTCCATTTGCCTGTTTAATAACTTGTTTATCTACTTCACCAGTACTCGCACTGTTAAATTGTCGGTGTTTATCCCTGTAAATAGACCTCCCTTTAACTGTTGGTCCATCTGTTCCATGGTAACATACTCAGCACCTGCACTTTATTACATTTGGTGTAGTCAGCAGGATGTCACATGGAAGCATGGAAGGAGTGGACCAAGCAGTTAGAGAAGGCCCCAGGACCAGCATTTCCCTGGGAGCAATGTTGAATAATTTGCCGAGGTTTACTGGTCACAATGTGATGTTGTGGAGTTGGACGGAGAGAATCCATGGACTGTTGCAGATGCATCCCCTGGCACCCGCCCTGGAGGCAGAGATAGCATTGATGGCATTAGAGGGGGAGGCACGAGATTCTGTCATGCATAGGCCACCCCGGGAAAGAAACACTCTGGACAATGTGCTGTGCATACTTGAGGAGACACATGGGGACCCCACTGACATAGGGGAACTCCGCATGCGACTTTTTCACCGGGGGAGACCGTGACCCAGTTCATGAACGCTCTGCAAGAGCTCCACACTGCTATTAGACGGAAGGACTGTGTATGCGTAGGGTCAGTTGACGTGGTGCTCAGCTGGTGACGGGGCTGCATGATGGAATGATGAAGCAGGCCATGTGAGAGCGCCTGCGGGTAAAGCCAGACATGACCTTCTCTGAAGTTGGTAGTGAGGCGCGCGCGCGAGCAGGAACAGGACGTGACAGGACCAGTGGGGAAGGTGCGGAGTGGGGAGGCAACCACCACCGCAGACAAAGTCCCCCGATGGGTAGAGGACCTGAGAATGGAGATCAGTCAGTTCCATGAAGAAATGTTGGCTTCAAGGAGAACTCAGGCAGAGAGGCCTGGTTCTATGGTGCGAGACAGAGGAGCTGTCCCCCAAAGAGAAGTTGAAGTTACCCAGAGGAGACGTTCTCTTACATGCTATACCTGTGGAGAGCCCAGCCACATTGCCCGGTGGTGTCCCCTGGCTGAGCCGACCATCCCCGTGGCTGCTGTTAAACTTGGTGGCCCCTAGCATGAGGGACACCGCCCGGAGCGTGAAAAGCAGAGGAGGAGGAGTAAAAGTCTCACCAGCCTTGTTTCCACGTGCCCCCTAGTCTGGGCCAAAATCAATGGAAGAGCAGTGCAGTGTCTGGTAGACACCGGTTCACAAGTGACTACCATGCCAGAGGGATATTTCCACCGTCACTTCGTGGAGGCGCTACGGCCTGAGTGGGGCCCCGTGATCAAACTCATGGCGACCAATCACTTGCCCATCCCAGTCGCAGGGGTGGTATGGATGAACATCGAGGTGTGCAGTAAAGATTTCGGGATAGTACTGGTGGATAGAGAGGCCGCTAAGGACCACACCGTGACCCTGGGCGTGAATGTGTTAAAAGACCTCGGAAGTCTTATCTTCAACGAGTCCCCAGAACAATTCTTACAACAATGGAGTGACCAAACCCCCAAGAGAAGAGTCTTCCAGGAATTGATACGAGCGGCCCAGATCCAAGAAGCATGTGGTTGCGGTAAGGAACTCAGTAAAGTTATTGCACCTGTCTCTGTCAATCGGGTGCTGCCCCCTGGACAGATGGTACTTCCCCTGCCTATAAAAACTGGTATCTCGCTTAAAGGGGTGGAAGTTCAAATTGAGCCTAGCAGAACCGACCAGCTGCCGTCAGGAATATTGGTTGCGCATTCCCTGGCCACTGTGTGGGACTGAACTGTCCTTGTGCGCTGCATAAATGTGGTGGAGACGGATGCCATCTTACCCCCCAATAGCGAAGTCGCCCAAGTCCTGGGCCTCCCAGATGAGCTGGTTCCAACTGAAACAGTGCAGCTGATTGCAAGGCCAGAAGACCCATGGTTAGTGACCATCAAAGCGGATGTACCCCGGATCCCAGACTACTGCAGGAAGGGCACCGAATTTTGGGATGCATGCGGGCAGAACTCTCAGAACTGGACCTGCAGCAGGTCCCTCAGGTGGAAGCCTTGCTGGGGAAATATCAGGAGGTGTTTGCCAAGGATGAAGATGACTTTGGACGCACTACGGCCATAACCCATGAGATACCCACTGGAGATGCGGCGCCGAACCGGGAATGGTACCGTCAGATACCACCACAGATGTACCAGGAAGTGAAAGGAATGCTGTCACACATGCTGAAGTAGGGAGTTATTCATGAAAGTCAGAGCCAGTGGGCTGCTCCCATACTCCTGGTGAAGACGGACAGGTCCTTGCAGTTGTGTGTAGACTATCAACGGCACAACGCCTGCACCGTGCGGGACTCGTACCCGCTGCCTAGGATAGAAGAGTCCCTATCGGCACTGGGAAATGCCAGGTTCTTCACCACGTTAGACTTGGCCAGCAGATATTGGCAGGTGCCCATGTCCAAGCAAGATCAAGCCAAGACGGCTTTCATCCTCCCAATGGGACAGTACGAATTCGACCAGATGCCTTTTGGTCTAGCAAATGCTACAGGAACATTTCAGCAACTCATGGAATGGTGTCTGGGAGACCTGAATTTTAAAGCCACTTTGATCTATTTGGATGATATTATCGTCTTTGCCCCCATCTTTGAGGAACATCTGCAGAGACTGGAGCAAGGTCGACTACAGAAGTATGGCCTGAAGGTAAAACCCCAGAAGTGTCACCTCTTCCAGACTGAGATTGAATATTTGGAACACGTTGTCTCCGCAGAGGGGGTGAGGCCTTCCCAGGAGAAGATCATTGTGGTACAAGAGTGGCCGACTCCAAAGACTGTAAAAGATGTGCATGCATTCCTGGGACTCACAGTGCACTTCAGACGCTTCGTAAAAGACTTCACCTGCTTGGCAAATCCACCTCTGGAGTTGTTGAGGGGATTGCCCTCCTGCGCAAAAAACAGGAACATACAGTGGGGAAAGCGTCAAGAAGAATCATTCCTAGCTCTGAAGAAGGCTTTGACAGAGGCCCCTGTGCTGGCCTACGCAGACTTCATGATGCCGTTCATCTTGCACACTGATGGAAGCCTACAGGGGCTCTGGGAAGTACTCTCGCAGATGCAGGAAGGGAAAGAACATGTCATATCGTATGTCAGTCGATCCTTGCATGACTCGGAAAAGAATCCAGAAAATTACAGTCATTCAAGCTGGAACTGTTGGCTCTGGTATGGGCTATGACAGAGAAGTTTGCGGAATATCTGGCAGGTTCAGAAGTTCATGTACGCACCTCTAACAACCCGCTGGCTCATCTCGAGACTGCAAAGTTGGGGGCCCTGGAACAACGCTGAGTGGCCCAAATGGCCAATTTCCGGTACCAAATCTCATACAAAAGAGGGGCTGAAAATGTCCATGCGGATGCCCTCTCTCAAGTAAATTATCGCCGACCCAGATGAAGAACAGGAGGATTTATAAGTTCCTGGCTTTGGAGAGACTGCCAGGATGGTGGCAGCTACGCGGGAGATTGAGAAAGAAGAGAATTGTGTGAATTTGTTGGAGAAACCTTGTGATTAGTGGGTTCGAATGCAGCAGGAGGATCCAGAGTTAGCTCAGCTGAGACAGTGGGTCGCATCAGAACAAATGCCTAACCTCCATGAGAGGGGGTCCAAATCACCTGAGGTGTTGAAGATGTTACGACAGTGTGAAAGGCTCCAGTTGCGGAATGGCATCCTGTACCAGAAGGTGTACCTACAATCTGAACTTAATCTTGTTTGGCAGACGATCATCCCCTCGTCCTTGGTAGATCTGGTGGCTAAGGAAGCACATGAGAAAGGAGCACACTTCAGGCCAGAAAAAACTTTCTAGTGGCTGCAGCGTTTATTTTACCACCCCCCACTTGAGAAACATCATGGAGAGAGTATGTCAACAGTGCTGAATTATGAGCTGGTCAAGCCACCAGAACCGTGAGCTCCCACAGAGATGGTGAGATCTTCTGGCCCTATGGATCTAATGGCCATAGATTACTTGACGATTGGACCAGTGCATCAAGGCTATGAGCATTGCCTAGTAATGATAGACCACTTTTCTAAATTTGCCGTAGTGACACCTACGCGGGACCAGACTGCTGAGTCTACGGTGTATGCAATCTGCAAACACTTCATCCAGGTGTATGGGTGTCCCAGACGCATCCATTCCAATGAAGGAGCCTGCTTCCTTGGGAAAGTGATAGAGGAGTTGCACCAGCTGTACAAAATCGATAAGTCCCAGACCACCACTTATCATCCACAGGGAAACAAGGCTTGTGAAAGATTTAACAGCACCCTGATTCAAATGCTGAGGACACTGGAAGAGGACCAGAAAGCGCGATGGACTGAGTCCGTCCCCGAATTGGTGTGGGCGTACAACAACCATAAACACAGCAACACCGGATTCATGCCCTACTCACTGTTCTTCGACCGACCTGGGAAGAGAGTGACAGAGCTGGCGCTGGAACCTGAGGAAGACTACCCGCAGATGGGGGTGTACTCCTGGGTTCGAGAACATCGTCATCGGTTACGGACCATTCAGCGGCTGGTGCAGAACCGACTACGAGAATTGGAACATTCCCAAGTCACTTCCCAAGAAGGAACAGCTCTACGGCCTGGGGATTGAAACTTGGTGAGGGAGAAGCGCCCACACAACAAATTGGAGTGCCGGTGGGAGAAAAGGCTGTATAGGGTGAAGTGGCAGCTCGGTGGCAAGGGTCCCATCTGCAAGATTCAGCCTGAAACGGGGGAAGAGTCTCCCACCCGCACACTGCATCGGAATATATTGCATCCATGCTTGTCTTGAGACCCTCAAGTGGTACCATCGGCTCCAGTGCCCCCACCAGCTGAGCCAGTGATCAATGCTGATGAAGAAGATGAGGGAGATTCCCAATCTCTCTCAGGGAACCAGGAAACAGGGCTGGTGCCTGAAACTACTGATGTATCAGAGGGGGCCTTGACCCCTGCTCCTCCAGCGATTGACACCACAGCCTCTGCTGATGTGAGACGCTCTGAACGTTCAACAGCTGGTGCACCCCTCATCCGCTACAACCAGGACAAGTTCATCTGGCAACAGTGCAAGGACTGGAAGAGTGCCAACAGGAGCTCCAGAAACTCTCGCCCATGGAATGGCAAGTTAAAAGAGAGGAGGATGCAAGTGGGTGAAGTGCAGGAAGAGCCGGAGGAGGGTTGCCTCCTCTGCTCCGTGCCTGGAACCATCGAGCAGCACAGCAGGTTCCCGTGCGTGTGTTTTCCTCAGTGCAGCCTGGGCAGCGGTCAAGACAGGACGCAGACACAGACCGGGAGAGAGACATAGCTCCCGTTCAGAAGGCAAAGACCGGGGTACCGCACACAGAGACTGTAGCCTGTGAGTACGTACAGCCAGAGACTGCAGTAACAGCAAAGGTGTGTCCTGACCCCCATGGAGAGACTCAGACCCGTGCAGAAACCGTGGCCCGTATTGAGACTGTGGCCCGTACAGAGATTGAGGCCAGTGTAGAGACCATGGCCCGTGTTGAGACTGTGCCCTATGTAGAGACAGTGACCTGTATAGAGGCAGTGACCCCCACGCAAAGCCCCGGTACCTGCGGAGTTAGAGCAGAGCCCCTGATTCTGGCGAAGAGTCGCCATTGTGCACCGAGCTTGGACCGACTGTGCCGTTGGAGCAAAAGACTCAGAGCAGAGGGGACCCCGTCTGCCTCGTGCCCCCTCTGACTCTCGCATTAACCCCTGAGACCCTGGCTGAGGATTGTTAAGGATCACAGAGTTCACATAGACTATAGACGACATGTGCCGCTGTTGTTTGGTACCTACGTGGGAGAAGGTTGACCCTACAAGCAAGTCTCCTTCAGACTGTTAAGTTCACTCCAGAAAATACTGTTTAATATTGCTATTTCCGTTTGCCTATTTAATAACTTGTTTATCTACTTCACCAATACTTGCACTGCTAAATTGTCAGTGTTTATCCCTGTAAATAAACCTCCCTTTAACTGTTGGTCCATCTGTTCTGTGGTGACATACTCAGCACCTGCACTTTATTACACAGTCTCACTAGTCCCCCGTTACACAGTCTGGATCACGTAATCCTCACCATGATCCTCCTTCCTCCCACCATGGCGAGTCTCAGGAAACAAGTGATCCAACATTCGGACACTCTGAGGAGCTCTTCACATTTCCAGTTACTGATTCTGGCATCTCTCTGTGTTTCAACAGGAACTTGAGGAAATCTTGTGAACTGATGCCAAAATATTTGAGCAGTCATGGTCAGAAGAAGATGACAGTGGGGAACAGCAATTAGTCTCTCAAGAGGTTGATGATGATGAGACACAGTTGCCAACAAGTCGACATGAAGACGAGTTGGTGGGCAATGAAGTCAGTGACTCAATTTGGAAAGATGCCATGCAGAGTGAAGACAGCAGTGAAGAGGTGTAGGGATCTGCAGAACTACAACAGGCAGGAAGAGGCAGTGGAGTGGCCAGAGGGAGAAGGTGAGCAACTGTTCCCTAGAGCACCCACACAAGGCAAGTTTCCAGGCCAAGGGTTAGGTGTTTCCCAGTCTGGCGATTTTTTAAAGAAAGTACAGAGAATAAAAGAACGGTCATTTGCAACCTGTGCTATAACAAGATCAGCAGAGCCTGACTGCTACAAGTCTGACCACCAACAACATGCCTAGGCACATGTCGTCAAACCATCCAACTAGATGGGCCAAACGTCTGGGTCCACAATCATTGTACCCGGGTGACAGCACTACCTCTTCCTCTGTGCTAAGTGCTTGCCAATTCCCTGTCCAGGATTCAGACGTGGATGCCTCTTGCCCTGCACCTGTTGTTACACATGCGCAACATCAGCAACCACATCCAGTTCGTTGTCCCAGCACAGTGTTTAACTGTCCCGACCCAGGTCTAGGAACACAAACACAAATTCTCAGCCACCCACCCACAGGCCCAAACACTAAACGGACACATTTTCAGACTGCTTGCCCTAAAAAGTTGCTGTTTAGGCTTGTGTACATGGAGGCCTTCCGCCACCTCATTGCTGCATCTGTTCTTTGGTACTTGGTCCCTAGCCACCACTATTTTTCCCAATGTGCCATCCCTGCCTTCCACCAGCACATGTTCCATTACATCAGCCATGCCCTGAACAGTTAACATCCAACTTGTGGACAGGTGCTTGTGGCCACAGACAATACATTTCTATGATGACACACTGGATCAAGCTTGTGGAGGCTGGGACTTAGTCGAACCATGGGACAGCAAATGTGCTGCTGATGCCGAAGATTGTGGGCCCTAGTTCCAACAGGGTTTCCTTCACCTTCTATACCAGTTCCTGCACCCCCTCCTCCTTCTCATCCTCCATTCTCAAATTGTCATCTTAGAGCATTTTGTCCATATAAGTCACATTATACTGTATCTCTCCATATAAACGTGTTGTTTTGTTGGTGCCATTTTCTCAGTGTAACAGCGCAGCGATGCTGCTCATGCAGCTGCGGCAAGTTGTCGTAAAGTTAGATAGGATCCTGTTCTGTGCAAAATCAACCTCACAGCATCTAACTAGTTTACGCTAAGGCAGTATGCCCACGTAGCGATTTTTAAGCGTTTTTGCCACGATTTTCGGCGTGAAAGCGCTGCGAAAATGTTTAAAAATCTTGTACAGAATGCCCCCCATGCATTCCTATGGCATTCCGCACATGCTGTGCTAATGCTGCGCTTATTTCCGCAGCAGAATCGCATCGCGGAAAAAATCGCAGCATGCTCATTCTTTTGTGCGGAATCGCAAAGAATTGTCGCGATTCCGCACCCATAGGAATGCATGAGAATCGCTTACTTCCCGCATGTTGCTATGCCCACCATGCGGGAAGTTAAGCGTCTCATGTGCGGTTGGTACCCACGGTGTGGAGGAGAGGAGACTGTCCTCCAGGCCCTGGGTACCATACCCCTGTAAAAAAAAGAATAAAAAATAAAAAATCGGGGTATATTTACTTTTTTCGGCGTCCCGCGCTGCATTCCCGGCCTAAGCGTTCCCAGTAAAGGCCCTGTGATGACGTAGTCTCGCTTGACTAGCGGTCTCACGAGATCGCTATAGCAACGCGAGACTACGTCATCACAGGTCTCGCAAGGCATTACTGGGAACGCTGAGGCCCGGGATGGCAGCGCGGGACGACGGAAGGTAAATATACCCCGATTTTTTTATTATTTTATCATTTTTAACATTCTATCTTTTACTATTGAGGCCGCATAGGCGGCCTCAATAGTAAAAAGCTGCTTACACTTGTCAAACACTATGTTTGACGAGTGTGACCAACCTGTCAATCACTTTCCAAGCGATGCTTCAAATCGCTTGGAAAGTGCTTGAATATCGCACGCGAAAATCGCGGCAAAATTGCGATCATAATCGCGGTAAAATCGCGGTTAAATCGTGCGGGAAAAAAACGCGCGATTTCTGGGAAGGAGTCCGGTTTTTAGTGTCCGGAATAAAACGCTACGTGGGCACATAGCCTAACAGTGTTGCATAGGCAGGAGTCTACATTTCCTACTCAAAATCGATTGGGCTAATACTGTGTTGCAGTCACAACAACGGAGGACTCATTTGCTAATCAAAATCATTAAACCTAATATTAGGGTTCAGCCAGGAGGCCCCATTTGCTGATCAAAATCGTTAGGGCTAATAGTGTTGTTCAGGTACACTAATAAGGAAAATAAATGCTAATTGTTCATTTAGTGACAGGTGACTGACAGGTCTGGGCCTAAGGTTGTGAAGCAGCTAGTTAAAACAGGGGAAGGGTACATGCAAAAATGCAAGGTTGTGGTGGAAGCAGTAATATGCTTGGTGTTTGACATGTACTTGGATTTGGTGTTAATGTTACTAAATGCTTCACTGAACAAACACCATCTCATCCTATCCAAAGACAACTGACTACATCTGTTACTGTTCTGGCTACTCCACTCCCTTTCTTTGGCAGCCACACAGCGGTAAGCCTTGTAGATGAGACTCAGAAAGAGAATGTGCTCCAGTGTATAGCAAGCGCTGCATCCAGTGGACTCTCCTCCTCTTCCTCCACATTAACATCACACACAGTACAATCATCAAAGGTGGCACCCTTATTACCCTTGTTTCCCCATGCTTCACAAATTTCCAACCACCCAACTGACTGTGGGGAACCACAGATGGCCCCGCCTGCAGAGCTGTTCACACATTCTATTCCATGGGCATCAGATGTCTGCCCCAAAAATGGCAAAAACATTTCCTATTGTATCCGGAGCTGGACGAAGTAGCATTCGAGCAGAATCCAAACCCTAGTCACCAGAAGTTAACTCCTGGGGGTGAAGATGATACTGATGAAAGTCAGATAACAGATGCCCACGCTGACTGTACTGTGCTATCAGGGTAGAAAGAGGAGGAGGGTGAGGAGTGGAAGAACTGAGAAAAAGTCTATGAGGTTGTACATCCCACTTGGTGTGAACCCAGAGGCACACAGCTGAGTAGCCCAGCAGAGGAAGTGGAGCAGGAGGAAGACGAGGAGGTTACTTTGCAGCCTGCTACACAGACATGGACTGATGCAACCACAACAAGCATTGCATCCTCTGTCACAACTGTGTCTGTGGCCAGCACCGGTCACAAGTCTGCAGTTCACAGGGGTGGCAAGGGTTGCTTGTTTTGGGCCTTTATTGAGACTGCAAAGGATGACCCAATTCACGTTATTTTTAGTCCACTTTGCAAAAAAATGACTCAGTAGAGGAAAAAATTGTAATAATTTAACTCCTACATGCATCTGCTACTTCTTCTTCCTCTGTCACTGTGCCAAGCGTTCTCATACAGGTCTCCATCCACAGAACCTCCATTTGTATACCCCCTACAGTTGGAGTGAGTGAGAAACCCTCAGCTGCTATGGAAGTGGACATGTCTGCTGTTTTTGTTTCACCACGCACAACACATCTTTTTCAATCCACCATATCAAGCCAGCCCTCGGTCACGGAGTTGTGGTCATGTAAAATAATGTTTCCTCCTACACGTGCCAAAGCTAAGAGCTTGAACTCCACCATCTCCAATCTGTAGGCCACGGAAAAATGCTTTTCCGCCTGGTGGATACAGACAGATTTGGAAAGTTGAAGGCCATCGAACTACCCTAGTACCAGTTGCCCAGTTGCCATTAATTCTCTAAGAAAGCTGTGCCTGCATTACACCAGCAAGTCACTGACAACTTCATCCATTCCCTGAAAAAATCTGTATCTTCCAGGGTTCATTTCACGACTGACACCTGGACAAGCAAACATAGGCAGGGGCATTACATCTTGCTGACTGGGTGACTCTGGTGGCTGTGAGGACAGGCAGTCAAGGGGCTGTTCCACAAGATTGGGATTCCCAAAGGCTTGCGGGACAAACCTCTGTAACAAACAGTTCCTCCACTGCTTCTGCCTCCACCACCTCCTCTATGGCCTCCACCTGTGCCCTCAAGCTCTCCGTTAATCAGACACGCATTTCAACACCGTCGTACCACATAGCCACAGACAGTATTTAATTTAATATGCCTTGAAGATCGCAGTCAAACAGCTCAAGAATTGTGGATAGGTATCCAGGCCGAGTAAGGGCAATGGTTGTCTCCACTAAATATTGAGCCAGGGAAGGCAGTGTGCAATAATGGTGCAAACTTGGTGGCGATCCTATACCATGGCAATCTCACACACATGCATGGCTCACATTTTCAACTTGGTGGTACAGCAATTTCTCCTCCACTATCTCGACCTCGATGCGCTGCTGCAGAAAGAACAGTCTCTGTGTACTCAATTCTGACGATGACACCCCGCAGGTCATCGACTTGCATTGCTGTAGAGGTCTTCTGGCCTACCTGATAACCGTTTGATTAGTGATGTTCCAACATGGTGAAATTCTACTCTGCACATGTTGCAGCGGCTTTCGCAGCAGCAAAAAGCCCTGGTGCAATATGTCCTTTTGCATAGCCTAGGCTAATGCAGTCCAGACGTGGTGCAAATTTTGCTTGAGGAGTGGGCACAAGTGAAGGACCTCTGCACCCTTCTGTAGTTTGGAAATGGCTACACTATTCCAGTCAGCTACATGCTGGAACACACTTTGAATAGTCTGTGTGAGGAGGTGATGGTCACAGAGGAAGAGTTGGAAGCATAGAAGAATGCGAAATGGATAACAATATCTCAAATTTCCAGACTGTCATCGCACACGCGGGTACCATGGGAGGGTGGCTTACAGGAATCAAGGGGACTTATGGTACTAGAGAAACTGCTAGTAAAGATGCAGGAGCTGAGGAACAAATTGAGGAGAATGAGGTGATGGACAAGCAACTGTCAGGAGATGAAGAGGATAATGATACGCTCTCTGTGGTTGGCGGAAGGGGATGAGGGAAGCAGCATTGAGTGTTACCCCGCCACCAACACAGCATTCTCTTGGACCTCATGGAAGCGCCTGACACATGAGCGACTTCTTGCTGCACTATCTTCAACACAATGCCCATATTCTTAGGGTTAAAACTAGTGATGATTACTGGGTTGCCTCTGTTATATCCATGGTATAAAAGTAAATTTAGCCTGATGCTTCCCCCCCTGGTAAGGGATGTGCACATGCTGGAGTACTGAAATATGCTTGTAGAAAATCTTAAGGGTGGTTTTCCCAAAGTCAGCATAGAGGCACACAATGTGCATACAAGTTGCAGATATCCAACCCTGGGAATGACAAGGGGGCATTGCCAAAATATTAGCAGCAGGAGCAGCATCAGTGTAAGTAGCATAAGCAAATTCTGTGAATCTTTTAACACATTTTTTTAGACCATCCCGTGCAGCAGCAGAACAGACTACAAGTCTGACATGTTGTGAACAACTGAAGAGGATGGTGCAGGAGTATCTAGAGCTCAATATCAATGCCATCAAGGGGGATTTGGACCTTTTTACATTTTGGTCTTCAAAAATGGAACAGTGGCCTGAGCTCACCTGTCACGCATTGGAAGTTTTTCTCATGTTCGGCAATCAATATTCTCTCAGAACATGTCTTCAGTGCTGATTGTGGTGTCCTGATGGATAAGCACATCTGGCTATCCCCTCAAAGTTTAGACCACCTTACTTTTAACAAAATGAACAAGTCGGATCTCTAATGACTTTTGCACCCCAGCTGCAGATGGGGTAGACAAGTTGATGGTGTCGTTTTTAGTGCTATGTATTGATCTCACGTTATTGCAGTCTTTGCCCTCTTTGTGGTGTCTTCTTTGCCTGTTGTTGCTGCAGCTGATGATGGTACAAACAATTTTTTGAAATGTGAAAACTCTAAGTTGGTTCTCCATCTGGTGAGTTGCCTGTAGTAGAATGTGTGTCTATTGTATGGTTTCTCCTCTGTGGAAACTGATGCTACTTTTGTGCTGTGTGACAATTATTTTTTTGAAATGTGGAGACTCCAAGTTTGGTCTCCATCTGGTGGGTAGCCCATGTAAGTATGACTCACAGACAGACAGGCCTGCACTTAAGGGCCTGTCACACTAAGCGATATCGCTAGCAATATCGCTATATCTTGTGACATTATAGCGATATTGCTAGCGATATCGCTATGTCTGATACTTACCTCCGACCGGCTCCCCCGCTGGTTAGCGCTGATAACGCGAAAACGTCCAGGACTGTTTCTCGTCGTCAGCTTCCTGCGGCGCTTCCTGTGGAGAGACGAGCAACGAGCGTGGAGCCAGGTGGGAGGACATCAGGATCGCCTAGTGTGACAAGTAAGTAGCAACCCCCGACCACTGCGATGTCGCTGGTAAGATCTGCCTGTGTGGCAGCTCACTAGTGACCACTTAGCGATGTACCAGCGATCCAGACTGCGTCATATCGCTGGTCGGGATCGCTGGTACATCGCTAAGTGTGACAGTACCTTTACTTTCAGTCAACTACCTGTGTTACTATTTTTACATTTTTTATCAATAGTATACAGTAGGGAAAAAAGTATTTAGTCAGCCACCAATTGTGCAAGTTCTCCCTCTTAAAAAGATGAGAGACACCTGTAATTGACATCATAGGTAGACCACAATTATGAGAGTCAAAATGAGAAAACAAATCCAGAAAATCACCTTGTCTGATTTGGCAAGATTTATTTTTCAAATTATGGTGGAAAATAAGTATTTGGTCATTAATAAAAGTTCATCTCAATATTTTTTATATATCCTTTGTTGGCAATAACAGAGGTCAAATGTATTCTACAAGTCTTCACAAGATTGGCACACACTGTTGGTAGTATGTTGGCCCTTTCCTCCATGCAGATCTCCTCTAGAGCAGTGATGTTTTGGGCCTGTCGCTGGGCAGCACGGACTTTCAAATGCCTCCAAAGGTTTTCTACTTTTTTCCCCACTGTAAATACCCGAGAGTTGGGCAGAAAGTGCCGTGTCTCCTAACCAATAACTAAATCATCCTATCAAAAAATTGGGGAACTTTATTTAAAACATTAATTGACAATTCCTTATTACACACAACAATTCATCATCATAAAAACAAGGGTTCAAAGGGAGTACATGATTAGACAACTTGTGGTACATTTAAGTAAAGAAGGGGTATCAATTCATACAGTATCAAATATTTTTATTGCATAATTATTCTCATAAAAACTGTGTCTTAAGTTTTTATATATGGAACTTCATTTGATATCCCCTAACATAAAGTCATATCAAAATTACATTAGAAACCTGATTATACCAAATAAGTAACTTTAATGGAATCTCAATTGGTGTGCTCCATGTGAGTGTGTCAAATATGCTCAGAAATACATTTGGTGTATGTTTATTAAACCACCACCTAGTGGCAATAAGAGGAATGGTATCCTATTAACACTAATATTTAGAGCAATTCCCACTTTAAAAAAAAAATGAACACGTCATGGATCTCTGATGACTTTTGCACCCCAGTCGCAGATTGGGCAGACTAGATGGCGTCAGTTTTAGTGTCATTTATTGATCTCGCATTATTGCAGTCTGTGCGGTGTCTTCTATGCCTGCTGTTGCTGCAGCTGATGATGGTAAAAAATTTTTTTTCGAAATGTGGAGACTCCAAGTTGGGTCTCTATCTGGTGAGTTGCCTGTAGTAGAAGGTGTGTCCGAGGCCTATTATACTGTTTTCACTCTGTGGAAACTGATGCCACTTTTGTGCTGTGTGACAATTATTTTTTTGAAATGTGGAGACTCCAACTTGGGTCTTCATCTGGTGGGTGGCCCTTGTAAGTATGGCTCACAGACAGGCAGGCCTGCACTTACTTACAGTTAACTACCTGTGTTACTATTCTTACATTTTTTTATTAATAGTATAAAATCAATTTATCAATAGTACTGAATTTTAGGAGAATAATTATGTACTAAATGTACCATATGTTGAGGTGTTGCATGAGGTATGAGGTCTCCCAGCTAAGAAGGCTTACACTGCTCTCTTAACCCCCAGGTCCTTTTTGAAACTTCAATTCCAAGCTGTAAATGCTGGGCCAGGCCCTGATACCTCATACACTGTCCATAGCTGACTGCTGCTGTGCCATTTGCAAATTTCTACTGTGGGTCAATTGATGCCTTGAAAGGTTTGCTCATCTTTAGTACCGAGCACTCGACCATTTTAGTGCTCCATCATCAATAGAGTTGAGTGAACCATTCAAGGTTTGGTTCAATTCGCCGAACATTTAGACATTCATGGAGGAGGGTTTTGAACAGGAAACTCTGGGCAATAGGGAGCCAGTAAAGGGATTGACAGAGGGGAGAATCCACGGAATAGCGAGGTGATACATGTATTTGTCGGAACGACAGAGTTTAGGATCCTTTGGATGGGTGCAAGAGTGTTAGAAGGGAGGCCACAGAGTAGGAGGTTGCAGTAGGTGAGGTGGGAGATGATAAAGGCATGCACTAGTGTTTTTGCAGATTCATGGTTGAGGAATCTGTGGATCCGGAAGTTATTTTTGAGTTGGCATCGGCAGGCAGTGGAAAGGGCTTGGATTTCTAATTTGAAGGAGACTTGAGAGTAAAGCTTGTGGGACAGGGGAAAGTGGGCAGCCACTAAATTTGATGGATAGGTCACTTGAGGTGGTTAAATTAGTTAGTGAAAAGATGATTTCACCAATGCTAAGTTTTAGAAATCTAGCATAGAAGAAAGATGAAATAGTGGACAGACATTGTGGGATTCTGGTTAGTAATGAAGTAATATCAGGTCCAGAGAAATAGATCTGTGTGTCACCAGCATAGAGGTGATACTGAAAGCCGTGGGACTCCACAAGCTGTCACAGGTTGAAGATGTAGATGGAGAAGAACAAGGGTCCTAGAACTGAACCTTGTGGGACACCGACAGATAGGGGGTGAGCTGAGAAGCTGGTGTGGGAGACAGGGAATGTCATGCCTGTTAGGTATGAGGAGATCCAAGATTGGGCCAAGTCTGTGATGCCAAGAGATGAGAGAGTCTGTAGTAAAATGGAATGGTCCACTGTGTCGAAGGCAGATGACAGGTCCTCCAGGAGGAAAAAGTAGTGTCGCTTGGATGTGGTGGTTACTAGGTCATTGGTGACTTTAGTCAGGGCAGTTTCAGTGAAAATGGGTCGCCCTCCCAGGACTGTGGGGTACTCGGTACCGGGCCGGTCTCTCAGAGGGGATTGTCACAGCAGCGGTGACCCGGTCCATGGCCCTAGGCGCCCATGTAAAAGGGGTTGAGTTGGAAATAAAGTTGATAAGTGATTCGTGACGCCACCTGTGGTATTCGGCAACGGAGGTGTTATGCCGACGCTGCAGGCAGATCCTCTGAGACAGATGGTGGGGTGCAGCAATGATGTTGTAGCCCTCCACAGGCAGGGCTGTAGTCCCAGAGCAGTGTAGATAAAGGTTTAGGAAGAGGGTGCAGTGTTTGGCACAGAGATGTAGCAGTGCTGAGGATGTTGCAGGAAGGAGGCAAAGACACAACAGGGTGCAGTTTCTTTACCTTTACTTGGCAAACGCAGTCCAGGGTCCTGTTACAGATGGCACAGGAGCAGGCTAGCCTGGAAGCAACTCAGGGATCTCTCTATCAGATGGGTTGTGTAGTCTCCTTCCTAGCGCTGGCTTGAGGTGCATGCAGTACTTTGCTACACTGAAGTTCCTCCTTCTTATCTTCTCTTAGAACTACCTCGTATGGCAGACAGCTGTAGCCCTCTATCTCTCTGGGCTCACCCGTCGCTGTTGTGCCTCCGAGTCTTAGGTGGAAATCGAGCATTTACAGCTTCCTATTCCTCTGGTTTCTGTTGCAGGACCTTCAGTATCCATACAACCGTGGAGACCAGGCTCCAGATCATGCGCTATCACTGGGAGGGAGCTCTCCATCCTCAGCTCAACCTCCAGCTTCTCTCCACACATCTACACTCGACGCCCTCCTCACACTAACTATCTAATTTCCCCTCCTGGCCCTCAGAGAGCGCTCCTCCCCCAATCCTGGTTCAGAGCTCCCTCTGTTGGCCTGGAGTGGGAACTGTGTTGCAAGAAAATGATTAACTGCTAGAGAGACCCTTCATTGCCTCCAAGCCTGACATCACCCTCCCTGGAGGAAGGCAATGCCACTGTGGCGACCATACTCCTGGGGACGCCACAGAATGATGCTGTCGAAAGCCAGATTGTAAGCAGTCAAAGAGGGAGCAGGAGGAGAGATGGGAGGACAGTTCAAAATGTACATGTTCCAGTAGTTTTGAGGCATAGGGGAGAAGCAATAAGGGGCAATAGCTATGCACAAAGGATGGGTCAAGAGAGGGCTTTTTAATGGTTGTTGTGATCGAGGTATGCTTGAAGTATGAGGGGAAGACAACAGTTGATAGTGACTGGTTCAAGAGGTAGGTTAGGGTTGGGATGAAAACTGTGTTAAGGGTTGCTATGAGGAGGAAGGGGATTGGATCTAGTTCACAGGGAGTGAGACGTGATTTGGAGAGTGAGGAGGAAAGTTGATTTTCCATGATGGTGGAGTTGTTTTTGGTGAAGGAGAATTTAGCATTTAAGAGGAGCCTTATGTTGTCAAACTTCTGCTTGAAGAATTAGGTAAAGTCTTCAGCTGATATGAGCGAAAAGAGAGGGATTGCTGAAAGTACTGAATAGCTGTTTATGCTTGTGAGACAGGGATGATATGAGAGATGAACAGTAGGTTTGATTTGCTGCAGTTAGTAATTGTGCAGCATTTTGACAACTTTTGTTAGTGGACGGGCTATTTGACTACCTTTCTTTGGCAGCCGCACAGCGGTATGCCTTGTAGATGAGAGCCAGAAAGAGCACGTGCTACAAACTCTGCATCAAGTGGCCTCTCCTCCTTTTCCTCCACCTTATCATCACACACAGTACAGTCCTGTCACAACTCTCCAACCGCCCAACTGACTGTGGGGAACCACAGATGGGCGAGTCTGCAGAGCTGTTTGCACATTCTAATTCATGGTTTAGAGGCATGCTCCAAAGATTCACAGACTCAAGAGGAGGAGAGCATCTGCACTGATGGTCACGTAAAAGATTGGTTTCCTCATACACATGGCTAAGAGCTTGAACTTCATCTTCTCCAATCTACTACTAATTATAATCTTTCTTTATATAGCGCAAACATATTAAGCAGTGCTTTGCAAGTCAGCAGTTCATATAAAACCATCATAAGTTACAAAGTGAACAATCATTCAATAATTAAAGCAAAAATAATGACCCTGCTGTTAGGAGGTCACAATGTACAATGAGGTGGGGGTGACACAAAGTACAGGTACTTATTAATAATGATGCTCTAGCCATCTTGAGGAAATGGGGGTAGATAAAAGCTGGCTGAGGTAGTCACCATCCAATATTTGTAGTGCTTTTGGGTGCAGTGGAATTTGTTGGCAAATTATGTTCAGAGAAGTAGAGAATGGGGTATATATAAAGAGGACTTTGATTAGGGAACATGATAGGCCGCCCTAAACAGACATTGTTTTAAGGTAGCGCCGAAAACTGTGTAAGTTGTGGTTAGTCCATATTTCTTAGGGTAGAGAGGGGAGGAGGTGAGTAATCTAGGTAGAAAATTAAATAGAGCCAGACAAAGACCAGATCAAGGGTGTTACCGTCTTTGTGTGTCTCAGAGGTTGAAAGGTGTGAGAGGCCAAGAAAAATGGTT
Organism: Dendrobates tinctorius; assembly: GCF_039654945.1. NCBI lineage: Eukaryota > Metazoa > Chordata > Amphibia > Anura > Dendrobatidae > Dendrobates > Dendrobates tinctorius. The sequence continues at coordinate 73,290,499 of NW_027361728.1, read as the reverse complement.
AGAGATACAAGATAGGATGCAGTTGGGGAGGTGGGGCTGTTTATGGGGATGTTGAAGTCTCCCAGGATAAGGGTTGGCAATTCTGAGGACATGAAGTTCAGCAGCCTGGCAGAAAAGTGGTCAAGGAAGTGGATGTGTTATCCTGGAGGATGGTATATGATGCTACTCTGAGGCAGAGGGGATGGAAGAGCCTGATGTTGTGGACATCTAAAGAAGAATGTCGTTCAATTAGCCTGTGTTTATTTGTAAAAAAATAAAAAATTGATGGAAGCTGCGAGTAGTGTGTGGTTATCATTGAGGTATGAGTGATCATACAGCAGTATATCCACATATTCCGTTCACTCACTGTTAGTTTTCTAATTATTAACAACAACCTGTGGCCTCCTCATTTGATTTTTGGCCAATTTCATAATTGTCTGGAAGATAAGGGCCAGCTGAGAGATGTTCACTCCAAAGATGACAGGGGGTGGTTCTGCGTGACTCCCGACCTGTGATCTCTGTGATAATGGGATGAAATCCTTGACAAATTCGTTGTGCAATCCAATATGTTGGGCACGAAAATTCAGCCTTTCCGCCTGGTGGATGCAGATGGTTTCCAAAAGATGATGGCCATCGCAGTCCCCCAAAACCAGTTGCCCAGTTGCCATTACTTTTCTAAGAAAGATGTACATGTCGCAGACAACATCACCTGTTCCCTAAAATTCTAAGTCTGCCAGGGTGCATTTCATCGCTGACACCTGGGTGAGCACACATAGGCAGGGGTGTTGCATCTTTGATGACTCTGCTGCTTGTGGTGGCAGGCAGGGAAGGGGTTGCTCCACAAGTCTTGGAATGCTCAAGGCTTGCAGGGTGCTTAGGGATGGAGCGCTAAACAACTACACACCATAAGATGAAAAGCTAAACTACTAGACAACTGAGGATGGAGAACTAAACAACTAAACATCAAGGGTTTGATAACTAAGCCACTACACATCTGAAGATGGAGGACTCAACTACTAGACAACTGGGATTGGAGCACTAAACTACTAAACACCTAGTTTTGGATAACTAAACCAGTACACAACAGGTGAAGGAGAACTAAACCACTACACACCAGAGGATGGAGAACTAAACCACTATACACCAGGGGATGGAGAACTAAACCAATGCACACCAATTGATGGTGAACTATAACACTAGGCAACAAGGTGTCACTGGCAAGCAAATCTTGGAATCCCAAGGCTTGAGGGACAAACCTCTCTAAAGCTTCCTCCACTGCTTCTGGCTCCTCCACCTCCTCTAGGGCCTACACCTGCGCCTTCAACCTCTCCCTTAAGGTGACACACATTTCATTGGTGTAGAGACAATCCCCATTAACTAAGTACTGTGCAGCCACCACAATCAAGCAGTGTTGACATTAATATGCCTTAGAAATCACAGTCACTATGCCGGGGTAACCTCACACACGTGACTTGCATGGCTCACACGCTCAACTTGGTGGTAAAGCAATTTCTCTGCCACTATCCTGGCCTGGATGTGCTGCTGCAGAAAGCACAGGTGGTGTGTGCTCACATCTGGTGATTGCATCCGGCAGGTCATCAACTTACATCACTACAGAGGTTTTTCGGCCTACCAGTTAATCATTTGATTTTTGATGTCCTGATAGAGTGGAATTACACTCTGCACATGTTGCAGCAACTGTGGCAGCATCAATGATCCCTGGTGCACTATGTCCTTTTGCATAGTCTGGGCCAATGCAGTACAGATGAATGTGGTACAAATCATGCTTGCGGAGTGGACACAGATGAAGGAACTCTGCACTCTTCTACACAGTTTTGAAATAGTTACTAAGATGGTTAGCACTGACAATGCCTTCACCATCATCACTATTCCGGTCATCTAAATGCTGGAGCACACTTAGAATTGTCTGTGGGATGTGGGAGGAGGTGGGGGTCACAGTGGAAGAAGAAGAAGAAACACAGGAGGATGCGGAAGGAATAACAATATCTCAAAGCTCCGGACTGTCATTGCACAGGCGAGTGCCAGGGAGGGTGGATTACAGTAACAAAGGGAGGCTAGTTATACCAGACAAACAGTTAGTGAAGGTGCATTAGCCAAGGAGCAAATGTAGGATGATGAGGAGAAGGAGGTGATGTGTTGTGAACTCTCTTAATACGACTTTTGAGGCAAGAATCCCTCTAGTGGATACTGCTGGTAGTGGAGCTGGTCAACATGATGTTAACCCAACAGCTGCAGAAGAGAATTGGAGGAGTGGGGGCAGTGACTGGGACTACATAAGCGAGCAGACTTTTCTCAGTGGCTGACGGTGATACTCCTATCTTTGCTTATTGATGATTTCTGTCTCCTGCCTGATCCTGCATTTTTCAGCTAAGTGTCATTTGCTAAACCCTTTGCATCTGATTTTGCCTTGCTGTCAGGGGTCAGCTTGCTCCCCCAGGGGCTGCTGGCTCCTGCCCTGTATTTTTGTATCTTGTGCTTGTTTGCTCAGTCTCCTGCTGTATTAGCCTGTTGCTAGTCGCCAGTTCACATCTGAATGCTGATATAGTGGGGGCGAGGTTTGTGCAAACCTCTTTTTTTTGTACATCAGTCATGTTGGAATTGTTAGGGTTTTTGCGTGATTACAGACAGTGCCTTTTCTGTCCTGTCCTATCTAGTCAGTGTGGGCCCCATCATTTGCTCAGTCTATTTTCTGACTGTGTTTGTGCTTCATCTTGTCTCACCGACAATATACATTTGTGGGCTGTCTATTCCTTTGGGGATCTGCGCTGGGGCAGTTTAGATTTCACCTTTCTGTCTTTAGGCTTAGTTAGTCCTCCAGCTGTAACAAAGCATCTAGGGCAACGTAGGAATGCTCCCCGGCTACTGCTAGTTGTGTTGTTAAGATCAGGGGTCTGCAATCCGTTGAGCGACCAACCTCTCTGGTGTTCTGGTGGCATAGCCTATGGCGCTCTCCTCCTCCGTGACCCATTCATAACAGAATCACCAGCCCAACTGTAGATTCTAGGGTACTCAAAAGAAGGAAAGAATTGCAAAAAAAAAGGTGTCAGAATTTTTTATATATTCTTTCCTCTTTTTTTCCCTGGGGCCGTAGGAGGATTTTTTCCTTAATGGAGACTAAGCAATTGTCCGATCGTGTTGAGCAGCTCGCTGCTGAAGTGCGGATAATTTCTGCTTATCTCGCTCAATCATCTGTTGTAGAACCAAAGATCTCTACTCCTGATGTATTTTCTTGGGATCGGTCTAAATTTCTGAACTTTATGAATAATTGTAAACTATTTCTTGCTTTGAAGCCTAACTCCTCAGGGATCTCGGTGCAGCAGGTAAGAATTGTCAGTTCCCTGCTGCGCGTCGATCCCCAGGACTGGGCCTTTTCTCTGACACCTGGAGATCCTATTCTGGCTAACGTAAATGCATTTTTACAAGCCCTGGGGTTATTGTATGATGAGCCTAATGCTATTGATCAAGCTGAGAAAACCTTATTGGCATTAAAACAGGGTCAAGATGCTGCTGAGTTATATTGTCAAAAATTCCAAAAGTGGGCGGTCCTTACTAAATGGAATGATGATGCCCTAGCAGCTCTCTTTCGGAAAGGTCTGGCAGAATCCAAAAAAGGATGTTATGGTGGGATTCCCTGTCCCTTCTGGTCTTGACGACTCTATGTCGTTGGCCATTCAAGTTGATCAGCGCTTACGAGAACGTAAAACTATGTGAGAGGCGGTGCCGCCTTTCGAACAAACTCTGAACCCATGCAATGTGATAGGGTTTTGTCTAGGGCGCAACGTCAAGAGTTTAAAAGGCATAGTAAGTTATGCTTCTTTTGTGGAGATGCTTTTCATGCTATTTCAGCCTGCCCTAAATGAGAGAAACATTTTGCTCACTCATTTACGATGGGCAGTGTGCAGCCTAAGTTAATTTTGGCTGTTACATTGATCTGCTCCTTGTCCACATTTTCCGCTAAGGTATTTGTAAATTCAGGAGCAGCTTTTAATCTGATGGATTTTGACTTCACTAAGCGTTGTGGTTTTCCTATCGTACCCCTGCGGACCCCTATTCCTTTGAGGGATATTGATGCTACCTCTTTGGCAGAGAATAAACCCCAGTTTTGGACCCAGGTGATTATGCGGGTCGCCCCGGACCACCAAGAGAATTGTAAATTTTTGGTGTTCCACAATTTACATGATATTATTGTACTAGGTTTTCCATGGTTGCAGACCCATAATCCTGTGCTGGATTGGAAATCTGTGTCTGTGGTGAGTTGGGGTTGTCAATGTGCTCTTGGTGACACTCCTGTTTTCTCCACCTCTCTCCAGTCTCAAGATGTTCCTGACTATTTGGCTGATTTTTCTGATGTATTTAGTGAGAGTAAGTCTGCATTAGTGTAAATGCAATGATTTACTGAATTGTGACTGAATTTTGCCAACTTTGAGTAAAAATGTTTGAGAAACTGAACAAAAATCCGAATAAGCTACTTTTGTGCCGAATTTGAGATTGGCGAACATTTTCTGAACAAGATAGCGCATCTCTAGTCATCACTACTGCAGAGTAAGGGAGTATCCAGCTTTGTAGCAAAAATTGTAAGCAAAACATCAAATCCAAATAAAAACCCGCCAACATGTCCAAAGGCTGAATTCTTAGTCATGGCTTAGTTTTTAAGTCTTTGAAACATTGTGGTTTTTTTAATTGGATTTCATGTTTTCTGCAGAATATGCACTAAAGCTGGAAGTTATTAACTGAACTAAGCCAAGTACGGAGTCATCTTTCTACTTATATTAATATTAGCCACAGTTCAAATACATTAAAGGGTTAATGGTTATTCATATATGACTTTGTGTGCAATCTCTGCAACATGCACTGCTCAGTTAATGAAGAGGCTAAAGCTTTGGTTTTCCACTATATTCTCTAATAGGAAAACTGTCATAAGATGCTGTTGCCAACCAATTGAGAGCATAAATCACAGTCTGGCAGAGATTGTAGCCAGGATTTTTTTACTCTGAAATGCTGCGGCATTTCAGAGAAAAGATTGTTTGAAAAGTTGCCAGGTCTCTCCCTTGTACATAGGGTAAGATTAATCAATCAATTGGAGAATGATGGAAAAAAGCCAGAGGCATCATCATGTTAGCTTGGCCTCTGTCTATATAGTTCCATGCCAGCTTTTTAACCCCTTCATGACCCAGCCTATTTTGACCTTAATGACCTAGCCATTTTTACAATTCTGACCAGTATCCCCTTTTTGTGACATATTGGGCTTCATGCTAGTGGTAAATTTAGGTCGATAACTTTTGCGTTTATGTGTGAAAAAATGGAAATTTGGCAAAAATTTTGAAAATTTTGCAATGTTCAGATTTTGAATTTTTATTCTGTTAAACCAGAGAGTTATGTAACACAAAATAGTTAAAAATAGTTAATAAATAACATTTCCCACATATCTACTTTACATCAGCACAATTTTGGAACCAAATTTTTTTTTGTTAGGAATTTATAAGGGCTAAAATTTGACCAGTGATTTCTCATTTTTACAACTAAATTTACAAAACCATTTTTTTAGGGACCACCTCACATTTGAAGTCACTTTGAGGGGTCTATATGGCAGAAAATAACCAAAAGTGACACCATTCTAAAAACTGCACCCCTCAAGCTACTCAAAACTACATTCAAGAAGATTATTAACCCTTCAGGTGCTTCACAGGAACTAAAGCAACGTGGAAGGAAAAATGGACATCTTTTAGCATCAATTTTTTCATTTTCACATGGGTAACAGGATAAAATGCATCTTAAAATTTGTTGGGCAATTTCTCCTGAGTACACTGATACCTCATATGTGGTCATAAACCACTGTTTGGGTGCACGGCAGGGCTCAGAAGGGATGGAGCGCCATTTGACTTTTTGAATGGAAAATATGCTGGAATATTTAGCGGTTGCCATGTCGCGTTTGGAGAGTCCCTGTGCCTAAGCATTGAAGCTCCCACAAGTGACCCCATTTTGGAAACTAGACCTTCCAAGGAACTTATTTAGATGCATAGTGAGCACTTTGAACCCCAAGGTGCTTCACAAATTGATCCGTAAAAAAAAAGTACTTTTTTTTCACAAAAATTTTCTTTTAGCCTCAGTTTTTTCATTTTCACATGGGCAACAGGATAAAATGGATCATAAAATTTGTTGGGCAATTTCTTCTGAGTACACCGATACCTCATATGTGGTGATAAAGCACTGTTTGGGCGCACGGCAGGGCCTGGAAGGGAAGGAGCGCCATTTGACTTTTTGAATGGAAAATTAGCTCCAATCGTTTGCGGACACCATGTCATGTTTGGAGAGCCCCTGTGTGCCTAAACATTGGAGCTCCCCCACAAGTGACCCCATTTTGGAAACTAGACCCGCAAAGGAACTTATCTAGATGTGTAGTGAGCACTTTCAACCCCCAAGTGCTTCACAGAAGTTTATAAACACAGAGCCATGAAAATAAAAAATCTTTTTTTTTTCTTCCTCAAAAATGATTTTTTTAGCCCACAATTTTTTAACAGGATAAATTGGACCCCAAAAGATGTTGTTCAGTTTGTCCTGAGTATGCTGGTACCCCATATGTGGGGGGACCACTGTTTGGGCTCACGTCGGGACTTGAAAGGGAAGTAGTGACGTTTTGAAATGCCAACTTGATGGAATGGTCTGCGGGCGTCATGTTACGTTTGCAGAGCCCCTGATGTGTCTAAACAGTGGAAACCCCCCACAAGTGACCCCATCTGCCCAAGGAACTTATCTAGATGTGTAGTGAGCAGTTTGAACCCCCAAGCGCTTCACAGAAGTTTATAACGCAGAGCCGTGAAAATAAAAAAATCATTTTTTTTCCACAAAAATAATTATTTTAGCCCCCAATTTTTTATTTTGCCCAGGGTAACAGGAGAAATTAGACCACCAAAGTTGTTGTACAATTTTTCCTGAGTACGCTGATACCCTATATGTGGGGGTAAACCACTGTATGGGCACATGTTGAAGCTCGGAATGGAGGGAGCACTGTTTGACTTTTTGAACGCAAAATTGGCTGGAATAAATGGTGCCATGTCACGTTTTGAGACCCCGTGATGTGCCTAAACAGTGGAAACCCCTCAATTCTAACTCCAACCCTAACCCCAACATACCCCTAACCCTAATCCCAACTGTAACCCTAACCACAAGCCTAACCCTAATCCCAACCCCAACCCAACCCTAACACTAATCTTAACCCTAATTCCAACCCTAATTCTAATTCCAACCCTAAACTTAATCCCAACCCTAACCCTAATTCCAACCCTAACGCTAATTCCAACCCTAGCCCTGTTTCTAATCCTAACCCTATTTCTAACCCTAACCCTAATTCCAACCCTAACCCTAATTCTAACCCTAATGGAAAAATAAAAATATTTGCTTTATTTTATTATTTGTCCCTGCCTATGGGGGTGATAAAAGGGGGGCTTATTTACTTTTTTATGTTGATCACTGTGAGAGTTTATCACTGTGATCAAAATAAATGAATGAATCTGCAGTCGTCAAATTCCGTCGGGCGCACTGCGCATGCGCCCGTTATCTTCCAAGATGGCTGCGCTCATTATCCAGGATGGCAGGACACCGGGAGCCAGAGCGGGACTCGGAGGGTACTGGGGGGGAGGTGATCAGACTGCAGGGGGGAGCGGAGGGAAGGGGAGGGGGAGCAGATCGTGACGGCACCAGCAGATCCCTGCCGTCAGTCGGTGATGGGGCCGATCGCCCCTGCCAGCCAGTGTGGGGGGTCAGATTAGTGTCTCCAGCCATGTCCTATGCTACTGCAGTATCGGCTATGGCTGGATTGTAATATTTCATCAAATTTCATTGATGAAATATTACTATCGCTCTGATTGGCTGTTCAGAGCGATCATAGCCACGTGGGGGCTAAGCCACCCCCCCGTGTTGAAGTATAAAGGGTCCTGTGTGTGGGTTGGGTGACCTTTCATTGACCCCGGTCACCCGACCCGCAGGAGAGTGATTTATACCA
>NW_027361728.1:71447500-71477500 GCF_039654945.1 Dendrobates tinctorius | reverse complement strand
GTTTAGGTACATTAGGGGCTCTCCAAAGGCAACATGACAACCGCAGACCATTCCATCAAAGTCTGCATTCCAAAACATCACTACTTCCCTTCCGAGCCCCGACGTGTGCCCATACAGTAGTTTTCTCCCACATATGGGGTATCAGCATACTCAGGACAAATTGGACAACAACTTTTGGGGTCCAATTTCTCCTGGTACCCTTGGGAAAATAAAAAAATGGTGACTAAAAGATCATGTTTGTGGAAAAAATACGAATTTTTTATTTTCACGCCTGGGCGTTATAAACTTCTATGAAGCACTGGGGGGTTCAAAGTGCTCACCACACATCTAGATAAGTTCCTTGGGGGGTCTAGTTTACAAAATGGTGTCATTTGTGGGGGTTTTCCACTGTTTAGGTACATTAGGGGCTCTCCAAAGGCAACATGACACCCGCAGACCATTCCATCAAAGTCTGCATTCCAAAACGTCACTACTTCCCTTCCGAGCCCCGACGTGTGCCCATACAGTAGTTTTCTCCCACATATGGGGTATCAGCATACTCAGGACAAATTGGACAACAACTTTTGGGGTCCAATTTCTCCTGGTACCCTTAGGAAAATAAAAAAATGGTGACTAAAAGATCATGTTTGTGGAAAAAATACGAATTATTTATTTTCACGCCCGGGCATTATAAACTTCTGTGAAGCACTGGGGGGGTCAAAGTGCTCACCACACATCTAGATAAGTTTCTTAGGGGGTATAGTTTCCAAAATGGTGTCATTTGTGGGGGGTTTCCATTGTTTTGGTACATCAGGAGTTTTCCAAACGCGACATGGTGTCCGATCTCAATTCCAGCCAAAAACGTCAAATGGCGCTGCTTCCCTTCCGAGCTCTGCCATGCGCCCAAATAGTGGTTTACCCCCACATGTGGGGTATCAGCGTACTCAGAACAAATTGCACAATAACTTTTACAGTCCTGTTACCTTTGGAAAAATAAGAATTGAGGGTGAAAAGATCATTTTTGTGGAAAAAATATGATTTTTTAATTGTATGGCTTTATGTTATAAACTTCTGTGAAGCCCATGGGGGTTCAAAGTTCTCACCACACATCTAGATAAGTTCCTTAGGGGGTCTAGTTTCCAAAATGGTGTCATTTGTGGGGGGTTTCCACTGTTTTGGTACACCAGGGGTTTTCCAAACGCGACATGGTGTCCGATCTCAATTCCAGCCAAAAACGTCAAATGGCGCTGCTTCCCTTCCGAGCTCTGCCATGCGCCCAAATAGTGGTTTACCCCCACATGTGGGGTATCAGCGTACTCAGGACAAATTGCACAATAACTTTTAGGGTCCTGTTACCCTTGGGAAAATAAAAATTGGGGTGAAAAGATCATTTTTGTGGAAAAAATATGATTTTTTAATTGTACCGCTGTACGTTATAAACTTCTGTAAAGCCCTTGTGGGTTCAAAGTTCTCACCACATATCTAGATAAGTTCCTTGGGGGGTCTAGTTTCCAAAATGGGGTCACTTGTAGGGGGTTTCCACTGTTTAGGTACATCAGGGACTCTCCAAACGTGACATGGCGTCCGATCTGAATTCCAGCTAATTTTGCATTGAAAAAGTCAAACGGCGCTCGTTCCATTCTGAGCTCTGCCATGCGCCGAAACAGTCGTTCCCCCCACAAATCAGGTATCAGCGTACTCAGGACAAATTGCACAATAACTTTTGCAGTCCAATTTCTCCTGTTACCCTTGGTAAAATAAAAAAAATTGAACCTGAAGTATTTTTTTTGTGAAAAAAAGTTAGATGTTCATTTCTTTTTAAATATTCAAAAAAATTCCTGTGACGCACCTAATGGATTAATAAACTTCTTGAATGTGGTTTTGAGCACCTTAAGGGGTTCAGTTTTTAGAATGGTGTCACTTTTGGGTATTTTCTATCATATAGACCCCTCAAAGTGGCTTCAAATGTGATGTGGTCCTAAAAATAAAATGGTGTTGTAAAAATGAGAAATCGATGGTCAACTTTTAACCCTTATAACTTCCTAACAAAAAAAAATTTTGGTTCCAAAATTGTGCATATGTAAAGTAAACATGTGGGAAATGTTACTTATCAAGTTTTTTGTGTGCCGCATCTCTGTGATTTAAGGGCATAAAAATTCAAAGTTGGAAAATTGCGAAATTTTCAAAATTTTTGCCAAATTTCCATTTTTTTCACAAGTAAACGCAAGTTATTTGAATGAAATTTTACCACTAACATGAAGTACAATATGTCACGAGAAAACATTGTCAGAATCACCGGGATCAATGGAAGCGTCCCAGAGTTATGACCTCATAAAGGGACAGTGGTCAGAATTGTAAAAATTGGCCCGGTCATGAACGTGCAAACCACCCTTGGGGGTGAAGGGGTTAAGGTACATATGTTTTGAGATACTTCCTTTGACTATAACCTTCCATGTAGCCTGACTTCTGTGTGTTGTATGTGCTACTGATGTTTTTATATATATGGATATGTTTATAATTATATCCTTTTTATTTTTTTTCTCCAGATATATGATGCTGTGACGAGAGTGACTACAAGATTATGAAGGGTACTTAATGAGAGGTGTTAAGATAAGATATATTTTTCATTTTTTTATAGAATGAGTTTTTATGGCGATTTCACTGCAGTATACTAATGCCTGGTATGTATGTAATAGAGTGAATGGGAACTGCATAGAGAGTGACCTCTGGTGGTGAAGGGTAATCAGGGATTGGTTAATGCTGTAAAGAGAGACTGTGTGATGTTGTCATCTCTTGTTAAAATAGCAACACAGCCACATTGTCACCTCATGGGTGCCTCTAAGGTTTGTGGCCATTCCAGGTGTAAAACTGCAACCCCAGGCACTTATATATGCATGTCAGCAACAGGGCTGTGATGCCCTAAAGCAAAATGGCAGTTCTGAATAGTATGTCTAGTGAGCATGTTCAGGCACTCTGCAATGATCAGCCATGCCGTGATGAGTCACATGTTGGAGCTGGCCGGTAACAAACAACACTGACCACAGCGAGTAGCCAGCAGTGACAGAGAGCTGCAAGGATATAAGTAAAGTATATTAACTTTTTTTCTCTATATAAGCCTTAGTACCCTCATAGGTTGTGTCATGATCAGTTTTATAGGCAAGTTGAGTCTTTTTAAAGCACTGTATATGCACTGTTGCACTTTGTAATCTAGATTTTTGGTCTTATGCACATATGTTTAATGGAGCACTTGTATACGTTACTATGACAATGGCCATTTTGAAAATGTAAAATGGATTAATTACTGAAATGTTATACACATGTGTTACTACTATTTAAGTTTGTACTGACTATGAGCACATTGCTTGACAAAGACGGGTCACCGTTGAAACGGTGCCACCTGAGGATCAGTAACGTATCCACTATTTTCACATTTAATTTGAGTGCTGCCTATTTTTTCCTTTTGTTAATTTGGCTGTTTGGACACAGCTGAATAGGTTTTGCACCTACTAGATTATTTTGGTAGTGCTGCCCTTTTTTCTTGATTTATCTATTGTCCTATGGGTTGAGCACACGTTTTTCTGGGAATTTTTTTGGAAAGTTTTTTTTTTTGCTATGAAATTATTATTTTTTTGATTTTGAGTGGATAATGGAGAGTATAAGGGATCCTTTTTCATTTACATACACAGAGGAAGATGGAGACAGGATTGTTGGTGCCATAGGAGGTGATGGGGTCTTTTTTAATACCCCCTCAATTTTGGATCTCAAAAGAGAATATGAGAATGACATGAAAAAAATTGTCACTCAACAGTTACATCTGACAACCTTGGGCTCAAGATGTAGACTGCCCAGCCATGACTCAGTTTGTTGATGCAAGTAGTCGGCCAGTACCTCCGCGGTGTGTCAGCTGTCGCCCAAAGACATCATTTTTAAAACAGCCTGCTGCCGCTTACCACTAGCTGTTCGATAGTGGGACACCTCGTGTGTAACACTGACAGATGTGGATGGAGTGCTCGTGCAACTGCGCTCTGTCGACAAGCTTTCGCTTCTGGAGGAGGAGGAGGATGGTCGAACGCCTACAGCCAACTGTTTCCTATACCATGGGCTAGGCAGCACTGTTCCACTGCCACTGTCCCCTGTGGAGCCTCAATTCACTACATTAACCCAGTGCGCAGTGATGGACATGTATCAGCCCTGGCCATGCCTACTGGCCCGTGCATCTGTTGTGAGGTGCACCTTTCCACTCACTGATTGTTTTAGTGCAGTGGTCCCCAACCTTTTTTGCACCAGGGACCGGTTTCAAGCAAGACCATTCTTCCATGGCCCGGCAGGGCGGGGATGGAGGTGTGGCAGGGGCGGGGCTTTGGTCATAAGGGGGCGGGGCTATGGACGCGGTTGTAGTGTAGCAGTGCATACTTATAATTAAATAACATTTATAATGTGACTCAACTCACCATAGGTTTTGAATGAGTGCTCCATCACCCCCTTCTCCCCATCATTGCCTTAACCCCATCACTGCCGTCTCCCCATCATTGCCTTAACCCCATCACTGCCGTCTCCCCATCATTGCCTTAACCCCATCACTCCCTTCACCCCATCACTCCCTTCTCCCCATCATTGCCTTCACCCTATCACTGCTGTCTCTCCATCATTGCCTTCTCCCCATCATTGCCTTCACCCCATCACTGCTGTCTCTCCATCATTGCCTTCACCCCATCACTGCTGTCTCTCCATCATTGCCTTCACCCCATCACTGCTGTCTCTCCATCATTGCCTTCACCCCATCACTGCTGTCTCTCCATCATTGCCTTCACCCCATCACTGCTGTCTCTCCATCATTGCCTTCACCCCATCACTCCCTTCTCCCCATCACTGCTGTCTCTCCATCATTGCCTTCTCCCCATCACTGCTGTCTCTCCATCATTGCCTTCACCCCATCACTGCTGTCTCTCCATCATTGCCTTCACCCCATCACTCCCTTCTCCCCATCATTGCCTTCACCCCATCACTCCCTTCTCTCCATCATTGCCTTCACCCCATCACTGCTGTCTCTCCATCATTGCCTTCACCCCATCACTGCTGTCTCTCCATCATTGCCTTCACCCCATCACTGCTGTCTCTCCATCATTGCCTTCACCCCATCACTCCCTTCTCTCCATCATTGCCTTCACCCCATCACTGCTCTCTCCATCATTGCCTTCACCCCATCACTCCCTTCTCCCCATCATTGCCTTCACCCCATCACTGCCGTCTCTCTATCACTCCCCTCATGGCCTTCTCTCCCCATCACGGTCTTCTCCTCATGTCCCCATCTTCTCCAGGGCCAGGCTCCACCTACACAAACACACACACATACATACATACATACATACATACATGTACACACACAGACAGACATACATACACACAGACACCACCTCTCACCTGTCCGCAGCATCGCCCGCGCTTCCTCGCTCTGACACAGCAGCGGCCGCGCTCCTCTCTGTGTCAGTCAGAGACAGGAAGTGCGGGCGGCGGGCAGGAAGCTGGACGGGTCCTTGCAGCTCCGCTCCTGCTATTCCCTCTTGCAGGCAGCGGAGCTGCTTGGATCGCTATCTGGCCGCTGCTACACATGAGGGCAGTCTAATTGCTGTGCGCCGCCCCAGCCCCCGTTACGCCACTTACCGCCCCTGGCTCCCCTTGTGTCCGCGGACCGGCAAGCGCACTGCAGCGGCCCGGTGCTGGGCCGCGGACCGGCGGCTGGGGACCCCTGTTTTAGTGCATGGACAATGCTGTCTTTCACATGCCAGTGGAGGGCAGAGATGGCTTTTCGAGAAAAGAAGTGCCGACTGGGTAGGTCATAGCGTGGGACAGCGTAGGCCATGAGCTCTCAGAAAGCTTCACTTTCAACCAAACGGAAGGGCATCATCTCTAATGAGATCAGTTTGGCAATGTTGGTGTTCAAAGCCAGGGTACGTGGATGAGAGGATGAGTACTTTCTTGTCCTACTGAGAGTGTCTGGTAGGGTGATCTGGACTTGAGAGCTGCATATGGGGGAACTAGCGTTGGATATTGCGGACTGAGAAGGGGTTGGTGATGGTGAGGTTGTTGATGGCCTAGATTCCGTGTTTCCTCATGAAAATATTGTGATTCCCTGACTGCTTTGGCCTAGCGACGACACCTCAACATTTCTTGATGGTGGTGTGCTTAGCGGTGGCCTTACAGTGGGGGAAGCGATGGAACGTTGCCGGCTAACTTCAGTCGGAGCAGGTGCACATGTGCTACCTGAGGTTTTGTAGTCTGTCCACGCTTGCAAGTGCATGTTGGTTAAATGTCTAAGCATGCAACTGGTATTCAAATTTCGTAGATTTTTCCCTCTGCTAAAGGTCCTTCGGCACTTCTTACAGATAGCCTTTGCATCATCAGTAGGATTTTGTTCCAAAAAATGCCACACTGCACTCTTCCTACTATGGTACAAATTTTCAGGGCTTGCACGCTGTGCTAATTTGACCATCTGGCCAAGCTGTCCTGCAACTCTTTTAGTTTTCTAACCAAGTTTTTTGACAGCTACGGGCCTGCCGGATAACCGCTGCTGCGATTACGATGCCTTCTGCGGATCCTTCTGCTGTTCTGACCTATTGTCACTGGCACCATCTTCCCCCCCCCAATGGATGCCAATCTGGGTCAACAACTGGGTCATCCATGACCTCATCTTCAATGTTATCTGCACCTTCCTCTGTACCTTCCTCTGTGTCACTGTGTAAGGTGGTATAGTATGCGGGAAGGGACACCTGAGTTTCATCAGGGTCTGATTCATGCTCAGTAGACTGCGAGGGCAATGTAGTGCTGTGGGTGAATGTATCTAGCAGTGGCTGTGCATCAGTGCACTCCATGTCAGATTCATCTTGGACTGGGGAATTCAGGATTTGACTTGATAACCCAGGAATGTTATGTGAAAAGAGCTCCATGGTGTAATCTGAAGTGTGTGCTGCGGCATTCTTCACTTTTGGTGTGGGTGAAGGACACAAGGAAAGGTGTTGTTCCTGACCAGAAGCCTGCACTGACGACTCTGTGCTTGCAGTTTTTGTAACTTCAGAAGAGGAGGCAATAGAGCTAGAGGCTGTTTCGGCAATGTAAGCCAAAACTTGGTCCTGATGCTCTGGCTTTAAAAGCGTTTTACCTACTCCCAGAAAAGGGAACCTTAAAGGCCTTCTTGTGCCAGACCATGACACAGGCTCAACACCTCCTGCCTTAGCTGCTATTGTGCTTTTGCCAGAACCAGCCGATGCACCACCACCACCATGAGTACCAGCTGCGCCCCCTAGCCCACGTCTGCGGCCTCTTCCACCATACTTCCTCATGTTTGGGAAAATGTACCAAAAATACCAGCAGAGAAATGGTACTGTATGAGGAGCGTACAGCTGTGTAAGGTGTATGTAAAAAGTGAAATCTCCGTATATATTTTGTGAGTCACAGACGCCCACCCAGTATGTATTTCACCGTAATCCAACAAGCAGATATACGGTACTGTATCAGAAGTGTACAGCTTTATACGTTGTTGGTGAAACTGTCAATCTCCGTATATGTATTTACACACACATGCTGACTCTGAATAGATGTGACCATAATAAGAACAGCAGATATACAATACTGTTTGAGAATCGGACAGCTCAATATGGTGTATGGAGAAATGGAAATGTTTGTATATGTATTTACGGAGTGTCACATACACATGCTGACTCTGTGCAGATGTGACCGTAATAAGAACACCAGATATCCGATACTGTTTGAGAATCGGACAGCTCAATACGTTGTATGGAGAAATGGCAATGTCCGTATATGTATTTATGGAGTGTCACATACACACGCTGACTGTGTAGATGTGACTGTAATAAGAACACCAGATATCCGATGCTGTTTGAGATGGCAGTCGGTCACGTCCTTTTATAGTCACTGTGACACCACACAAAGCCAGCCAATCACTTTAATGCCCTTCTCTAAGATGGTGGGGGCCTATGTAATCATGTTGCCCACTGTGTGCATCCTTGCTGATTGGCTGAGAAAAGTCGCTGGAAGCATTGTGGGAAACGCGACTTTGGCTCTCAAGTCAGCGACCTCATGGCCGACCTCAAGCTATGGTTGGGTTTTGATCGGCGAAACCCGACTTTAGCCAAAGTCGGCGAATTCTGAATTTGGCCAACCCATTTTGCTCAACTCTAGTGGAGACCCCAAGCTGAGTCTTTATCTGGTGGGTTGCCTGTAGTGGCATGGGTGTCAGAGCCCCATTATACTATTTCTACTCTAGGAAAATTCATGCCACTTTAGTGGTGTCTGCCAATAATTTTTTGAAATGTGTAGAGTCCTGATTGGGTCTCTCATCTGCTTGGTTGGCTGCAGTGAAAGAGGTATCATTCTCCATTATATTATTTCTACTTTGGTGAAATTGATGCCACTTCAGTAGTGTCAGGCCCTAAGTTTTGGAAATGTCAACACTCCTGGTTTGGTGTTCATATGATGGGTTGGCTGTAGTGAAAGAGATATCGTTTTTCATTATGCTATTTCTACTCTGGGGAAATTCATGCCAGTTTAGTGGTGTAGTGTTCAGGCAGGGTATGTAGCAGTGCTGAAAGGTTGACGCAGGAAGAAGGCAGAGACACAGTTGAATGCAGATCCAAAGCTTTACTCATGTTTCTGGCATACACAGGTTCCCGCTTCAGTGCCATGTCCTCCAGGTGAGGGGCTTAGCCAACTCCCAGGCAGATGGAGCACACCCTTCCAGCACTCCCTTCCGTATGTGCTTTTACTGGACGCCTCCTTACTAGCGCTAATCTGAAGTACTTGCAGTTATGAATTACACTCAAGTTCCTCTTTCTGTCTGTTACTTAGAACTCCACTCGCATGGCAGGTAGCTGCAGCCTATTTCAGGGACTCCTTACAATCATGTCCCGGCTCACACACATTGCTACTGTGTCGTCGAGTCTTCGTTCGGAATAAAGTGTTTACAGCTTCTATTCCTCCGGTTTCTGCTGTAGGATCATTAGCATCCACACAACCTCGGATACCGTTGCTTGGCCTTTGGTGCTTAAGCTTAGGGAAGGGTTCTGCTCTTGCTCTTGCCCCAGTTCCCAGCTCTCCTCCACACCTCACATCCTTTCCTTTGTATCCTTCTGAAGAACTGATCCTTCTGTTCCTTTCCTTCCCAGCAGCTCCAGCTCACAGGAGGCTGCTGCATATACATCCTTTCTCTGCTTCCCCCTCTGGGGAACTGACTTCCTATCAGTTCTCCCACTCTCTAGTGCAATCTAAGCTCCACCCACCTCCCAGCACCCTTCATAAACCAAGCAGGGGTCAAAGAGGGTGCCCTGCTGTTTTAAGGTTTCCGTGCTGGGTGCAGGTACTGGAGTATGGTCAGGTGTCCCCATTTTACCTGGACAGTGGGATGCTACACCTCAGAAGGAGGTGAAGTACCTCTGTGGTGACTGAACCCTCAGGGGCACCACACATAGGCTATAACAGTTTAGGAGACCCACTGTCTAATAATGGCCCTTTAAGCAGATTAATGCTGCCTGATGCCCCTGTAAAAATAGGCTCTGAGACTGTAAGAATCCCTCCTTCATAAATGAAACAAGATATGTCTACTTATGTGTCACACAGCACATGGCCAGCTAGGGTTGTAAATGTTACAATGACATTTCCCAGTGAATGCATTTATTTTGGTTGTAAGCAATGTTAACCCCTTTCCTACATTAGATGTACTGTTCCGCCCATGTGACCTGGGACCTAAGATCCAAGGATGGAATAGTACGTCATAGCAATCAGCGGCGCCCCCGGGGGGAGCGTCGCTGATCGCGGTCGGGTGTCTGCTGATTATCACAGCGGACACCCGACACTATGTGTCAGGGGTGGTCACGAACCGCCCACGGCACATTAACCCCGTCACACTGCGATCAAACATGATCGCAGTGTACCGGAGGATCAGGGAAGCATCAGCAGGGAGGGGGCTCCCTCTGTGCTTCCCTGAGACTCCGCAGCAGTGCGATGTGCAGAGCTGCTGCAGTTGCCTCCATCCCTGCAGAACCCTGGATCCAATATGGCCGGTCAGGGCCTTCAGGGGCCTGCAGGGAGGCATCTTTCTCTCTTTTTTGCTGAGAGCAGGCTCTGAGAGCCTGCACCAGCGCCTGTCACATCGCTGATCTGACAGAGTGCAGTGCAACCTGTCAGATCAGCAATCTGACATATTACAGTGATGTCCCCCCTTGGGACAATGTGATAAAGTAAAAAAAAAAAAGGGTGCAAAAATAATTTATAAAAAAATTGCTAAATAAAAAAAAATATTCCCTAATAAATTCATTTTTTGAAAATGAAAAAAAAACAATAAAAGTACACATAACGACCCGCTCTATAAAACTGTCCCATTAGTTAACCCCTTAAAAAATAAAAATAAAAAATGAAGCAAAAAATAATGCTTTATCGTCATACTGCCGAACACAAAGTGCAATAACGCGCAATCAAAAAGATGGATATAAATAACCATGGTACCACTGAAAACGTCATTTTGTCCCGCAAAAAAGGAGCCACTAAACAGCATCATCAGCAAAAAAATAAAAAAGTTATAGTTCGCAGAATAAAGCAATGCAAAAATAATTATTTTTTATATAAAACTGTTTTCATTGCATAAAGGCGCCAAAACATAAAAAAAGACATAAATGAGGTATCGCTGTAATCGTACTAACCCGAAGTATAAAACCACTTTATCACTTTTACCGGCCTCGGAACGGTGTAAGCGCACCCCCCAAAAGAAAATTCATGAAATGCTGGTTTTTGTTCATTCTGTGTCACAAAAATCGGAATAAAAAGCGATCAAAAAATGGCAAGTGCCTGAAAATGGTACGAATAAAAACGTGAACGTGTCTCGCAAAAAATAAGACCTCACATAACTCGGTGGGTCAAAACCTAGAAAAATTATAGATCTCAAAATGTGGTGATTCAAAAACTATTTTTACAAAAAAAGCGTCTTTTAGCGCATGACAGCTACCAAGCATAAAAACTTGCCATAAATAGTAAATCAAACCCCCTGTTATCACCCCCTTAGTTATGGAAAAGTAATAACACATTTTTTAATATATTTCCATTTTCCCGTTAGGGTTAGGGCAAAGGTTAGAGTTAGGGCTAGGGTAACGGTTAGGGCTAGGGTTAGGGCTAGGGTTAGGGGTGTGTTGGGGTTAGGGTTAGAGTTAGAATTGGGGGATTTCCACTGTTAAGGCACATCAGATGCTCTTCAAACGCAACATGGCGTCTGATCTCCATTCCAGCCAGTTCTGCATTGAAAAAGTCAAACTGTGCTCCTTCCTTTCCAAACTCTGCCGTGCGCCCAAACAGTGGTTTACCCCCACATGTGAGGTATCAGCCTACTCAGGACAAATTGTACAACAACTTTTGGGGTCCAATTTTTACTGATGCCCTTGGAAAAATAAAAAATTGGGGGTAAAAATGTCATTTTTGTTAAAAATAAAAAAATCATATTTTTTTTCATGGCTCTACATTATAAACTTCTGTGAAGCACTTGGGGTTCAAAGTGCTCACCACACATCTAAATAAGTTCCTTGGCATGTCTAGTTTCCAAAATGTGGTCACTTGTGGGGTTTTTCCACAGTTTTGGCACATCAGGGGTTCTCCAAAGGCCATATGACACCCCCAGACCATTCCATCAAAGACTGCATTTCAAAACGTCACTACTTCCCTTCCGAGCCCTGACGTGTGCCCATACAGTAGTTTTCTCCCATATATGGGATATCATCATACTCAGATCAAATTGGACAACAATTTTTGGGGTCCAATTTATTCTTTCCCTTGGGAAAATAAAAAAATTGAGGACTAAAATACCATGTTTGTGGAAAAAATATGATTTTTTTTATTTTCATGCCTGGGCGTTATAAACTTCTGTGAAGCACTTGGGGGTTCAAAGTTCTCACCACACATCTATATAAGTTCCTAGGGGGGTCTAGTTTCCCAAATGGTGTCATTTGTGGGGGGTTTTCAATGTTTTGGCACATCAGGGGCTTTCCAAACGCGACATGGCGTCCAATCTCAATTCCAGCCAAAAAAGTCAAATGGCGCTGCTTCCCTTCCAAGCTCTGCCATGTGCCCAAATAGTGGTTTACCCCCACATGTGGGGTCTGAGCGTACTCAGGAGAAATTGCACAATAAATTTTGGTGTCCTGTTATCCTTGGGAAAATAAAAATTGGGGTGAAAAGATTATTTTTGTGGAAAAAATATGGTTTTTTAATTGTACGGCTGTACATTATAAACTTCTGTGAAGCCCTTGTGGGTTCAAAGTGCTCACCACATATCTAGATAAGTTCCTTGGGGGGGTCTAGTTTCCAAAATGGGGTCACTTGTGGGGGGTTTCCACTGTTTAGGCACATCAGGAACTCTCGAACCATGACATGGCATCTGATCTGAATTCCAGCCAATTTTGCAGTGAAAAAGTCAAACGGCGCTCTTTTCCTTCTAAGCTCTGCCATGTGGTTCCCCTCCACATATCAGGTATCATCGTACTCAGGACAAATTGCACAATAACTTTTGCAGTCTAATGTCTCCTGTTACCCTTGGTAAAATAAAAAATTGAACCTGAAGTAATTTTTTTGTGAAAAAAAGTTAAATGTTCATTTATTTTAAAAAACATTCAAAAAATTCCTGTGAAGCACCTGAAGGGCTAATAAACTTCTTGAATCTGGTTTTGAGTACCTTGAGGGGTGCAGTTTTTAGAATGGTGTCACTTTTGGGTATTTTCTATCATATAGACCCCTCAAAGTGACTTCAAATGTGATGTGGTCCCTAAAAATAAAATGGTGTTGTAAAAATGAGAAATCGCTGGTCAACTTTTAACCCTTATAACTTCCTAACAAAAAAAAATTTTTGTTCCCAAATTGTGCTGATGTAAAGTAAACATGTGGGAAATGTTACTTATTAAGTTTTTTGAGTGCCATATCTCTGTGATTTAAGAGCATTAAAATTCAAATTTGGAAAAGTGTGAAATTTTCAAAAGTTTCGCCAAATTTCCATTTTTTTCACAAATAAACACATTACATGAATGAAATTTTACCACTAACATGAAGTACAATGTGTCGTGAGAAAACAGGGTCAGAATCACCGGGATCCATGGAAGCGTTGCAGAGTTATTACCTCATAAATGGACAGTGGTCAGAATTGTAAAAATTGGCCCTGGCATTAACATGCAAACCACCCTCGGGAGTAAAGGGTCTAAAGTTGAAAAACACTTCAAAAACATTGCGTCTGAACATAGCCCTAGTGATGGAGGAACATTTTGGTCTGGGGTTATTTATTTTGCCTTATATACAAGTCATTAAGCTGTAAGGGATGTACCTTAACATATTTCCAAGCAAAATCTGTTTTGGTTTTGTTTTGTTTTGTTTTTTGGTGCATCGGTAAAAATGGCATGAAACTCTGAAAAAATTGTTTAAAGCTGTGAACTAGGAGTTAGGAATCCTTCCAGGGGCGATCCTTATGATGTCTCCGTGTCATTTGAGCAGTGTTTCCATCATTTTCAGACGTTTTTAGACCTTAAAAGGACCCCCGGGGGATCGCGGTAAAAATGCTCTGGTCTCCCATAGACTTACATTGGGCTCGTTGTTCTGTCAGAGTACTCAAGTATTCCAATTTGCTCGACCCGAACAAAGAGCACCCGAGCATTTTAGTGCTCACCCATCACTAATTACTACAGGTTATAAAAAGCAATGGCCTGAATTGGTGACGATTATGCGGAAGCATTGGGGAATATTAAAGTCTGACCCAATTTTGAAAAAGATTTTGCCTAACCATCCATTAATGGTACCAAGGTGTTCTAGAAATTTGAAAGATCTCCTAGTACATAGCCATTATTCTGCTACCCCATTAAAATCGCTTAAACCAGAATTGAATGGCTTTTTCCCTTCCAACTCTTGTAAAGCCTGTAATAATCATCAAAAAGTAAAATATTTGAGAATCATGATGGATCCAGTATATATCATATACGGAAAATGATTACATGTGCCTCTAGAGGGGTGATTTATCATGCCCACTGTCCCTGTGGAAAAGATTACATAGGTTTTAGGTTTGACAACACAAGAGTTGAAAATTAGGACTAGAGAGCACATAAGAGACATCGAGAAAGCAGCGACTATTGAAGAAATTGATGGATTAAAACCTCTCCCAAGGCACTTTAAATTGCATCACAATTGTGATCCGCTAGGTCTAAAAATTAGTTATTGATCAAGTGCATTTAGGCTTTAGGGGGGTAATCTTGGTAAAGTTTTAGCGCATAAAGAGAGCCGGCGGATTTATTTGTTAGGAACCATGGCTCCGCAAGGCCTTTAATGAAATTGTGGGTTTTAATGCATTTTTGTAATTAGTAAGTTCTTTTCCACTAATTCCTATTTTTTAATCTATTTTATCCTGTTTTTGTGTTTGTGTGTTTTTGAGATGTTGGTTTTAATTTTCCTTTTTTTTGTTCAGATTGAAATATTGCAAGAAGCCTTTCTCTCAAACCATTTTCTAGTGCTTTTTGAAGTGTGTTTTGGGTCATTGTCCTCCTGGAAGACCCATGACCTCTGAGGGAGACCCAGCTTTCTCACACTGGGCCCTACATTATGATGCAAAATTTGATGGAAGTCTTCAGACTTCATAATGCCATGCACACGGTCAAGCAGTCCACTGCCAAAGGCAGCAAAGCAGCCACAAAACATCAGGGAACCTCCGTCATGTTTGACTGTAGGGACCGTGTTTTTTTTCTTTGAATGCCTCTTTTTTTTCCCCTGTAAACTCTATGTTGATGCCTTTGCCCCAAAAGCTCTACTTTTGTCTCATCTGACCAGAGAACATTCTTCCAAAACGTTTTAGGCTTTTTCAGGTAAGTTTTGGAAAACTCCAGCCTGGCTTTTTTATGTCTCGGGGTAAGAAGTGGGGTCTTCCTGGGTCTCCTACCATACAGTCCCTTTTCATTCAGACACCGACGGATAGTACGGGTTGACACTGTTGTACCCTTGGACTGCAGGGCAGCTTGAACTTGTTTGGATGTTAGTCGAGGTTCTTTATCCAACATCCACACAATCTTGTGTTGAAATCTCTTGTCAATTTTTCTTTTCCATCCACATCTAGGGAGATTAGCCACAGTGCCATGGGCTTTAAACTTCTTGATGACACTGCGCACGGTAGACACAGGAACATTCAGGTCTTTGGAGATGGGCTTGTAGCCTTGAGATTGCTCATGCTTCCTCACAATTTGGTTTCTCAAGTCTTCAGACAGTTCTTTGGTCTTCTTTCTTTTCTCCATGCTCAATGTGGTACACACAAGGACACAGGACAGAGGTTGAGTCAACTTTAATCCATGTCAACTGGCTGCAAGTGTGAATAAGTTATTGCCAACACCTGTTAGGTGCCACAGGTAAGTTACAGGTGCTGTTAATTACACAAATTAAAGAAGCATCACATGATTTTTCGAACAGTGCGAATACTTTTGTCCACCCTCTTTTTTATGTTTGGTGTGGAATTATATCCAATTTCGCTTTAGGACAATTCTTTTTGTGTTTTTTCATTTAAGACAAATTAAATGAAGATAATAATACCAAAGAATTTGTGTTTGCAATCATTTTCAGGAAGAAACTGAGTATTATCTGACAGAATTGCAGGGGTGTCAATACTTTTGGCCACAACTGTATGTATATAGGTAATTGATTTTTCCCTTTACTTTATGTAGTACACTGTCCCTTTAAATATGTATTGACTCCTTATATGTTATATTGCACTTTATATACAAAGATTTATTGATATTATGTATTTATTAGCCCCTATTTACTGTAATAAATTTTGTAATCCTTAGTAGCCAACATTATATTTTTTGCCTGTATTCCCTAATATTTAGGTTTTCATTTTATTAAAATTTCGGAGCAAGGTTAGCGCATGTTCAAGTCAGGACGACCCCTGACTTCCTGCCTTGCTCCCACACAGTGACGCATAGAGTTCCACGCTTGCGTTCCAAGCGCGAAGAGGACGAAGTCACATTTTATGCTTGAGGAAGTCCAAGCACCGGCGCATACGCAATTGCTTGTCGGAGATGCCGACCTTAGTGACAGATGCTTGCGGGAACCAGTACGCGAAATGGCACTGTCAGGGTAGCTGAGGGTATTTACGCCAGGACTAACACTTATGTAAGTAAAAGACGGTTTTGGGATATGGGCGACAGTGCATAGTGTAGCGTTGATAGCACTTTTAGCACCAGGCACTTTGCATTCTGATAGTAATTCATTAGTTATTCTGACAGTAATTTATTGCACTAGTCACTTTCATTGAATATTGCCTATAGAGTACTAGTTTACATTCTGAATGCATTGTGCTTTCTGAACCGTATATGTTCCATTTTGTATCGTCCATGGTTTCTGTTTTGCCCCCAGTAATTATGTGAAATTCCCTTGTTCTATTTTAAAGAGTTTATGTTAATAAATTATAGAATTTTACGTTGATTTGCCTTTGCCTCTTTTCCTCTATAGCATTTATGGTGGATTTGGCTAATTATGAATTTTTGGAGGTGGTAATTATATTGATGGACTTTTTTGAGATCTATATCTTTGTTCTACCAGTAACATGGGAAACCCTAAATTTCCAGTGACAGATGAGACATGGGTGGGGGCTGGTTTTGTTTGGAATAAATTAGGGGTTTTATTGGTAACATTTTGGGGTACATTAATCTTTTTGATTGCTTTCATTATAGGGCTCAGATCACATTCTTGTGTTCTACGCTGAACACTTACCTCAGGGTTTCTGTGTAAATCCCACAAAAACGCAATTGAGCCAAAGCTCCCAACAGAACCTATCACTCCAATGAGGCAGATGGAGACACTTCGGATTCCGTTTGGCATCTTCTCCAGTGGTGTCCATTTTTTTTAGTCGGGCACAGAACTGTTGTTGTCCACACTTGTGCACTAAAAAGATGCCTAAAATGATGGGACATTAGTAACATAGTAACAGTTATTAAGGTTGAAGGAAGACTTTAAATCCATCTAGTTCAACCAATATCCTAGAATTTCAATATTTGCAGATGACACTAAACTCTGCAGGGTAATCAATACAGAGGAGGACAATTTTATATTACAGGAGGATTTATGTAAACTAGAAGCTTGACCTTACATTTATCCCCATTAAAGCTCATTTGCCATTTATCAGCCCAAGCTTCTAGCTTACATAAATCCTCCTGTAATATAAAATTGTCCTTCTCAGTATTGCTTACCCTGCAGAGTTTCGTGTCATCTGCAAATATTGAAATTCTACTCTCTATGCCCCCTACAAGGTCATTGATAAATATGTTAAAAAGAAGCGGGCCCAAAATTGACCCCTGTGGTACCCCACTGCTAACCGTGACCCAGTCCGAGTGTGCTCCATTAATAGCCACCCTTTGTTTCCTATCCCCGAGCCAGCTCTTAACCCACTTACACATATTTTCCCCTATCCCCATTGTTGTCATTTTATGTATCAACCTTTTGTGTGGCACCGTATCAAAAGCTTTTGAAAAGTCCATGTACACCATGTCCACTGCATTCCTTTGGTCCAGTCCGTGACTTACCTCTTCATAAAAGCTTATCAGATTAGTCTGACAGGAACGGTCCCTTGTAAACCCATGTTGATATTGGGTCATGAGGTTGTTATTCTTCAGATACTCCAGTATAGTATCTCTTAGAAAACGCTCCAGGCTTTTACCCACAGTTGAGGTTAAACTTACTGGCCTATAATTTCCAACTTCAGATTTAATCCCCTTTTTGAATATTGGCACATTTGCCATACGCTAGTCCTGTGGTACAGACCCTGTTAATATGGAATCTTTAAAGATTAAAAATAATGGTCTATCTATGACTGTACTTAATTCCTGCAGTACTCGGGGGGTGTATCTATCCCATCCGGGCTGGAGATTTGTCAATTTTAGTGATTTTTAGACGCCGCCGTACTTCCTGCTGGGTTAAGCATGTGACATTTAATGGAGAATTTTTATCACTGATCATGTTATCCGTCATGGGATTTTCTTGTGTAAATACTGTTGAAAAAAGTCATTTAGCATATTGGCTTTTTCCTCATCCTCATCCACTGTTTCACCCAGACTATTTTTAAGGGGACCAACACTATCATTTTTTTAGTTTCTTACTATTTATGTAGTTAAAGAATATTTTGGGATTATTTTTACTTTCTCTGGCAATGAGTCTCTGTCTCAATCTTTGCTGTCTTGATTTGCTTTTTACAGAATTTATTTAATTTTCTGTATTTATTTAATGCCTCATCACTACCTACTTGCTTTAATTCTCTAAATGCTTTCTTTTTGTCACTAATTGTGCCCCTTACTGCTCTATATAGCCATAGTGGTTACTTCCTATTTCTCACATGTTTATTCCCACACGGTATATATTGTGCACAGGTCCTATTCAGGATGCTAATAAACGTCTCCCATTTTCTTTGTGTAGTTTTATGTCTCAGGATATCGTCCCAGTTAATTGCACCAAGATCATCTCTCATCTGTTGGAAATTTGCTTTCCTGATGTTTAGTGTAACCCCTCTACTACACACCTTATTAAGGGATACATGAAAACTTATTATTTTGTGATCACTGTTACCCAAGTGACCCTCAACTTTTATATTTGATATGCGGTCTGGCCTGTTGGCTAATATTAGGTCTAGCAGTGCCCCCCTCTTGTTGGGTCCTCCTCCAGTTGTGAAAGGTAATTGCCTCTCATAGTTGTCAAAAACCCATTACCTTTGCTGGAACTGCAGGTTTTGGTTCCCCAATGTATTTCAGGGTAGTTGAAGTCCCCCATAATAATGACTTCTCCTTGAGTCGCAGCTTCATCTATTTGCTTTATGAGGATATTCTCTGTTGCTTCCATTATTTTTGGAGACTTATAAAAAACTCCTATCAGTAATTTATTATGTTTCCCCCTCCCCTTATCTCCACCCACAGTTACTCTACATTTTCATTAGATTCATATATATTATCACGCAGGATGGGTTTTAAGGATGATTTTACATATAAACACACACCTCCCCCTCGCTTATTTGTACGATCCTTTCTGAACAGACTATAGCCCTGTAAATTAACAGCCCAGTCATGGCTCTCATCCTGCCATGTCTCAGATATCCCCACCATGTCATAATTATGTTCCAACAAAATTAATTCTAATTCCTCCATTTTGTTGGCGAGGCTTCTGGCATTGGTATACATGCACTTTATGTATCTCTCTGTACCTCTATTATTTCTTAAATTATTAACTGTTTTAACCCCACCCCCCATGCCACCCTCACCCCCAATTTCATTATTTGTGCCCAGGTCTCTATCTACACTGTCTTCTCCTCCTATAAAAAGAATACCCTCCCCCCAGTCCCTAGTTTAAACACTCCTCCAACCTTTTAGCCATTTTCTCCCCCCAACACAGCCGCACCCTCCCCATTGAGGTGCAGCCCGTCCCTAGCGAAGAACCTGTAGCCAACTGAGAAGTCAGCTCAGTTCTTCAGGAACCCAAACCCCTCCTTCCTACACCAATTCCTGAGCCACTTATTAACCTCCCTAATCTCCCGTTGCCTCTCTGGTGTGGCACGTGGTACAGGAAGTATTTCCAAAAATACCACCTTGGAGGTCCTTGCTTTAAGCTTGCAGCCTAATTCCCTGAAATCATCTTTAAGGATCTTCCACCTAGCTCTAACTTTGTCATTTGTGCCAATGTGCACCATGACTGCTGGATCCTCACCAGCCCCTCCCAGTAATCTGGCAACCCGATCAGCGATGTGTCGGACTCAAGCGCCAGGTAGGCAGCACACCATTCGACGATCCCTGTCTTTGTGACAGATTGCCCTATCTGTTCCCATAATAATTGAGCCCCCACTACCAGCACCTGTTTGGCCTGCTCTGCTCTCCTATTTCCCCCCTTACTGGAGCAGACACTCCTCCGGCTTTCAGAGGGCATGCCTTGCTGCAGCAGTGCTACCCCTGTACTGACAACCCCCTCATCTGCCAACTTGGCAAACTTATTGGGGTGTGCCAGATCAGGACTAGCCTCCCTGGCGCTCTTCCCTCTACCCCGCCTTCTAACTGTCACCCAGCTAGCTGCTTCACTGTCCTGCAGCTCAAACCTAGCATCCCCCCCTCATCTATCCCATTGAGCATCTGCTCAGTGAGCAGAAGACTCCTTTCCATATTGTCTATGGATCTCAGTGTTGCCAGCTGAACATTTAGATCCAGTAGCTGGGCTTCCAAATGAACAACATGCTCACATCTCGCACAGAAGTATGCACCCTCGACCAGCTGTTCAAGGATTTCATACATGCGGCAAGACGTACACTGGATGGCATTGGCAATAGTGAAGCACATCCTAATGGGGATTTCACCAGACAGAAAAGATAAGTAAAAATAAATAAAGAGTATTAATAAAATATAACAGTAATTCAGTAATACCTCCCTTGGAAACTCCCTGAATCCAAAGTCACTGAATCACAAGTCACACACTTACCACAGGTCGCACTTACACTCAGGTCACACTCAGCTCCCGTAAAAGAAACCAAAGTACAAAGGGTAATGCACCTAGGATGGAGTAGACCTATTGCTGCATATACAGTAAATGGGAGTATACTCAGGACTACAGAACACGAGGACTTCAGTATTCTGGTTACAAGTAATCTGGGCAGCAGTACTCAATGTCAAGCAGCAGTTGCAAAAGCAAACTTGATATTAGAGTGTATAAAAAGGGAAATAAAATCCTGCAATCCCAATGTATTGT
Organism: Dendrobates tinctorius; assembly: GCF_039654945.1. NCBI lineage: Eukaryota > Metazoa > Chordata > Amphibia > Anura > Dendrobatidae > Dendrobates > Dendrobates tinctorius. The sequence continues at coordinate 71,456,740 of NW_027361728.1, read as the reverse complement.
TACCCCTTTATAAATCACATGTATAATATGGTATCCAGGTTTGGGTTTCACATTTCAAAAAGTCAGTTCAAATGCGGGCAACTAGATTACATGGGAGGTTGGAAATATTGGGCTTGTTTAGCTTAGAAAATGAATAAAACATTAGGGAGAAAGTAGTGCAAATAGGGTCTTATCCAACAAACACAAGTATTTTTTATCAGATTTTGATAACCTGATCCGTAGCAGGAGGCGTTTTAAGTTTGATGTTCAGCTGCTGCGGATCCACGGGTTGTTAAATACCTACGAACATTCGTATTTGAGTAATTTTGTGGCTACCTCCCTCACTGCTGATCTATTGAAGACGCCAATTCAAAGGTATTTTTAAAAATATTATTAAAATCTTGCTATCTTTCTAATACTGCAAGTTTTTGTAAATGCCTTTGAATTGACGTCTTCAATAAATCAGCAGCGCAGGAGGTAGGTTTTCACAAAATTCCTCATACAATAGCTTAGAAAAAACACGCCTCAGAGGAGATCTCATTTATATGTATAAATACATGTGTGGTCAATACAAAGGACTGGCACACAACTTATTCCTTCCAAAGACCATACTAAGGACCAGGGGGCACTCATTTTGGGTGGAAGAAAGGCGATTCCGGCAACTAAATAGGAAAGGGTTTTTTTTACAGTTCGAGCAGTCAGACTGCAGAATGCCCTACCACAAGAGGTAGTAATGGCAGAAACTATAACAGCTTTTAAAAAGGACTGGATGATTTCTTCAGTACACATAGCATTGTGGTTTATAGTTAATTTAGTGACAAAAAAATTATAATTGGTAGAGAAAGGTTAATATTGATGAACCTGGGTCTTTCGTCAACCTATGTTACTATTTAAACATAGAATCATAGAATGGTAGAGTTGGAAGAGACCTCCTGGGTCATCATGCACAACCCCCTTCTCAATGCAGGATTCACTACATCATCCCAGACAGATGTCTGTCCAGTCTCTGTTTGAAGACTTCCATTGAAGGAGAACTCACCACCTCTCATGGCAGCCAGTTCCACTCGATCACCCTCACTGTCAAAAAGCTTTTTCTAATATCTAATCTGTGTCTCCTCCCATTCAGTTGTATCCCACTGCTTCTAGTTTTTTCCTTGTGCAAATGAGAATAGAGCTGATCTCTCTACCGTGTCACAGCTCTTGAGGTATTTGTAGACAGCTAAAGTCTCCTCTCATTCTTCTCTTCTGCAAGCTAAACATTTCCAAAACCTCTAACCATTCCTCATAGGACATTGCTGGTACACTGGTCACCATTCTGGTCGCTCTTTTCTGAACTTGCTCCAGTTTGTTCATGTCTTTTTTGAATTGTGGTGCCCAGAACTGGACACAGTATTGCAGATGAGGTCTGACCAAAGAGGAAAAGAGGGGAATAGCTACTTCATCTGATCTAGACTGCATGCTTGTGTTAATGCAACCCAGAATTTTGTTTGCTTTTTTGCTGCTGCATCACACTGTTGACCCATGTTCAGTCTGTGATCTATACATGAGCTGTATCAAGCTGCACAAGGTTTGTTTGCAGTCTAACTATGGACAGGAAAAAGTTTTCACATGAGCTGTGCACATGAAGCAATAGGATATTTTTAATCAAAATCAGTTGCATAGTTGGCTAATTTTTTAATATACATTGAAGCAATAATTAAATAGATTCAAAGTTTTACAAAGCCTGCAGCCAAACAATATTGCATTACTGTACTACAATTTATATAAATAACCACTTATATATTGCTTTCGAATAAAGCTAATGAACTGCCCCATGTCTACAAAAGAGTAAAGGATGGAAGCTGGTCTTTAACCCAATATGATCAGAATAAAACATGAGAAGTGCTGCTATTTTAAATTTGCAGATACAAGTCTTAGCAGGCTGCCACAGATATTATAAAACAGGCAGTCTCAAAGGTACAGTCTGTGTCTTAAGGAAATGGAATGTTCTATTCTGCTTCATACTTAGGTTTAGGAACTTGAAAAGATGGGAATAAATGCCTCTCCCATTTACAAAAATAATCAGAAAATCTTCTTACAGTTTTACTGAAGTCTTGCCTGCAATAGGCATTTCTTTGATCAGCCATACTAATGAAGGATTAAGTTACTTTATAGGTCAAGATACTTTTTTGATCTTAATGACTGTGTGCACATATTAAATAAAGTCATGCATTTAGATTAAAAAATGCATTGATATCAGTATTAGACTTTTTTAAACAAAGTTTTTCTATACCAAATAGGCTATTGTTTCTTTACAATGCTATTTCTTTTCAGATGGAATGCAAAATTGCTTCTTCTGTAGCCATTATCTATCCTCTTACATGGTACATGGTGTCTCTGTATTTTGGAGAACATGGATTTTTGTGAATTTTCTAAGCGCTGAACCATAGACATAGGGCAAAATTTAAAAAAAAAAAAAGCAGCATACTCATTGTTTCTTTCAAGTCTCCCCACTGCTCGTGGCCCACCATCCTGTCCTCAGAGCCACCTCTTCTTTCAGTCACTAACCACATCAACTGAATTGTTCACTCTTGGCCAAAACTTTTGGGTATGACTAGGCTGTGGAAGTCACTGCATTTTGCACGGTATGATATCACAGATATGTGATGCACAATGACTTCACATGTCTGGTTGCAGTTGGAAGTCCCAACCTAGACTGGACAGGTCAAAGATGAAACGGAGGAAAGAATAAGACTAGACATTAGGTAATGATGCTTGCAGCCTTCTATGTGGTCCTTAGCACTTTTCTTTCCTTCAAAGGTACGGCCTGGTCATTTAAGGCAGAGACTTCCAGACACAACCAGGTCTCAGAAGTCACTGTCCCTGCATGTCACATGACCTTGAGTGAACAGCCCGGGAGATGCAGCCAACGTTTATTATACTTTGAATTTTGGACAGACCCACGACATAATAAAGAACATAAAATGTGCAGAGCATAATTTACATGCAAATTGATTTTCCTTGGAAGATCTGTGCAATTTGGTGAATTTGAAGTGTCAGATCCACTCAACTTTTGTCTTCATGTCTTTATAAAATTACTATCAATTTATTGAAATTATAGTAATAAACTATTCCATTAAGACTTAACAGGCAGATGTCTAACACCTGGTCCTATTCTTTAGATAGGAAACCTACTTTCAAGAATCTTTGCATAAATCAATGGTACAGGTGAATATAAGAAACTTTGTAAAATATTTTATCAGAGAAATCTACTTCCTACCCCACAGATGTGCCAATTATTTCCCTGCCCCGTGCCTTCTGAACTTGCCGTTCATTCTTAAAAATCAGCCTAAAGACATAACTCCCGACTGTCCTGGATTCAGCGGGACTGTCCTACTTTGAGGGCTCAGTCTCCCTGTTCCAGCACATCATTACTTTGTCCCGGTTTCTATATTCACCTCTCCAACATCTTAATTTCTCCCATAGTGCCTCTTCCTCCGGGGTGGGGCTCCTCCTCTCTGCTCAGGTCATGAATTAAATGTTATTTATTCACTTCTCCTGCCATCAGGTCTCCCTTCAAACTCGATTTTCTATGTTTAAATGCAGCAGCTTTATTCATGATCCATAGTTCCCAATGAGAAATGTAGGGGATTTTGGTAATCTTGTTATGTATTGCAGGCAGTTAACCCAGAAGCAGATTATACATGTACATTGTGTACAGCAATGTATTTCTTTTACTGTATTTCTACTGTATTTTTACTGTATTTCTTTTATTTATACTGAGGTTAACAGAGTCATTTTTTGTTCCTATAAAACTAATATCCACCAACATAGAAGAGGATTCTTAACTGTTAGGGCAGTGAGAATCTGGAATTTCTTGCCTGAGGAGGTGGTGATGGCGAACTCAGTCGAAGGGTTCAAGAGAGGCCTGGATGTCTTCCTGGAGCTTAGCAATATTGTATCTTACAGTTATTGTTAGGTTCTTTAGAAGGACGTAGACCAGGGGCTTTATACTGACTGAGTATAGGCTGAACTGGATGGACAAATGTCTTTTTTAAGCCTTGCTAACTATGTATGATAATAATATAAGTTACAATTCCAAAAATGTTGTTTTCTCTTTTTTTTGTCTTCCCAGCTCTGTAGCTCACAACTTTCAACATAACAGGCAGCAGCGAAAGCTACTGAGCCACACATTCTAATGATGTTATGGGGAGAATTTTGAGTACTTGATCTGTATTGCAGGCTCCGCAGGCAGATTGTACTGATACGACAATATATGACCTCTTTCACACATCAGTGTCTCCGGTTCGTGTAGTGACAGTTTTCTCATGTATCGGAGACACTGACACATGTAGACCCATTCAAATGAATGGGTCTATGCACATGTCAGCGTGTTTTTATGGACTATGTGTCCGTGTGCAAAACACGGAGATATGTCCATTTTAAAATGGACACATGGCCCGCAACACTTGCTGCACACATGCACATGGAGAACAGTTCACACTGTCCTCCGTGCTCACGGACGGCCTCCGGGAAGAAGCGCTACTGTAAGCGCTGTTCCCGGTGGCTGGTGCTGACCGTAGCTGACATTCTTCTGTCCTGCTCTGCCGGCAACAGCGAGCAGGAGACCAGAATGAATGAAAACCCGATGTGGGGTCCCCCTCTGTGAACCAACCAGATGAAACTTACAGATGGGGGATGCAGCCCTCAGCTTTCAGCTTCATCAAGGTTGGTTCTCAAGAATAGAGGGGTCCCCATGCTGTTTTTTTAATTATTTAAAATAATTTTAAAAAAACAGCGTGGGGTCCCCCCTATTTTTGACAACCAACCTGACTAAAGCTGAGGGCTGATATTCTCAGGCTGGTAAGGGGCCATTGATCTTGGCCTCCCACAGCCTAAAAACAGCAGCCCCCAGCTGCCCAGAAAAGGCACATCTATTAGATGCTTCTATTCTGGAGCTTTGCCCAGTTCTTCCCACTTGCACTGTAGTGGTGGCAAGTGGGGTAATAAGGGGTTAATGCAACCTTTCTATTGTAAGGTGACAGTAAGGGTACTGTCACACTTAGCGATGTACCAGCGATCCCGACCAGCGATATGACGCTGTCAGGATCGCTGGTACATCGCTAAGTAGTCGCTAGTGAGCTGCCACATAGGCAGATCTCACTAGCGACATTGCTGGGGACGGGGGTCGCTACTTACCTGTCACACCAGGCGATCCTGCGTCCTCCCGCCCGGCTCCACGCGTCGCTCATCGTAGCAGGAAGCGCCGCAGGAAGCAGACGACGAGAAACAGTCCAGCCTGTTCTCGCACGATCAGCGATAACCAGCGGGGGAGCGGGTTGTAGGTAAGTATCAGACACAGCGATATCGCTAGCAATATCGCTATAACGTCACAAGTTATAGCGATATCGCTAGCAATATCGCTATAACGTCACAAGTTATAGCGATATTGCTAGCGATATCGCTTAGTGTGACAGGCCCTTAAGCCCGGATTAGTAATGGAGAGGTGTCAATAAGACACCTATCCATTACTAAACCTATAGTAAATAAAGGGTTGAATAAACACGCACAAAAATAATAAAGTATTTTAATGAAAGAAGACAACACACACATTTTTAAAATCTTTATTACACTGCTAATTCCTTTGCGACTCCCTCGATCTCCTGTAAAAAGGTGAAAATAATAAAGCAACAATATACATTACCTGTCCGGTGCTCAGTCATGTCCCACGGCGTAAATCCATTTTGGGGGTTAATACGTTTACAGACGGAGCGCTGCTAACAAAGCTGCTCCCGACTGTAAATGACTGTAGAATGAATGGAAGCAGCCAGAACATGCTCAGTAACTAGCGGTGACATCACCGCTCATCACTGAGTCTGCGCTCTGCTTCCATTTATTCTACAGTCGGGAGCAGCTGTATTAGCAGCACTCCGCCTGTAAACATATTAACCCCCGAGATGGCTTTACAGCGTGGGACAAATAAAAAAAATTGTGTGTTGTCTTCTTTCATTAAAATAGTTTATTCTTATTGTGTGTGTTTATTTAACCCTCAGCTGTCACCTTTAGTCAGGTTGGTTGTCAAAAATAGGGGGGACCCCACGCCGATTTTTTAAAATTATTTATTTAAATAATTTTAAAAAACAGCGTGGGGACCCCTCTATTCTTGAGAACCAACCTTGATGAAGCTGACAGCTGAGGGCTGCAGCCCCCAGCTGTAAGTTTCGTCTGGTTGGTTCATAAACTGAGGGGGACCCTATGTCGGGTTTTCATTCATTCTGCTCTCCTGCTTTGTGTTGCCGGCTGAGCAGGAGAGCAGAATGACAGCCGCAGTCTGTACCAGCCGCCGGGAACAGCGCTCACTGTAGCGCTTCTTCCTGGCGGCCGTCCGTGTGGTCCTGATGCGGCTCACGTGTGGCACATGGTTTCCACACGTGTGCCACATGGAGATACCACGTGTCCACATGGACACACAGACATTGATAGCTCCTGTACCCTGTTTACCGGTACTAGAATTATCTGGACATGTGAAACTGGCCTACAGGGTATTTCAATGTCCCTGGATTCTAGAGGGAGAATTAAAAGATTTTTTTCTTCCTATAAAAGTACTAAGAGAGAATGAAAAGTGTTTAGAAAAATCCATTAAAGATCACTATTTTATTATAAATCAGCAAATAATATGGACTTATTTGGTATCCCTGAAATTGTAACATCTGCACAACAGAGCAAGTAGATTTACCAAAATGGGTAAATAGCGTAAAAAAATTGCGAGATTGATATTTTTTCTCTATTAAACCCATAAAAAATCTAATAAAAATGTAGCAAAAATGCAGCATTTTTACGACTGCTTTTTTTTCTGCAGTTGTCCTCACCACACAACACAATAACAACTTTCTTTGATTACTGCCCGTTTGCTGCATTTCTTTTATACTTGTTCCCCCTATATTTGATGCTATTTTGGTGCAGGTATGAAGCAGTTTTTAATCCTTTTTTAATGCTGAAAAGCTTTGTTTCTGCTCTTTTCATATGTTTTTTCAGAAGATGCATATAAAGAAAAAAATGCACCAAAACTGCAGAGTTCTGTAGCATCTTTAGAGGCACAGAGGGCATAATTTTCATGGAAACACATCCACTTTGTTTAAACTTTTAAACCATGGTGTTCACACAGTGTAAATGCTGATTTTTTTTTTTTTTCTGATTTTTTTTGCACTTAAATTTGAGTCTATGCCCTGAAGTCTCATGCGTCTGCTTAATATCACTCACTGCCACCACCCTTCTGATATCTCCTCCTGGCAGGGTAAAATGAAATTGTAAATGGGTGAGGATTGGGGTGTGATGAGGGGTGTGGCCAAAATTTGGCAAGATGCCCTATGCATAATTTGTTTCTCTTTCTGATCTTAAAAAGTTGGGAAGTGTGCTAAAGAGGTTGTCCAGTACCATGACCAATTTTTTTCATAAATTATATGCCTCTCCATACATCAATTATGTTATTTTAGCAATAATACCTTTTATCACGCTCAAGCAGCATTACCTTATTGCTGGCTGCAGCTTTGATGGGGTTAGTCGACAACTTCCTTTCTCCTGGCTTCTTGTATTCTATTACTGCATTGCAATGGCCTATAAACCAGTACATATCACATCAACTCAAAACCCCACCAAAACCCTTCCTTGCCCTCCTTCCTCTGTCTTTAATCTGCTACATCTTATTTAGTGATGGGCAGTCCTGCTCTTTGTCAATCCAGTTCACTCGGCTCCGCTCACCAAAAGAGGTGACTCTTTTGGATCCTAAATAGATCCCTAGATGATGTTAATGTGGCTGAAACCACTTGTGGACAAAACCAAGCACATTTGCAGATAGACAATTAAATTGATGGGTAGGCTGGGTTTAGTGTGAGTGGGTGGGATTTGTCCTCTGAACTCTTGAATTTTATGACCAGAAAGAGGCATTAAGAGAATCCAGTGGCTCTTAGGGTGGTTTTACACTTACTGTTTTTTTTGCGGGACGATTTTTGCGGCCCCAAATAGCTTTCGATGGGGCCGCAAAGTCGGCCAGCAAAAATTCAATGGTGCGCCATGTGCCTTAGGGCCGTATATACGGCCGTGAAAAAATATCGAGTTTGCTTGATATTTTTCATGGCTTATGGAAACGGCACCCAGTTAAATCAATGGGGCCACAAAAACAAACCGGAAGTTTGTTTTTGCGGCCCGCCGTCACTTCCGGTTTTGCGGAACGCCGTTTTTTTTTCTCCAATACTATTTCCATAGTATTGGGAAAAAAAGGCTATCCACAAGCATTTTTTGTGGTCCATTATTGCAGTACACCACAAAAAATGCGGCGATACGGCCCACAAAAACAGGCCGCAATAACGGACCGCAAAAAATGTGGTAAGTGTAAGACCACCTATATTGGGGTGTCAGCTCTTGTCGTTCACAGCAGGAAGTTGGCTCTTTACCTTGATTCATTCACAATCAAACACTTATCTTATTGTGACACAGCAGAAGCACTGACTGATGAGAGTGAGATCACATCAGTATTCATAGAGACATCTCACTCTACATATACAACGAAGAGAAAAACGGTAACAATGTTTTGAACTTTTGACTTTCAGGCTCCATATCTCTCACCATCTGCTACTCTCTTGGGCGGCACGGTGGCTCAGTGGTTATCGCTGCAGCCTTGCAGCGCTGGGGTCCTGGGTTCGAATCCCACCAAGGGACAACATCTGCAAGGAGTTTGTATGTTCTCCCCCGTGTTTGCGTGGATTTCCTCCGGGCACTCCGGTTTCCTCCCACATTCTAAAGACATACTAATAGGGAATTTAGATTGTGAGCCCCATCGGGGACAGTGATGATGATGTGTGCAAAATGTAAAGCGCTGCGGAATATGTTAGCGCTATATAAAAATAAAGATTTATTTTTATCATAAGACTACCATCATTTTATGGACTATAATCTTGGCTATCTCATAAATAAATTTGACTTTCAAATATTTAGCATTTGATTAGTTATACAGATTCATGTCACGTCATTGTTCCTGGTGGTGAAAAAATATTTTTCTTCCTGAATACTACAAAATACAACCTGTTCTCACATTCCATAATAGCTTAGTGTATTATTAGGTTGATTCCCAAGTGAAAGGTAATTGGTTCAAATCAAGGAGCAGCCATAAAAACAATTTCCCAAGAACCGAGAAAAAGCATCATCCAGCTTATTGATAGTGGTCTCTTGGCCAAGAAAATTGCCAATTGCCAAGCTGCATCATGTGAGTGCTATGTCAGTTGGAAT